>NC_133393.1:50755934-51058838 GCF_047511655.1 Castor canadensis
GCTTGATTCCAGACCACCATAATGCAGTGACTATCAGAAAAAAGTGAGTCAAATTAATTTGTTGGTTTCCCAGTGCATTCAAAAGTTATACTTGGGGACAAGCATGGGGGTGCACACCTGCAATCCCAGCACTTGGGAGGCTAAAGCAGGAGGATCCAGAATCTGAACCTAACCTGGGCTACAAAGTGATTTTGAGACCAGGCTGAAATACCTTGAGAGACCCTGTCTGAAAAAAAGTTATATTTCCATTCTACGATAGTCTACTTACTGTGAAATAGCATCACGTGTACCATAACGTACATACCTTCATTTTAAAATACTATACTGCTAAGCTATGCTGACATTTTAGCAACAAGCTGTACCTTCAACAAATCATAATCTTTTTGCTGATTGAGGGTCTTACTTCAATGTCAATGCCTGCTGAGAGATCAGAGTGATGATTCCTGAAGGAGGGAGTAGCTGTAGCAATTTCTTACAACAAGGTAGCAGAGAAGTTTGCCACATAGATTGGCTCTTTCATTCACAAAGGATTTCTCTGTAAAATGTGGTGCTATTCCCAGCACTTCTGCACTTGCTTCTCACACTGAAGTCTTAGGACCCCTCGGAGTTGTCCCTGAGGGCTGGAATCAACTTCTTCCTAACTTCTGTTAGCATGGATCTTTTGACCTCTTCCCATGAATCATGAGTGTTCTTATGACATCTACATCCCAGAGTCTGAAACTTTTTGAGCACAAACATAATACCACAAGTGGAATATCCCACACCTTAACCTCATGGGACAGGTCACAGTCAAAACAGAGGCAAACTAAAAGTAGTGTGTGATGTTACCTTCCACTTAGGTGTTCAAGGCATACAGGAAACATAAATAAATTCCCTTCCCCAAGATCTCTCATGGAGCATATGTAAATATTCCAAAATCTAAAAAAATCAAATCTGAAACACTTTTGGTCCCAAATGTTTCAGATAAGGGACATTCAGCCTATAATAATATCCCTTAGTTGTCTTGGGTGAAAGACTTTTAAAAATAGTCATTAAGAGGACTTGAGATGCATCAGACACAGTTTTCCAGAATCTACTTTCTAGGGTTGTTCTCAGGAGAGGAGACAGGGCATGCAAGCACTTTAACATCGGAAGGTTGAAACTTCATAGAACTGTCTCAGACCGACGTCAGGCTCCGACAGATGTCAGGCAAAGCTCTTGGTTCAATGCCTGCACACATTCAGGAGTCAGTAGCTGTCCACCATCCCTGTGCCGGCCATGAACACCGTAATGCTGGGGGCCCAGCCAGTGTGGCACTCAGGTGGAGAGAACACAGAGCGTGTAACGGGAGCTCAAGGCAAACATAGCAAGTGGGATGAGGCCAGGCCTGGAGCCCCAGAATATGACATCTGTAATTCATGGTGAGCATTTGGGCCTCTGCTGACAGTTTATGAACATGGGAATAACGAGATTAATCTAGAAGTGTTTGGAGAAAAGATAACATGCAAGACAACTCAGAGACAGAAAGCCCATGTAGGAGACCAGCCAGCTGAAAAGTAACAGAAAAGTCAGATGAGCTGGACATGGTGGTACACGCCTATAGTCCCAACTACTCAGGAGACTGAGACAAGAGGATCACTTAAGTCCAGGATTTTTAAACCAGCCTGGAAAACATAATGAGACCCTATCAAAGAAAAAGAAAAGGGAGGGAGGGAGGGAGGGAGGAAGGAAGTTGAATGACAGAGTCAACCCTAAGATACCTGCGCATGAATCAGGAAAAGTTGACCCTTCAAATGATGCAGCTCAGGCTGGGGCCCAGGGCCAGGACAGCAGAGCAGTGTTAAGAGGTCAGCCCACTTGCCCACCAGCCAGGGTCCTAGGGCCTTGGTCAACAGGTACAATCACACACAGTCCCGTGACATTGGTAGGAAGAGAAAGAAGAGGGTCACTTATCCTTTCATGCTAATGCATAGCCACTAATTCCCCTATTACTGTGAGAATACTTCTGTCCTTTCTCCCCAAAGCACTGTCTAATTGTTTTAAGGTTCCAGCACACTGACATCCAACCCCTATTAGAAGACACTTAGTTGAGAACGTCTTGTAGAAAATGCCACAGGTTAAAATACCATACCGATCTTTTATATGACTGGACATTGTCCTCTAGGCAAATACAGGTGGCATAATTTCTTCCCAAGGTGCTTGGCCTTACAGGGACATTCCCTCAGCTTATGATGAAGTTAACCAGTCGTCAACAAGTACCAAATTTCTTTCATTATAAGTAACTATCAGGTACGTGACGCACAAGGAAATATACCATACGTGAAGTCCTTGCTCTGTGTTTGCTGGTGTGTCAGGTGCTAGGAAATCATTGAGTGTAGCGTGGGATAGCTCCTGCCTTTGAAGGCAGCAGGGCAACAAATACACAGCTACAGTGCCAGGTCACTTTTCTTGAGAAAAGTCACTAGCAAATTTGCCATCTCTCTTCTATGTGCTTTCTAAGAAAACAAGGCCAGAAGAAACTTAAGCAGAAGAATAAGAGTTTGGAAGGTCAATTCTTTTTAAATGAATTTATAGAAACAAAATATGGTCTATCCACATGAGAGAATATCATTCAGTGTTAGGGCTGGCAGAGTGGCTCAGGTGGTAAGAGCACCTGCCTAGCAAGTGTGAGGCCCTGAGTTCAAACCCCAGTACTGCCAAAGAGAGAGAGAGAGAGAATATCATTTAGTCTTTAAAAGGAAGGCAATTCTGACACATACTATAATGGATGAATCTTGACATTATGGTCACTGAAATAAGCCAGTCACCAAAATAGAAACACTCTGATTCTATTTTATAAAGCAGCTATAGTAGTCAAATTCGTAGTCAGAAAACAAATTGGCCATTTCTGGGAGGAGGGAGGATGGGGAGTTTAATGGGGGTAATTTTAAATACACAAGAAGAAAATTTTTTAGAGATCTGCTTCACAACAATGTAAATATACTTAACACTATTGAACTATACACTTACAATGTTAAGACGATGAGTTTTGTGTAATATGACTGTTATCACAATTTAAAATACTTTTTAACTGAGTGTCTTAATGCTGTCCTCTAGTCTCAGCTACTCAGAAAGCTGAGGCAGGAGGATTGCTAGAGCCGGGGAGTTTGAGGCCAGTCTGACCAATATAAATGAGACCTCATCCCAAATAGTGTTTTAAATAATGCTTTAGAGTCTGCGGAAGCACTCACACAAGGCCAAATGCTTATTTAGTGCTTGATTTTCTTGCAGATGAATCAGGTTTAGTAAACTCCACCTAGGTTGACAGCTCTGGTTTTTTGCACTACTGGGGTTTTGAACTCACAGCAGAAAAATTTAGGGTTTCATATGAAACATGAGGCTGAATTCGAAATTTTTTGATGTTTCTGGATAGTTTGTCATAAAAATTGAATTGAGAAATAATAAAATCTCTCTGTGATCCTGACAGAGATGTTCACAGTGTTTATGGCGTTGCTTCAGCAATAATAACGCTCACTGGTAAAGAAAACATTTGTTAGACACGCATGTGCTGATTACCACTGTCTGTCCTGGATCCCAGAAATGCTGTTCAAGTTCAACCCTGTGCCTGCTCCCTCCCTCCCTCCTAAGGCGCTCTGCTGGCAGACTGTGAGTCAGCTCGGTCCTGAGCTTCCATCTACGGATCTCCTCAATTTTCTTTGATCGCTCATCTTTCCCAAACCCAGCTATTAAATGTAGACATTCCTTGAGGCAGAATTCCAGGCCACTCTCTTCTCGTTCTCTAATCTCCCTAAACAATCTCACCCACACTCCTGGCTTTCGTTATTTTTACATTTCCAGAACTCTCAAATTCCTATCTCTTTACTAGGCTTTTCTTCTGAACTCTAGGTTCACATAGCCAAATGACATCTCTGCTTGGATACTGAATGAATTGAGGAACAAAGATGCCCCAAAATGTCACGCCTTAAAACAGGGAGAAGTGTGTTTTCTTTTCAAATCACACACTCCAGCACCGGCAGGCTCAAAGCAGATGGGGAGGACCTGCCATTCCCAACCCAAGGTTCCTGCCTCTGGGTCCGGGATAGTCATTCCAATTCCGACAGCTACATCTGCATCCCAGCCAGCAGGAAGGGGAAGAGGGTGGAGAGGCATAAACTGCTTCTTCTTAAGGACATGACCCAGGAGTTGTGCCAGTCATCTCTGCTCACCTAACATCCACCATAAGTTAACTTCATGGACATGCCTAAATGCTAGGAAGGTTGGGAAATGTCATCTCTAACTAGACAGTTCTATGCCCAGTTAACTTCAGATGGACTTCCTATTAAAAGAATAAGGGAGGGCTGGTGGGTGGCTCAAATAGTAGAGCGTACCTAGCAAGCGTGAGGCCTGAGTTCAAACGCTGCTACAACCAAAAAAAAAAAAAAAAGAAATACAAGAAAAAACACTTCGAGAGCTGAGGGTATGGCTCAAGTGGTAGAGCACCTGCCTCCTGCCCAGCAAGCATGAGGCCCTGACTTTAAACCCCAGTCCCATCAAAAAAACAACAACAAAAAATCACCTCAAAGTCACAATCATCCCCTCCCAAGTCTGTACTTCTGTCAGGATTTCATCCTGGTGAAAGGCATCACTGTCCACCCTTTATTATTCTCCAGCAACCTCAGGACCCAAATACACTCCTCTCTTCCTCACCCCAGACCCAAGTCATCGCCAAGTCCCATGAAGGACCGTCTTTCCACCTTTCCTGCCACCATAGCACAAATGGCCATCATCTCTCACGTGGACCACTTATTAGCAGCCTAGCTGGGGTCCTCACCTTCACCCTGGGCCTTCCCCTCCACAGTCAATACTACAGGCAGGGTGCTCTTCCTCAATGTCAAACAAGCGTTCCCATCCTCCCATTAAACTTGCCATTGACATCAAGTACTCACCATACATGACCTACAAAACCCATATCCCCTCACCCCCACCTGTCCCCATGCCTCTCCATCTCTCTGCACACAGGTCGCATTCATTCTTTTCCCATGCTTAGATTGGCCTCCTTCTGACACTGTCCTCTTTGGCTGGAATCTTCCCCACCCTTCTCCATGCCCTCCTCTGCTGGCTAACTCCTAGTTTCCTTCAGTATACATTGCAAGGACCACCTCCTCCAGGAAGTCTTCCATCACCTTCCCCAGTAAGGACAATTTACTCTTTCAGGCTCTCACAAAGCCATGTAGTTACTGTCTGTGGCATCTACCAGTACAGCAAGTCTGCATTTTCTGTGTGGCTCTTGGATGTCTGCCTTTTAACCAAGGCACTGTAGTTTTTGTGTGTGTGTGTTCAGTTGTGGGCTTTTTTGTTTGGTTGGTTGGGTTTATTTTGGTGGGACTGGGGTTTGAACTCAGGGCTTTTCACTTGCAAAGCTGGCTCTCTACCACTTGAGCCACACCTCCAGTCCATTTATTGCTCTGGTTATTTTTTTGGAAGTGGAGGTCTCACAAACTATTTGCCTGGGCTGGCCTCGAACCATGATCCTTCCTATCTCAGCCTCCTAAGTAGCTAGGATTATAGGCATGAGCCACTGGCCCCTGGTTGGTGGTTTGTTTTGTTGTTGCTGTTTTCATTGCCTGTTGTACTTGACTGAAGGTTTGCATGTCCCCAAAGTTCATATACTGAAGCCTAATCGCCAAGGTAAAGGTGGAGTCTTTGTGGGGTGATTAGGTCATGGAGGGCAGAGCCCCCATGAATGGAATTAGTTCCCTTATAACCGGGGCCCCCAGAGCTCTCTCACTCCATTCCACCAAGTGAGGACACAGAGGGGTGCCATCTATGAACTAGAATGTGGGCCCTAACCAGACACTGACTCTGTCAGCACCTTCATCTTTGACTTCCCAGAAAATTTGGGAACTCTGGGAAATAAATTCTGTTATTTAAAAGCTACCCAGTATATGGTATTTTGTTATAGCATCCTGAATGGACTAAAACACCACTTTATACCCTGTACTAGCACAATACCTTGCAAATAACAAGTTCTGAAAAAATAGTGGGTGAGTGAATGCAAGAATTCAAAACAACCAGAAGCAAGTCTGAATTACTTTTTCTGGATTATAGCATTTTTATGAAGAAATTAATATTATGACTAACAAGCACGTGCTTATAATTCAATGCCAGGTCTTGTGGAGCTGTGTTTCTGTGTTCAGCATCATCACAGCCCTGAGGACTAGGAGGGAGGCAGAGGGACATCAGACATGGTCTCTGTCCCCACAGTATTCAATGACAATTCATCATTGAATGAAAACAAACGCTAGAACACAGTAATTCCCAAAAGACAACACATGACATAAAACCTAGACGCTCACACAGATTCTAGTAAAACCCACATGTGAGAGAGCCCAGAAGAACCGGGGAAGTCTTTGTGAACAAGCCCACACCTGAGCTAGCCTCAAAGGGCAGGTCAAAGAGGGTGAGGCCTGCAGGAGCAGAAGGATCTTCCTGCCAGGAGCAAAGGTGTGGAGTGGCTAATGGAGGGAGGGCTGCCTTGTGTTCAGGCCGAGCAGGAGGGGGCTGGGAACCTGGTGGGTGACATGGCTCCCAGGCATGCATTTATTCTCTATCCTGAAGACAGAGAAACTGCAAATCTGGGAGGGAAGTGGTTGAAGAGAAAGAGTTTGGAGAGATTGATCTGGAATAGTGTGCAAAAGGAATTGGAGATTATGGCCTGGAATATCTTGCTGTGAAATGGCACGCCATCCTGGAAGCACTGTGCCAGGCTGGCCTCATGCACAGGGAGAAAGGGAAACTGAAGTGGCCACACCGCTGTGACTTTCGCAGCTGGCTGCAGAGGGGGACAAAGTGCTCTTCCTCATGCTTGGAGGTGGGTGATGGGATAGCTGTGCAGCGATGTCCAGCTTCCAAAGGCTGGACCTACAGCAGTCAAGCCCCAGCCCAGCACCTGGAAGCTTTCTGGGTATACAGTCAAGGCACGAGATAGACCTGCCCCTCCCTGCAGTGAAAGGAGTGCATTTCATAACCTTGAGCTAATCCAATGTACAGAACATTCTGAACTCCAGTGCTTTTTCTTCTGGTCTTGGGATGCATCTGCATCCTTTGGGATTTTTGTGGGTGAACAATTCCAGAAACATGTTTGCAAAGATCTCGTCCCCCAGAATGAAGTTTTCGGGAGCCCACCAAGCCTCCCACTCCAACATGCAAAAAGATTCACTGTGCTTTGTTTGGGGTTGCAGACACAAAGGAAATACCCAGTATAAATAATTGAAGCTTTATTTCATTATGAATCCAGAGAATTTTTTTTCCTTGATACATGGGAGTGACATTGATGTAGCGTTGGTGCCATGTGTCACTGCCCTTTTAGTTTTTCATTTCTGAAAGAAAACAATTTACTATATTTAAGTAGCTACCCTGTTGGATATAGTGTTTGACTAGATATTGTGCTTTCATTTTTAGGTGAATAATCACAAATTTGTGTAAAGTGAAAAAGTAAGAATTTTTTTATTATCATATTATTGTACTGGAGATATACTGTGACATTTACAAAAGTTCTTACAATGCATCATAGTTGAATTCACCCCCTCCATCATTTCTGAAACTCTAAAGTTTAAAAATTTCTTAAGGGGCTTTGCTTTTTAAGAGTGCTAAGCCTTGTGGTTACTTCAGAGAGGTTCATCCAATGACTACATCATGCTTCTTAAATAATTAGATAGGTGAGAAAGAATTTTCTAGCAATAAAATAGACAATAGACAAAGAGCTCTGCAAAGATATGGATAAGAAAATTGAATTTTTGTAAAATTTGGTAAAAGATATGAATGAGCAATTTACTGAGGATAAAATCCAAGTGTCCTCAAAGAAAAAGGAGAAAAATGACTGGTCAATACTTCTATCAGCAGGAGAATTGTGAATTAAAACAAAGTAATACGTGGGGAAGAGAGTTACAGTGTCAAGTGCTGGGGATATGGAAAACGAGACTTTTCATTGATTACTGATGACAGTGCCTTGCCTTTACTAAAAGGGTTTAGCAACAGTTATTAAAATTTCAAATGCCCACACCTTCTTGAACCAGCAATGCAATCATTGAAAATCTTTCCTTTCAGAAATAAAAATCCTAGTACACATCCTGCCATGATTTGGGTGTGGTTTGCCCCGCCAAGGGCTCATGAGTTGAAAGCTTGGTATATGATGTGACAGTGTTGCAAGGTGGTGGAACTTTCACTACGTGGAGCTTAGGGAAGGAGGAGGGGCTGCCCTTGGAAGCAGTTAGTGTTGGTCTCATAGGGTGAGTTACTTCTCAGGGATTATTATTAGCTAATTGTTCTAGAAGAGCCTGACTAGCCTCTCTACCCTCTCTGGCTTTCTGTCTCACAATGTCATTTCTTCCTCACACACATGACCTCACGAAGACGTCATCCTCCATGGTGTGCAGGCCCTCTCCAGTGCTGAATCCGTGTGCTCTCCCACTCTTGGACTATCAGCCTCTAAAATTTTGAGCTAAATAAACTTCTTTCCTTTATAATGTACCATACTTCAGATATTTTGCTGTAGCAACAAAAAGCAGATTAAGATACATACAAAGATGTGTGTAACAGCCATGCCTATCTTAAAAAAGAAAGAGAAAAAGGAACATTCTATTCATACAGGGGTGATGTGGTTCACACCTGTAATCTCAGCACTCAGTAAACTGAGGCAAGAGGATTACAAACTTGATGATTTTTTTTCAAAAAATACCGGAACTCATCCATACTATGCAAAACTATGCAACAATTAAAAAAGAATGCGTCAAGCAGAGCAATGTCCATAATACAGTGTTAATCAAAAAAAAAAGCAGAATAATTTGTATGTCATGCTTTGGTTTCACCCTCATAGAGACTTCATTGAGTTACAACTGGCATACAATAAAATACAACTATTCAAAATGTACGATTCAATTTATTGTAACAAATATGTACACGTGCTCACCCTCACAGTCACTGTAACATACTTCCATCATCCAAAAATGTTCCTTTGTGGCCCTTGGAGATTAATTCCCTGACACATCCCAGGCAGCAACTGAATTGCTCTCTGCCCCTGTAGATTAACTTTGCCTAACTTGGGGTCTGGTTTAAATGGAATTATAGAGTGTGTTCTCTTTTATATCTGTCTTCTTTTCCTTGACATGATATTCTAAGGGCCATCCACATTGTTGCCGGTATCAGTAGTTCACTCCTTCCTATTTCTCAGTATTAGTTTTCTAGATGAATATACCACAATCACCTGCTGATTGGTGTTTGAGTTGTTTCCAGTTTGTACTTATTACACAAAAGCTGATATTAACTTTCATGTACAAGTCTTAACACAAACATGTCTTTTCCTTTTTCTGGCGTAACTATGAGAGAAATTCCTGGGTCATGTGGGAAGGAAATGCCAATCAATTTTCCCACCAATATATGAGCTCTATTGATTTTACAACTTCCCCAACACTTGATGTTTTCATTTTAATCATTTAATTTGACATGTAGTGGAATCTCATGGTGGCTTTAACATGTATTTCCATGGAAACTAACGTTGAGTACCTAGTCAGGCGATTTATATATCTTTGCATAACTTTTGGGAACTATCAAAGATGCTTGCCTGTTTTTTAATTTGGCTGTTATCTTATTGTTGAATTATAAGAGCTCATTATATGTTTGACATACATTCTAATATGTGTGTGTACATGCATATTCATGTGTTACAAAATGTTTTCTTAAAGTCAGTCATCTGAATTTTCATTTCCTTAATGATGTTTTTTTTCACAGAACAGTTTTTAACTTTGATGACAAAGCTCAACTTTTCAATTATTTATGTCTGGAGTTTTTGTGTCCAAACAAATTATTGCCTAACATAATTTTGCAAACATTTCTTCCTGCTTTTTCCTTTAGAAATTTAAAGCTTTACATCTAGGTCTACAATCTTCTTCATCTTCAGGTTTGTGTCAAGCAACTCTGTTTGCATGATGCTATTGGCATCACTATTGTCATCATTAAGGGTTTACTTTTCCCATGTGATACCCAGCTGTTGAAGCCTCACTTCTGGAAAAAGCTATCCTCCCCATTGTGTTACATGTACTGCAAGAATTGGTTGTTTGTTTTTTTTTTAATCACACTTATATATGAGCAGAGAGAGAAAATGAAAAGACAGATATCAACTGTTGACACTGATTAAATTTAAAGAAGTGGAACTGGAGGGAAATTAAGAGGAAGTTAATATTTTTTCCTTATATCTCTCTTTGGGGAATGCTTGACTTCTAAATTTCAAAGGAAAGGTAATATGTTATCATCTAAAATCAAAGCCACATAGGACTGGAAGGGGTCCTGCTAAGGAGGATGGGATCTGTCAGTACTGCAGGTGTGAGGTGATGGGGCCTGCACTAGACAATGTCATCCATAAGGAGGAGGTGAAGGAGGCAAGAGATGAGGGCAGAGCAGTGGACTTGTTGACATACTGAATATGGAGGAAAAAGCAGCGTTGGCAGGGAGAGAGGTAGAAGAAAGTAAAAAGGACTCCAAGTTTGAACCTGGAAAAACAATGGTGCCAGGGGGAAAAAACTGAGAACTAATTTTATAAAATGAAATGATGTATTTAGCTGAAGTTGAGGGAACCACAGGATATGACCAACCAGCTGTCAGAGATGAATTCATCACTGATCTAGAAAAAGCATGTTTCTAAGCAAGCCTTGGAACCTATGTGTTATTTCCATAAACATTTTTTGAGCACCCACCGTGGGCAGACTCACCATACAGGGCACACAGCACAGACGTGGTGGGAGCTGCCTCCAGCTCACATGGAATGGGGACAGAGATTGGTGCCCGAGCACCAGTAGCTCACGAACGGACATGAACAGGGCAGAGATCTCAGACAAATTGTCTGTATTTAAACAATGCTGCTCACATATCCGAGCAGGCTTGGAAATCGTTCCCTTAATTATTTTCAGAACTCTTCCCAAGTCCCATTTACACTACGAATTTCTCTCACAAACCCTTTCCTAGCAAATAATACCAAAGGATCCAGTGGGACTTAACAAGAATAAGTGGAATCTAAATTAATGTAAGCTGCCTACATTGATTTTTTATTTCTGCCTTTTCAGATAAAGCAACAGGGGGTCATGAGGTCCATGAGAGTATGTGAGTAATACAGGATTACTGGAGGACTAACCAAAGAAACAAAGGATCATGGAACTGTCCCCGATTTGTAGAGAAATAAGTTTAGAAACCTCATAAGAAAATAATGAGACATAAGAAATGATTAACGTTTATTAAGCATCTAGTGTGTGCCAGACATCATGCTGAGGTAGTAATATCTCAACGTAACTTCCTGCAACCATCACCCTGAGGGTTTTACTACAGTGCACACTCCACCTACAACACTGGGAGACACAGCACTCAGCTAACAAATGAGTGGAAACCAGAACTCAAGTCTGTCTTCAAGCCTAACGTTCTTAACCAACTAAATAAGAAGAATCAAACCATGAATACTAGCCATCACTTATTGAACTAGTGCTATATGCTAAGAGCTGTGCTAAGTGTCTCTTGATGTACAAATCACTACCTTTTTCAAAATTCCGTGGCATTAGTTCACCTAAGCTTCTGATTAAATCTGAAGACAGCATCATTAGAGTGAGCACAGGAGAACAAGGAAAACAGACAGATAAATCGTTGCTTTGGTTAAGTTACAGGATTAGAGTCATCTTTGTCATAGTTGTTACTTGATAAAAATGTTTTTCCACAAGTGGACATTTTGTTGTGGGGAGGAGTAAGGGTTTGTTCGCCAATAATTGAGTGAACGATCGTGGGCAGAAGCCCCCTGCCTCTCTGAACCTCAGCTTCCTCATCTATATAGTGGGAACAACTGCTTTCACCCTCATCTCAGAGTTATTATTAAAACCAAAAGAGAGGAATGTTTGTGAAAGATCCCTTGACATTCCCTATAAACCAAATGTGTGGCCTACAGTCAAAGGTGGCCTAACCTCACTGTGGCACCTATGTGGATTTGATCATCCAGGTGCTAAGAGTAGGCTAAGACGGGAAAGAGCGGCCATTAATAATCAAAACGGCTTGGAGGTGGTGGATGAAGACACAGATGGAGCAACGGGAAAGCTACAAATAGACCACCCACTTATGAGAATTTGTTGTGTGAGAGAGCAGAATTTTAAGTCACTGGGAGAATGAGATATTTCAGTGACTGTCGCACAACTGAGCAGCCAAATGGAGCAACAGTGAGTCTGATGCCCACTTTCCCACTTAGCTAACTGTTCCCAGATGTTTCAATGATCTAACCCTAAAAATAGTCAAACCATAAGTTCTAGCAGATAACATAGGAGAATTTACTTATACATTTTAGAAATGAATACCTTGCTAAATAAGATAAAAAGTTATAAAAGCCCTAAAGGAAAATATTTCTAAACTAGACTGCATGAAAATTCTTAAGTCCTACAAGGAGTATAGTGTGATGCACAGTAATGAAGTTGGAATAATTAATACGTCCATCATGTCAAACATTTATCACTTCTTTGCTGTGTATAGCTATTACAGATCAATTAAAATGAATGAATAAACACACTTACTCAATGTAGTTGGTTGAATCCACCTAGCTCTGTAAAAGTGGGTTTCTTGCTCTCTTTCCAGTCCCTTTGAAGCGTTGTTTGTGATACATGTCACATTCTGCTTTAATGCTTATTCAATAATAAAGTTGTTTTCTCTCTCTTTGAACAGAACCCTGAGATGAGAGCAATCGTAAAGCAGAAAGTAAATGACATACTATGAGAGGATGAGGCTGCGCAGAGGACACACGGGGCTAATCTCTTAATAATTAATTGATCCATTAACAGATATTTAATGAGCAACTCTTCTGTGCCAGGCACCATTCCAAGCACGTGAAGATCCAAAACAACTGACACATCCCACCTCAGGGAGTGCACATTCTGCTAGGGGACATAAAAGTATCTTTGATGTGAGCAGCAAAACAACTTTAAAAAATGAGCAAAGGATACCAGAATCAGCTCACAAAACTGATAATATAAACACAATTAAATATGAAAAAAGTACTTTCTCTCTCAAAACAAATAAAATACAAGCTAAATTTCATTAAGATACAATTTTCATCCATCAGATTTTCAAAATCAAAAATTGTGATAAGTAGCCATGCTTAGTGGCACACACCTATAATCCCAGCACTGAAGAGGCTGAGCAGGAGGATATCAAGTTCAAGGATAGCTGGGAAGCAAGACCCTGACTCAAAAGTATAAAAAAAAAAAGAAACAGTGATAAGATACCAGGTTGGCAAAGGTATACAGAAATACTCTTGGCAGGGTGCAGTGGCTCACATCTGTAATCCCAGCTACATAGGAGGCAGAGATCCAGAGACAGTGGTTTGAGACCAGTTCAGGCCAAGAAAAAAAAAAGTTAGCAAGACCCCATCTCAACCAATAAGTTGGGTGTGGTCAGAGGCATAAATAAGAGGATTTTGGTCCAGGTGATCTCAAACAAAAACATGAGACCCTATTTAAAAAATAACAAGAGAAAAGTGTTGGGGATATAGCTCAAGTGTAGATCACCCAAGTGTGAGGCCCAGAGGTCAGCTCCAGTACCACCAAAAAAGAGAAAGAAATACTCTCTTTAATTTAGCATTTTGGGTGGGAGCGGAGATTGTTTCAAAACCTTTGAAAAACAATTTGTCAACGTCTGTCACAATTACAAATACCTGTGCTCTTTAGCTAAATAAGTCTGCTTCTGAGAATTTATGCTACAGATTAATTTGCGTATGTGTACAATGTATAATAATATTTATCATAGCAAAGACTCACACCACCATAGATAGCCACCAGTAAGAGACTATTTAAACAAATATGACCCATATCTAAAATGGGGCAAGTTAGTACAAAGAATATAGTTGCTAGGGCTGGTGGAATGGCTCAACCAGTAGAACACCTACCTAACAAATGTGAGTCCCTGAGTTCAAACCCCAGTACCGCCAAAACTAAAAAAAAGTTTGCTAAGAATATAGTTGCTGAAAAAAAGAGACAGATCCATATTATAATTCTTCAAAATGCATTTAGTAGTTGGGCACCTGTGACTTATGCCTATTATCCTAGCTACTCAGGAGGCAGAGATCAGTAGGATTATAGTTCAAAGTCAGCCCAAGAAAATAGTTCAAAAATACCCAACACAAAACAGGGTGGGCAAAATAGCTCAAGTGATAGAGCACCTGCCTAGCAAGCATGAGCATGAAGCCCTGAGTTCAAACCCCATACTGCAAAAAAATATATTAGTACATTAGGTGAACAAAAACAGAGTTCAGTAGTTATATGCAATGTTTAATAAAGGTAAAAATATTGTAAGTATGTATATAGACGCAAAAGAGAATTATAAATTTTAGTATATAAAGAATGTATAGTATGTAATTTGCCAATAATAAAATATACAATACTCTTCATTGTAAACTCCAGTCTATAGCCAGTGTGACTCGTTATTTCTCTTAAAATCCACTGTCAAGTTTTTAATAATTCTGTCACCCACACTTGTGCCACAAAACCGGTCTCTGAATAAACCGTCATTACTATTCAGTCAGCAAAGAACTCAATCATTGACAAATGAGTGTGGTTCAACACGAATGTTGCTTTATATCTCATTTTTATGCGAGAGTGAAGTGAAAGTGAGACAACAAATACACATGCTGAGATCTCACTTGTTTATCAATGACTGAGCAACTTCTTCACGAATCAAATAGTAATTTTGATTACAGGAAGCCCGTTTCCTTGAGGTGTAGGCTCTTCACAATGCAGCAGCATCACACACAGCCTTTGAAGTTTAGTCGACATAATCACCCTTTCCTCCACCACCACTTCAAGTCTAGACCAAGGCTCAGCAAGCTATGGCCTCACACAGCATCTCGTTGGCTCTCTGGTTTTATAAACACAATCTGGAGCTCAGTTATGTTCATTTGTCTCCGTGGTGTCTATTTGTGCCTCTGTGACAACAGACACATGGTCCACAAAGCCCAAGATGTTCACTACCTGCCTTTTCCAGAAAAGCTTGCACAGCCCTGGTCTAGACAGCCAACAGAACAGACACCTGATTCTAGTGTTTGCCACCCCCACCAAGACCAACTGCAAGTCCCAATACAGCCTCGTTGAATGCAAAGCTGGGAAGAGGAGGACGCCACCCACCATGTCATAGATGTGTCTCAGAGAGGCAAATAACCTCAAGAACATAGACAATGGGAAGATGTAGAAAGACAATTAGACAGCCACGAGTTTTGACTATTTGTTTTTAATATAACTGATTTAATTAAAGGCCATCTAATTTACTTTTTAATAATGGCTATGTTTAATAACCAGCTCACAAAATTGCTGAAAATGTAACAGTTGGCTCCTGCAAGCCGAGGTAGCAGGCCCTGGCATGTCACTGGCTGCGGCATGCTGTCAGGTGTTTGGGGAGCGTGTTGGGAGGACATGACTGGGTATCCGTGCAGTATGGCAGGAGGATGTCCAGGCTGTGACTTGCTTCTACCATAGACAACTGCAGGCCTCAGAGTTGGAGCTGGAGGAAGATTTGCTTTTTACTAGTCATTCTTTGATATAGACTATGACTTCGTATGAATTGTTTTAATCATATGCCTGAATCACCCTTCAAACTCCCATGGATCTTTTGCAAACCAGCTATTAAATCCATTTTTCCAGCATCCCCCTTCAGCCCTGCATGTCTCAGCAATGCTCGTGGAGTGGCCTGGCACTTGTCCCCTGCTGGCCTAGTCTGCCTCCAGAAGGGCACGTCCCCTGAGGCTGCAGCTCACCAGGGCGGGGAGCCCTGAGGCTGAGCAACAACCAGTGAACCAGCAGTCCTCCCTGGTGAAAGCGCAGGCCTGAAAGCAGCCTCCAGAGCTTTGCCCCATGGCTTCCTTTGCCTTCTCCCTTCCTCTGTGTCTGTTTATTCATCTTTCCTGGAAAAATTAAGTCAGCTTTTCCCTTTAACCAATTTCTCTGGATTTTTCAAGGGCAAACCACGGCTACTGCCTGCCAGCTACTCCCCACATGCCAAGCCTTCCAGACTATATTTACCCCGTGCTCCTCTGTCCTAGGGGCTGTGTCTGCCCTCACAGGATCATCAAGCAAGGCAGCTGCCGGCCAGGTCCACACACCACCTCCCAGCTAGTGGCTGCCAGCATCTGCTCCATGCAGACCAGCCTGGCTGCTGCTTCCCCAGGAACCACCTAAGAGAACCAACTTTAGAAGAGGAAAGGCCTTCTCTTCCAACAAGGGGAGTGTCGCAGAGCCTCCATGTATCTCTGCTGCTTTGCCTACTTCAAGCAGCCACCTCAGATTTCTGACTGACTGACCACCTGGGCTGTCCCCTGGAGCAGGCCCCTGCTCCTGTTTGTTCTCAGGCTCTGCCCTGACTTGGACCTGACATAGGATCTGCCCCACATCTCCAGCACAGTGCTGACCTGGCCCCTGGCCTTTTGGCAACACCTCCCACATACCCACCACTCACCATCCTGTCCAGGGGCCCAGCTCCAGGAGGGCTCAACTGCCAGGGCCCATTAGCCCTCCAAGCTTCTCAGGACTGGCTCCTCTCTTCTTTCCCTTCGAGTCCATAAGCAGAGAAGCCCACAGCCTCACCATAGATTCTGAAGCTATTGGACGGTTACTGGAAAAACTGCCCTAAAAATTACCTTGGTTTTGGTGTCCAGCAGGAGAAGAATTCAAGCAAGATGCAAAGATTTAGTAAAAGTAACAGTAAAGTTTATTAGGACAAGAATATTCTTTCAACAAACTGAAAGCAGGTTGTCTCTAGAGTGAAAACAAAGGGATGGGAATGGGGAGAAAAGAGAGGGAGGGAGAGAAAGAGAGAGAGAGAGAGATTTCCTGTTTCCCACACAGAAAATGGGAGCAAAGATTCAAGATGGTAGTCCCCATTCCTAGTCTTGTACTGGAGAGCTAGGGGAATACACTGTGGTCAAACATAATGGATCTGGGTGGTTGAGACAGCTGACACGGAGGGGTCACCCTCCCAAATCACACCCAATCACACCCACATTCCACCCAAAATCACAGAGCCAGAAGGTTGCTTTAGAAATTCCCTTTCATTACTCTCTATCCATCCAAGAATCATTGTTAACATCTCAAAGAGGAAAGCAGAAGCAGGTAGCTCTCTTTGTCTCCCTGTTCCTGTAACTTCAGCATCTAAAACATGGGAGGGGGCTAGCTGCTCTGGCTCTCCTTGTTCCAATGTCAGAGTCTGGCCCTTTAAATATTTATTAAAATAATATAATTTCCCTGTCTCCTTTTATGGCTACTGCTTATGTCTAACTACTACCTATCAGGACCATGTCCCAGGTCCTCAGACGGAGGGCATGCCCAAGTGATTGTGCTATAGGGAAGATGGGCGCAATGAGCGGTGCTCAACCCCTAAGGTGTTCCCAACAATCCCGGCACCAACCCCACCTGCCAGGCCCAGGCAAGGACAGAGGCTGTTTCAGCAAGGTTTTTTGACACAAATTAGTGTGAAAAGGATTTATTAGAATGCTTTCCCTCACTAGCAAATGGTAGAAAAGGAGAAGGATAAGAAGAACCAAGCAAGGACATAGTATGTACCTTCCAGTTGTCTACCACCGCCTGCCTGTCATTTCTTTATATGCCCACAGAAACCAGGACAGGGAATAGGCACAGCTTCTGTGCCTATCTGAGCCTTACCTGGAAAAACTCAATGACAGGATGGCTCAGTAACTGGGACCCAGAACCATCTGGAAACTTTTTCACACATATCAGATGATGTGAAGCTCGAACTGTTGATCAGTGGACCTATATGTAGCCTTCCATGTGACATGGACTTTTCACCACATGGTTGTTGAATTCTAAGAACAAACATTCCAAGAGGCAGAGTCTGGGAATAAGAGTTTGAGCGGCCAAGGCAAAGTGACAAGACTTTTTCTGATAGGCTTTCAGAAGTCAACAGTGAAGCTTTCTTGGTTCCACTGCATATTAGAAATTATAAACAATAACTCAATCAGCCCAAATTCAAAAGGAGGAGAATTGCTTCAAACCTTGATGGGTGGATAGCAAAATGTACAGCAACAGTGCCCTTTGACCATCCCTGAAAACAAAGACAGAGAGGCTGTCTTTGGCTTGATCCCCCATGGGGGGTGGGCCTTCTGGAGAGTGTAGGCCATACCTCAGAGTTGTTCCACTCACAAGCAAAGGAGCTGGACACCCGTCCATCCTCGGCCAAAGGCTGCCCCAGGGAGGACATAAACTTCCCAGCACCTCTGTCTTGCTGATGCTTCAGACAAAGAAGGCCCTGGCACCCTGGGGCAGCACTATGACAGAGATGCTGATGCTGGCCATGAATGGAAGGCAACAATGGAGTGGACACATGCAAAACTGAAAAAGGAACCCAGGTGACATCCTTGTTGGATGACTCAACAAATAGATTTTCATGGATTAAAAATTATGCTTACCTTTAAAACTAACACATGAGCTTGCAAGTCATTTGTGTACTAAAACATGTACATAAATTCTATGTATTAATCTTCAAAATAAAGTTAAAATAACCTGAGTCCTGATTCCCAAAATACATATATTATAAACATGCAAAGTAATAATTAAGATTAATCAACAGCCTGTATTCAGCCAAGAGGGAAACTCTATGAAGGAAAATCCAGACAGAAGTTTCCAGGTCCCCTGAGGATTTCAACATGAACTCCTTCCACTGCTCGACTTTGACCTCATGGACCTCATTTCCTCCAGAGAGAAATAGGAACTCAGAAGAGCTTTATAACCTGGCCCTACATGGAAGGTGGGGCTTTTGACACACCCCAGGGGAAACTAAACAAATGAAAAGGCTGATGACAGTACTTGGCAGAGATTCCGAGGTATCCTCTTCCTGCAGTCATTTATTTGACATTGCTACATCATGGTCAATGTCAGAAATGTCAGCTTCCACTGAACGAACAGCTGTAGAGACAAATGAAAGAGTTGGCAACGGGACAGCTTAAAAATGAGCTGAACTCTTCCTTCAACTTCATTTCCTGGTCAAAATACTGCTAACTTAGACAGATTTACTCTTTTGCTTTCCTTTCCTCTGCAATGAATTTTTGCAAGCAACTTTCTCTAAAATGGATGTCAATCAGTAGCTTCTCAGTTCTTTTAGAGCAATTTTTTTCACCCTAGGCACTACTAACAATTTGACCAGATAATTCTTTATTGTGGGAGGAGTCTTCTGTGTGGTGTAGGATGTCTGTCAGCATCTCTGTTCGCTACCCAGTACATGCCGGTAGCACCTCCCCTCCCCAAGTTGTAACAACCCAAAATATCTCCAGACATTGTCCCTAGGTTCTAGAATCTCCAGAGACCTTCTCTTGCGCATGGGGAGCTCTGGAGATTATATCATACCTCGAGTATGGGAGCCACTGGCTGTCATTTCCTTGTCTTTAGGTTGCTTCTTAAGTGCAAGGCTAATCGATCCATTCTTTCCCGCCCTTTCTCAGAAGTCCTAGGGAAGAACAATAAATAGAAGGCACAAGCCCTGCTGTGTCTGGCGTTTGGAAATTATTCTCTTTTCATAAGCCCAGCCAGGGTTGAAACTTGCAGGTCACAACCCCACTCAAAAGTAGGCAGTGATTTTCATACGCAGAAATCCACATTCTTAAAACCACAGAGTCAAAGACTCCACAACCCGGGTTTGCAGACTTGGGGAGAATTGTGCTGAGCAGACCAAGAGGTTTGGACATTGTTTTGCC
The DNA here is from genome assembly GCF_047511655.1 of Castor canadensis. NCBI lineage: Eukaryota > Metazoa > Chordata > Mammalia > Rodentia > Castoridae > Castor > Castor canadensis. The sequence goes on from NC_133393.1 coordinate 50,775,655, forward strand.
AATAACATTGGCAAAGTATGGCGGTGAGAAAGAAAGGAAGGTTCCATGGGTGCAGACCATTCCTTGTCTGGAGAAGAGGCTTAGATAGTGTTCAAAAATACAACTTTGACTGGCGCTGGTGGCTCATGCCTGTAATCCTAGTTACTCAGAAGGCAGAGATCAGGAGGATCATGGTTCAAAGCCAGTGCAGGCAAGTGGTTCGCAAGACCCTACCTTGAAAAACCCTTCACAAAAATAGGGCTGGTGGAGTGGCTCAAGGTGAAGGCACTGGGTTCAAGAGTCAGTACTGCAGAAAAAAAAATACGACTTTGGGTAAGCTGGATCACATCTCTTGGAAGAAGTGTTCCTGATCTCACCAGTCCATGGTATTATGCCTTTCTCTGAATTCCTGGCAACTTGTATTTCTACCACGCACTATCACTGCTAACTTGTCCTGCTTCATATTGTATTTGTGTTGGAAGTGTACTGTCCCAATTCAGAGGTAAATTCCTAAGGATACTGACAGCATTACTACAAATATTTACACAGAACAGGTGCTTGGAAAAACTAAATGGCACAATTGATTCCTTGGAAAACAGAGAGAGGGCAGCTCAAATTAAATAGTTGGGTTATGATCAGCCTAGGAATGGTGAAACTGAGATGTAAGTGGGTATGCTGACCTGCAGCAGAGGAAGTAAAATGGATATCAGTAATGCTGATAATCATTATCAAAACTCCATTTATCAAAACTCCATTGGGCTGGAGGCATGACTCAAGTGGTAGAGCACCTGCCTAGCAAGCAGGAAGCCGAGTTCAAACGCCAGTATCACCATAAAATTAAAAAGTAAAATCAAAAACCACTCCACCAATCCAGCAACTCGAACACAATCCAGGGGTATATGTTCATACCAAATAGGATTTTTTCAGTTCTTTTTCCTACACAGAAGACAGAACCAAACCACCTGCAGCTGGTCACATATGCACAACTTTGTTAATCTAGACCCACAGCCAGATTGAAGCCAATGTCACTTCCACCAGTCTCCAGTCAGTCAACTACCCACATTCAACAGTACAAACATCACATTTGCCTGGGCCTCTTATTTTGTAATCTTGTGGCAAGCTTTAGAATTGCCTCATTTTATTCCGTGGAGGCTGCTGTGAAGCAAGGAAAAGCTGATTGCAAATGCAATGTTCAGGGACTTAGGCCAACTTCATCCTGTCACAGTATTAGCAAAAACAAAATAATTGTTGCTTGTTGACGTACTGTTAGACAGGAATGCATCTAAACCAACATCGGTGGAATGGGATGGGAGGGCCTCCAGGTAAGACAGTCCTACCTACATCAACAACCTTGGAGTCTGTATTTATTCTAGCACCTTCCTTTGAACTCATGATGGTCCTCTCCAGACCATTTCATTATCTCTGGGTTGAACTTCACCTAGACCAGTCTCTCTTCACAATTAGGCTGCCGCAAAGCATTGAAGAGTGAGCCAGTCTCCCTTTAGAATACATCAGTGCTCTTTAAAGTAAATAATTGTAGAACAATTAACTGAAAAATGACAAAGTAGGTGAAGGAGTGATAGAAGGAAAAAAGAAAGAGGTGTCTTGAGGAAAATCCTGCTGGAAACTTTAAGTGGACAATTACACTCGTTCCTTCATTTGTTTGTTTTTTATGCTGACAGCAGACTTGGGGATTTTATAATAAATGATGAGTGAACTATAAAATATTAAAAGACATTAGATAAAAGAACAAGAGACAAGGCATGAAAGGGAAGCAAAAAAATCTGTCAGGAAATCTAGGGAAAAGGAAGTTATATGTGAACACAAATCTTAACTTCATGATGCCAAAGTCCAGAGGAAACAGGAAAAGCTGATAAGGAGTCACAGTAGGGGGTCCCTAACCCTGGCTATGCATCCAATTCAGAAAGGAGAGGAAGCATTTTAAAAATACAGTTACTCGCTCCTACCACCGCGTATGAATCAGAATCCCTAAGTATAAACCCAGACATCTGCCTAGTAAAAGGAAACAAGAAATCATCAGGAGAGACCAGATTTTCCTGAGCTCTGAAAGGAATTTATGACATCTGATTTCTCTAAAGGCCACTGGACAATAGAATGCAGCGTGCGCCATATTGGATAACAGCTAAAGAACACCTTGGGAGATGGCTGTTTTCATGCTGATCTTCAAGAAGGACCAAAGGCATCAGACCACCTCCTCGCCGTGAATAGTCCTCTTCTCTCCTCTGCCTCTGCTCTACTCACCTAAACCGGCATGGGACTGGAATAGAGGAAGAGTGGATGCCATATGCAAATAGATGTTCAGTAAATGTTACCAATTGCTTCTATGGTTATTCTCAAGATCAGTGTTCCCACCAAACCCTGCCAGAAGCTAAACACGATTTTTAACTAACATGAAACAAGAACAAAACAACCCCAGCTTCTGCTGTGACTCATCTATAGTGCCACCAGCCAGCTGTTCCCACCTCACCTCACTCTTCCTCATTGCCACCCAGGGCTAGGTACTGTTACACCTATTCTAAAAGACAAAGTCGCAGATATGTTAAGTGTTGTCTGTGGTGTGTGGCAGGACTGAGTAGCCAACTCCCTGTTGTGTAACTCCAAAAGATACAGTCTCAACAGCCAGGTTTTCTACCTCCATCAGAAGGCAAGAACTCTTGATGGTGGAGAGGAGACCCATATACTCCTAGGACTCAAAGGGAAGTGTCTGAGTTATAGTTTGTTGTAAAAATTGAAGCCTGCCCTAGTTGGACTGGCTATTGTAAAAAAAGACAAAAATAACAAATGCTTGTGAGGATGGAGAGAAAGGGGAATTTTCATACACTGTTGGTGGAAATGTAAATTAGGACAGACATTATTCAAAGCAATATGGAGGTATCTCAAAAAACTAAAAGAAGAATTTCCATATGATCCAGCAACACTACTGGGTATGTACCCAGTGAAAAAGAGATCGGGTCGTCAAAGAGACATCTGCACGCCCATATGTATAAGACCATGCACAACAGTCAAGGTATGGAATCAGTCTAGGTGCCCATTCATGATGGATGAATAAGGAAAATACAGCATATAAATATAATGGAATATTAGTCTTTAAAAACAATGAATCCTGTCATTTGTGGCAATATGGATGGAACTAGAGAACACTGTGTTAAGTGAAACAAGCCAGCTCAGAAAGAAAAACACCACATGTCCCCACTTACAAATGAAAGCTTATAAAAAGTTGAGCTCACAGAAGTAGAGAATAGAATCGTAGTTACCAAAACCTGGGTGGGAGGGTGGGAAAGAGGGACAGCAGTGAACAAGTTACAGTCAGATGAGGGAAGTGATTCTCGGTTTCTACAGCAATCTATCACTTATTAGACATTTCAAAATGATAATGTTAATTACCCTGATCTCATCCCTGCATACTTTATCATATTGTCACACTGCACCCCACAAATACGGGCAATTTTTAAGTTTTCATCAATTTATTACTTTATTTTAATTATAAAAAATTTTTATTGACATCACTAATGATATACCTCAAGATGGGTTTATAATTAATTAACTTACGGAAAAGTTGCAGAACAGCCCAAAGAACTCTCATGCACCCTACCACCCACGGCCACCTCAGAGAATACTTTTTGATTTTGTAATTGTCCCATTAACGTCCTCCACAGCAAAAGAGTCCACACCAGGTGATATGCTGTGTGCTGCATATTTTAGTCAACGTCCATCCAGCCTAACCCATTCTTCCTTGATCTTCATGGCCATAACACGTTTTAAGATTATAGGACAAGTGTCATAGAACATTCATCAGTTCACGTGTGGTGTGTCCTCATCACTAGACTCTGGGAGGGCATTTTGGAAGAAATACAGAAGTTGCATCTGTGCTCTTCCACAATATTCCCTGGGGTGGCTCAGGGTGTCAATCCATTCTGTCACTAGTAATGTTCACTTTGAGGAGGATGGTGTCTTTTCCACTGGAAAGTCACTCTTGTCACTTTGTATTTAGTACATAGTTTTATGGAGAGATACTCTGAGCTTTTGTAAATATCCTATTTGTCATAAAAACTTTGCTCATGGTTTTAGTATCCACTGGTGTTTCTGGATTGATTGTGACTGTACTGGTTGCTATAATGGTGACTTTCAAATCCCAGCACATTTATTAATGTTGTTCTCCTGTTTTTTGGCATTTTCCCATTACTGTACTACATGGACTTGGACTTCTGTTTCATTCAGGGGCAGATAACCTGCTGATATAGTTGGTTATTCTGATGCTTGCGTTGTCCTGGGGTTTGCCACTGTGTGCCTTCATTGTTGTTGGGTTTTGCTTTTTTTGTGAATTTTAGTTTTCTTTCTTATTTCTTTTTTTTTAAATTTATATTTAGCTGATATATAAAAATTAAAGTTCCTGGAATTTCTATGGTACCATGTGTTGTTTCAATATGTGTATATGCTGGGTGATGGTTTTGTTTTGTTCTGTTTGTGGGAGGCATTGGGTTTGAACCTAGGACCTCTTGCTTGCTATATGGGCCCTCTCCCACTTGAACCACACTCCTGACCCTTTTTGCTTCAGTTATTTTTCAGGTAGAGTCTATGTTTTTGTCCAGGCTGGCCTGGACAGCTATTCTCCTACTGATAGCATCTGGCAGAGCTGGGGGATCACAGATATGTACCACCATGTCTGGCTTATTGATTAAAATGAAGTTTTGCTAACATTTTTCCCAGGCTGACCTCAAACCACAATCCTCCTAATCTCCCCTCTCTAGTAGCTAGGATTACAGCAGCTGTGAGCCACCACACCCTGCCACACTGTGTAATGTTCAAATCAGGTTAAACTTATTTACTCCTTCAAATTTCATTTCCTTCTTTGAAAGCCTTTCTTCTGGCTTTTGGAAATATACAGTACATTACCGCTATCCATAGTGCACTGCAGCACACAAGAACTTCTACTTTCACCCAGTATCTCCTGATCAACCTGTTCTCACCAGCCTGGGATAGCCACTGTTATGCTCTCAATGTCTGTGAGATCAACTGTTTTAGATGTCACATCAGTGAGATCGTATGATGCTTATCTTCCTCTGCCATTCTTACTTCCTTTAACATAATGGTCCCCAGTTCCACCCTTGATGTCATGAATGACAGGATTTCATCTTTTTGGCTGAATAGTATTCCATGATATATGTGTACCACTTTTTCTTTATCATTCGTCAGTTGATGAACACTTAAGTTACTTCCATTTCTTGGCATTGTGCATAGTGCTCGTAATAAACACAGGAGTGCAGATATCTCTTTGACATACTGATTTCATTCCTTTGAGCACACCCAGTAGTGGGATTGCTGAATGGTGTGGTAGTTCTGGTTGTAGTTTTTAGAGAAACCTCCCTCTGCTTTCCATAATGGCTGTATTAATTTACACTACCACCAGCAGTGTCCAAAGGTCTTCTCTCCACAGCCTTACCAGCATTTGCTATCGTTCATCTTTTTGAAAGTAGACATTCTCACTCATTGTGGTTTTGATTAGAGATGATTAGAGATGTCCAGCGGTTTTTCATATACCTGTGGGCCATTTGGATATCTTCTCTTAAGACGTGTCTACTTAAGTCTACTCCCTGTTTTAATTAGGCTATTTGATTTTTTTTTTTGCTACTGACATTTGTTATGGTTTGGATATGAAGTATCACCCCAAAAAGCTCATTGTTGAAAGGTTGGTCCCCAACTGGTGGCACTGTTTCGGGAGTTTCTGGAAATTTCAGAAGATGGGATCCAGCTGGAGGAAGAAGGTCACTTGAGGCAGATTATTATCTCTGGCCACTTCCTGTCTCACTCTCTGCTTCCCGTCTGCATGAGGCAAGAACCTCCTCCACATGCCCCTGCCACCCAAGACCACGGAGCCAGGTGACCACGCACTGAGCCCAAAACCAATCTTCCCTCCTTTACATTGTTTCTGTCAGGTACTTGGCCACAGAAATGCAACTGTAACCAAGAAAGGTTTTTGAGTTCCCCGTATACTCTGGATAGTGATTTCTTGTCAGAAATCATAGTTTGCAAATCTTTTGTCCCATTCTGTTGGTTGAATATTTTCCTTATTAAACAGAAGCTTTTTGGTTTGCTGTAATCCGATTTGTCTGGTTTTGGTTTTATTGCCTATGCTTTTGGGGCTTTGTCCAAAAAAATCCTTGCTTAATCTAATGTCCTGAAATATTTTGCCCATTTTCTTCTAGTAGTATCGTAGTTTCAGGTCTCACGTTGAAGTCTTTAATCTATTTCAAGTTGATTCTTGTGACTTGTGAGAAATAGGTGTCTGTTTACGCTCTTCTGCATGTGATTATCCAATTTTCCAAGCACCAAGCATTAAAAAGACTGTTCATTCTCCCATGTGCATTCAAAGTACCACTGCTGAAAATTAGCTGGCTGCATATGACTAGGCTTTCTACTAGGCCCCCTCTTCTGTTCATTTGGTCTATATGTCTGTTTTTATGCCAATACCATACTGTTTTGATCACTACAGCTTTGTAGCATATTTTGAAGTTGAATAGTATAACACTTCCTGTTTTGTTCTTTTTGTTCAAGATGGCTTTAGCTACTCAGGGTGTTTGGTGTTGTAAATTTTAGGATAGTTTTTCTACTAAGGAGAATGTCATTGGTATTTTGGTAGGGATTGCATTGAATTTGTCAGTTATTTCGGGTAATATGAATATTTCTGATTCTTCCAATCCATGAACATGAGCTATCTTTCCTGTGCATGCCCTCTTCAATTCCTTTCATCAATGTTTTATAGTTTTCACTACAGAGACCTTTCACTTCTTTAGTGAAATTCATTCGTGAGGGGTTGTTTATTTTTTATTTTGTTTTGGTTTTTGTAGCTATCAAAAAATGGGATTATTTCTTGATTTCCAGTTCAGATAATTCACTGTTAGCATATAAAAAAGCTACTGATTTGTTTACTGATTTTGTGTCTCACAACTTTGCTGAACCCATTTATTAGTTCTAGCAGTTTCTTGGTGAAACCATTGGACTTTTCCACATCATGTCATCTGTACGCATCTTTTCTGGTGTTGATGTCCTTAATTTGTTTGACTTGCCTGATTTCTCTGGCTAGGACTTCCAGTACAATGTTGAGTGAAAATGGTGAAACTGGACATTCTTGTCTTGTTCCACATCTCAGAGAAAAAGTTTTCAGCTCTGCAGAGCATCAGCTTTCCTCCGACCTTGGCCTGGAAGACTTTGGGAACAGGATTTGGTTCTCGTTCACATTGATTATGGCCCATCAGAAAGTTCATCTTAGAATATGAGTCACAGGATAATCCCAAGGCCTGGGGAGATGTCTTCCCAGAATCATTTCTTACAGTTTCTCATTCAAGGGAGGTTAATATTAAGAACAAAGTGGCTGCAGATGTAAACTTGGTGCAGACGGTGTGTCATACAGTCACTGTGGAGTGGGCAGGGGTGACAGCAAGCATTGTGAGGTAAAGCCAGGCACTAGGCTCACTTCTATTTACACTCACAGGTACTGGAGGAGCTCTCCTGCAGAAGCAGGTGCCCCACGAATCTGCAGCTCTGGGGCTACAGCGGACAGCAGAGCTCTGGCAGCAGGGGCCCTTTGGGTTCAGCTCTGCAACCTCTTCCCACCCCCTCCCAGTTTCCAGGCTCCAGAAAGAGAGGAGCTGAGGGAAAACATGGAGATGTGGACTTGAGGAAGGGGCTTTGGATAAAACCAGCAGACCAGAACGTGAGAAATGTTCCACTGGAGTGCCTGCCTCATTGCTTTTAGAAGTATTTTTGGAAGGACAGAAAAGAAAAACCCCAATGCTGCTTTGGGGTGGGAGATAACAGCCACTGTACCCCCTAATCCTTTCTTACACCTGTGTTTAGTTAAAGTGGCTTTGATAACTACAAGGTCCAGGGCAGGTCATATGTCACCACTGGAAAGACGGGCAGTGAAATCTCTTCTTTAAAGGGAACAAATTTTCTCTAATACTGAAGTATTTTGACTGCCAAGCTCAGAGAGCCCCAAGAAACCAGATATAAATCCCATAGGCAGTGGTTGTTTGATGCCTACAGAAAACTTGACCTGAGGGCCTGTCCCTTAGGAAGCTCTAGGAACCTTGAGCAAGAAGTGGTCACTAGCATCCTGCATCACCACTTTTCTGATAACACTGTGATTTCTGTAAGGCTTATTTTTCATATAATCATTTTTAGACCATACTTTTTTTTTCTCAGATAAGAAAAGTAGTACTAAAAACTGTGAATAAAATAGGTCAATGTGAAACTGGAGTTTTGGACCCAAGACCCAAACTCCTGAGATTTCATATGCCAGGTCCAGCCACCTGCCCCTGAACGCCAAATAAAGAGGCATGGCAAAGGCAGAGAAAGGAGTTTATTACACGGTTCAGGACATGCCATGGGAAGAGGCAGAGTGTGCACTCAGCTCATCTTCAGCCATTTTCAGGGTACAGGCATGAGCTATAGGTTTAAATGGACAAAATAACTGGGGGCAGGGGACAAAGGTATAGTTAAACAGTCCCAGTCACAGGTGTAGTTGTGATTGGCGGAGCAGTCTTGGTCAGGCAGGTGGTCTGGACCAGTTTTGAAAAGTTATCACCTGGAGGGAGTACTCTGATTCCTGTTTGAGAGGAGTTTGGGGATAATTGTCCTCACTGGGAGGGTGGCAGCTCCAGGTGGCCACAGTTCATTGTCATAAAGATATTGTCAATTTTGTCCTTTTTGGAATCCAAGGTGATTGTAAAGTGACTAAAGAGAATAGCTTAGAGCAAGGACAGACACAAAATGAAGACAAAGATGCCAAGCTTTTCCTGTTTTTAGTTATCTGTGGGCTCAAGTAAGGAGTCAGTGCTTTTCAGCAAAAGCAACTTGAGTGCCTCTTACAATTGTCCTCTTTGTCATGATCCCAATCCTTGGAGCTGACTGCTGTTGGCTGTTTGATATCTATTTATCCACATTTTTCTCTGCATTTTTATCATTTTACAGAAGCAAGACGCCTGTGTAAATCTGATTCTTAGTGATTCACCTTATTAGAAAAGTGATCTTCTAAAGCAAGTGAATTTTTAAAGTAATTTCATTTTAGCTTTGACGTTTATGAGTGCATGCCTTTCTTTTTTAACTGAGCATTTCACTAGAACTCATCAGCATTGTCATTTTCATACTGGTCAATATCGCTGTTCTTCTATACACAAAACAGCAAATGTGAATTATTAAATAATCTCACTGTTTTTTGTGTAGTTAACAAAAGCGATTGTAAGATTAGCAGTTAAGTCCATATTAACTTCCAGGTACTGTCATAAGCATTTTAACAGGTTAAATCCTTGGACTTTAACATGCTATGAGGAAGAGTTTTTTTTTTTTCCCCTTTTTTTTTTTTTTAACTCAGAGCTTAGTGATTGCTAGGCAGGAGCTCTACCACTGGAGCCACTCTATCAACCTAGGCAGGTAGTAATATCTCATTTTGAGTGGAGAGAAAAAGACTAGATAAATTAAGTAATGCTCACAAGGTCATGGAGTAAGCAATTGTGACACAATCTATATTCAAATCTCTTCAAGCCCAAATCAATATATGTTCCATTCTGCTATGGACCATTCAAGTAATCAGGTTACAGTTATGAAAATATGTGGGTAAATAAGTCAACATGTTTAAAATTGTTTTGTGATTTGTGCACATTATGGAGCTATTAGCAGAAGTAATGAGTTTGGAGTCCACCCTCCGGCACTCACCACTAATGTGACCTTGAGCACATCTTTTAACATAGCTACAAAGCAAAAATACTATCTATAATGAAACTGGGCTTGCAGGGCTAACTGAGGAGGAAAAAGCCATTGTATATGAAATTTTCCTCAAAACCTGTAAAAAGCTACCAGCTACTAGGATGCTAAGGACATATTTATGTGGGAGTCACAAGTTTGGTCACAATGGACTTTATAACTTCAGTTTTACAATAATTCCATGAGAATAAGAGTGAATGCAGAATGTTTTAACTAGATGAACATAACAGGTATGTTTTGTAGTACTGAACACCCCTGGAGACCAGGTCTGCTCCCCTCCCCACCCTTCAGCTGCTCCCCAGGTTCATTGGCTCTGTTTTCTCTCCTTTACCTAGGACACCAGCAGCAAGGGCTGGAGTCTCTCCAACACTGCTGCCAGGCAGGCTTTTCCCTATTCTGAGGTTGAGGTATTACATTAATTGTCAATTTGCCAACATGATACATGCACATATTTTTAAAGTCAAATCAATACAAGAAAACTTACAATGAAAAATTTCCGCCTCCCCTCTACCTCCCAAGTTTTACATCCTGAACACTACCAGTACCATCACAAAAAAAAAAAAAAAGAAATAGAAAATGGCAAACAATAGAGAAAACCAGTGAAATCAGAGCTGGTTTGCTGGTAATAAAATCAACTTGAGCACAACCAAACTCATCAAGAAGACACAAATTCCCATTATCAGGAATGAAAGAAGGAACATCACCCCATATTCTATAAACTTTTTAAGTTTCTTGACAAGACCTTTTCTTGACAATAGCCAACACAAAACAGGGCTAGCAGAATGGCTGATGTGGTAAAGCTCCTGCCTAGCAAGCATGAGGCCCTGAGTTCAAACCTCGATACCACAAAAAAATAAATAAATAAAAGGGAAGGAAGAAAGAAAATGGAACTTCCTTAAACTGACAAAGGACATCTCTACAACACACAGCTGACCAAGCATTCAACTAACATTACTGTACTAGGGAAGCACCGAGGGCATTCATTCAGTCAGGAGCAGAGTGCAGACATCCGCTCTCACCAGTCCTCCTCATAGCCACTGGAATAAAAGGCATACAAATTGGAGAAGAGCAACATGGTATTTATTTATGGAGATAAATTTCTTTTTCAGTGGTACTGAGGTTGAACACCAGCACACCCCATCCTGCTCAGCAAACACTCTACCACTTGAGCCTTGCCCAGCCCATGGGCATGATTTCCTATGGAGAAAGTCAGGAGGAAAAAATGAGAACAACAATTACTACAACCACTAAGTAAATTTAGCAAAGTTGCAAGACACAGAGTCAAGATTTAAAAATCCATAGTAAGCCAGGAGCAGACAGCCCAAAACTGTAACCCTATAGCTACTCAGGAGGCAGAGATCAGGATGATCCCAGTTTGAAGCCAACCCCAGACAAACAGTTCTTGAAACCCTGTCTCGAAAATACCCAATACAAAAAAGGGCCGGAGGAGTGGTTCAAGTGCTAGAGTGTCTACCTAGCAAACGTGAGGCGTTGGTCCTTCAACCCCCAGTACCGCCAATAAATAAATTAAGAAATAAATATCCATAGTATTTGTATAAACCATCAACAATTTAAATAATAATATAAATATAAGCAATCTAATTTTTTTTAATGGGAGTGTATTTGAACAGACACTTCAAAAAAGGAAGAGTTCACCAAAGTTTAAAAGTACATGAAAAAATACACAAGAAGTCATTCACAGAAATGTGAATTAAAGACAAAGGCGACCACACTGCTCTCATTCAATTGGCTACTGTGGTTTGGACATTGCTTGAGTTCGACCCACAGACTTGTGTACTAGAAGCTTGGTCCTCAGTGAAGTGGTGGTGAGGGGATGGGACCTTTAAGAGATGGAGCAGGGAGGTAATTAAGCCAGAGGAAGGGAGTGGAATGATATCTCTGGAAGGAGAGTTCTTTGCTGGGAGACTGTTGTGTGCATGGTAAGATGTTTAACATCAACCCTGGGCCTAGATTCCAAGAGCACTCCCTACCTTAGTTGTGGTGGCCAAAAATGTCTCAGGCATTGCATCTTGCGGTGCACAATCACCTCTGGTTCAACACCACTAGTCAAAAAATCATCAAATATAGGCTTGAAATTAGTAAATATGTTGCTTATGAATTATACCTCAATAATAAGCTGATTTTTAAAATATAGGAAGCAGTTTGGAATGATATCCTTCATATCCAGGACACAAGAGTTCATGTTATCTATTTTGTATGTCCTTCTATATAATCGTTTACTGAAATTATTTTCTGCAGATTTTCAGAAATATCATTCTACTGAGAAATCTGACATTATCTTAACTCCTGAACCTTTGGGACCTGGTTTTGTTGGGGTTTTTTTGTTTGGGGGTTTGGAGGAGGTTGTTTTGTTTTGTTTTGATAGTACTGGGGGTTGAACTGAGGGCCTTCCAGCTTGGTAGGCAGGCACTTTACCATTTAAACCACACCCTCAGGCCTTTTTGCTTTTAGTTATAGGGTCCTGAGTTTATGCCCAGAATGACCTGGACCTATATTCTCCTATTTACCCTTCCTGAATAGCTGAGATGACACTCATGGACCACCATGCCCAGCTGGGACCTCTTTTAACCCTCTGAAAGTTTTACTCACTTTATTCATAGAGTTAGGTTCTTACGGGTCTATTCAAACTAGAAAATTGCATCCTTCAGTTTTAGGAAACTCTCATGTATAATTTATTTATTTAAGAATGCCTCCTGTTTTTTCTATTCTCTTTTCCTAGAACTCAAGAAAGATGTTGGCTCTCCTAAACACAAGTCCTGACTTGTTCATCTTATCTGACAATTGTCCATCTTTTTCCCTTGTCCTACTTTCTAAGAGATGGTCTTTTTCTCCCAACTCATTCTGAAAACTTTTGTTTCAGCTTGCATATTTTTAATCTCAAAGAGATTCTTATTCTCAGATTGTTCCTTTTCTCCAAGGGCATTCTTATAATTATTTCTTTTCTCTTCTGAGGTGTGCATCTGCATCTTCTAGAGATAATGCTAGTTTCAGTCTCTCATGCTGAAAACTATCTTCAGATGTGTGGTGGTCCTTAGCTAGTGGTCCACCACTAATATGGTAATCCATTCTTAACTAGCTAATATGAAATTCTTAAAGCTGACTGACTACCCTGGACTCACTGGTAGGATTGGTTGAATTGGTAGTGTTCAGGAAATGATTGCACAGAATGTAGAAAAATTAACTTTTGTTTTGGAAAAATGTCAATTTCTGAAGGCCTTTTCTCTGGGAACTTATAGTTCTCCCAAGAGAAATTGTCCATTCCTTTGGGCAGGAGGAAGATCCCTGACTTCTGGTTTTGTAGGCAGAGAATTAAAGAAGCAGAGTGGTAGAGCACCACCAGTTTTTCAAACATTAACTTATTTCTCCTATTTTAACCCCAAATCTCATCCTCAACTGCCAGTGTGTTCTGTATCCCAAGTCTGAAGACTCTCAAATCCAAATTTTAAAGGAAATGGTTCTTCTCCTGAAAGAGTAGCCGGAATAAGACTGTCACCTGGAGGAGCGTGGTGGAGATGGGCACACAGGTAGGAGGGGACTGTCGCTTATAAAATCATCGTCCTGTTCCCCTTGCCCCCACACACTCACTTTAGCTTTGTCCCTGATTTCTGTGGAGCAGGAATCTGGGTCAAGGTAAACGGCACCGGATCAAGGGTTGCTGTCATAGGTGAGTGGAACGTGGTTTTCCAGGATGAAGGAAAAGCTGCGGAGGGAAAGAACGAGTGGAGCCGCATAAGGCAACCGAAAGGGCTCGAGGGGGAGGCAGAGGAAAGGGTGGGAGGCAGAGGAAAGGGTGGGGGCAGAGACAGGTGGCTGCGTGCTTTCCAGCACGGGTTCTGGGTGAAGCAGACCCTGGAGCCGAGGGTCTAGGCGCCTTCAGGGCACTGCAGGAGGGTCTGCGCTCGAACCCCCGCCCATTGTCCTCAGGAATAAGATCAGACCTTGCAGAAGTTTATGACAAGTAAGGCTGAAAAAATAGAGGTGAAGCCTATAAACCCTCAGACAGCTGCCTCCCCACCGCCACCTCCAGCTCACTCGGCTGCGGAATTAGTGTAAGGGAGCGTCCCCAAGGAGCAGCTCAGCCGCTGAGGACTCACCCACCGCCACTCCCTCGCCCCTCCAGCCACGCCCTCCTCCCTGAGCTCCTTGGAACGCTCTGGAGCTCAAGGACAAGCAAATACTGCCCTGGAAAACAGCTCAGAGGCCAGATCAAGCAGACAACTAGGATAAGAGGGGATGCGAAGGTTTGATTAGGAGGGATGTCGATACCCATTCTTTGCAAAAGCAAAAAAAGATGAAAAACAAAACTAGAGACAAAGTCAAACAAGATCCAGATTCACCAATAATTAAAATAAATATATTTGGATGACAATCACCATTCAAATGACTTAACAGTTTGAATTTTTGAAATCCAGGCCCATGCTATTTACAAGAGACTCTCATTGAACATGTCATGCAAAGGTTGAAAGCAAAAGGATGGAAAAATGGCATGTTAGTAAATTTGAACCTTTTGAAAACCATGAAGCATATTAGTATCATTTAAAATAGAGTCAGAGACCACAAGCATTATTAGGGACCAGAGAGTCTCTATAAAATAATAAAAGTTTTATTATTATTAAAAAGCTACTTTAAGGCCAGGCGTGGTGATTCCCAGCTACACAGGAAGTGAAGATCAGGGATTGAAATTCAAGGCCAGCCCTGGCAAAAGTTAACGAGACCACCACATTGCAACAACAAAGCTGGGAATGGTGGCTCATACTTGTAATCCCATCTTTATGGGAGGCATGAATAGGAGGATCGTGGTCCAGATGAGCCTGAGCCAAAAACACCAAATCCTATCTGAAAAATAACTAAAAAGCATAAAGGGCCAGTGGAGTGGCTCAAGTGGTAGAGTGCTTGCCTAGCAAGCCTGAGGCCCTGAGTTCAAACCCCAGTACCACCAAATAAACGAATAAATAGCAACTTTAAATATAAATGCACATAATAAAGTAGCCTCATTTGGGGTTTGGGGATATAACTCAGTGGTAGAGCACTTGCCTAGCATTTGTGAGGCCCTGGGTTTTTTTCAATACTGAAAAAAAAGGTCTCAACTGTACTAGGTAAAATTTAATAGAAACTCAAACAACTCAACAAAAATCACTAATTGCCAGGGAAAGGTAACAATATTATCTCATCCCAGTCACAGTGACTATTATCAAAAAATGAAAAATAACAAATGCTGGCAAGGATGTTGGTGGGAATGAAAATGAGTGCAACCTTCAAAAAATTAAAAAAAACAAAAACTGGAACTGATCCAGCAAGCCCTCTCCTGTATATTCACCCACAGGAAATGAAATCTGTGTGTCAAAGAGGTACCTGCACTCCTGTGTTGGCTGTGGCATTATTCAAAATGACAGGGTATGCAGTCAATTGAGATGCTCCTCCACAAGTGAATGCACATAATGATGTATGGTTCAGCTGTGAAAAGAATGAAAGTCTGTCATTTGTAGCAACATGGACAGAACTGGAAGGCAGTATGTGAAGTGAGATCATTCAAATACAGGGAGACAAATCTTACGTTCTCATATGCAGAGGTTAAAAAGTTGATCTCATGAAAATGGAGAAGTGACAGTGGTTACTAGAGCCCAGAGGAGGGTGGTGGAGAGAACGGTTAGTGGATGCTAGGTTGCGGTTAGACAGGAGCAATAACTTCCAATGTTCTGAAGCACAGTAGGACAACCATGGTTGACAACAATTAATTATGAGTTTCAAAGTAGCTAGCAGAGAGGGCTCTGAATGTCCCCAACACAAGAAATGACAAATGTCTGAGGTAATTGATAACCCATCACTCTGGCCTGACCATGACATTATATACATGTATTGAAAATACATTGATATACAGTATCTCATAAATATGGACAATTAGTATGTGCCAATTAAAAATGAAAACTTTTTTTTAAAATTTTTTACAAAACTAGGGTGGATTTTGCATGGTTTTCTTGGTTATTGGTTAGCTCAAGAAGACAAAAAGCTAGCAAGCATATTGAAGATCTGAACCACTCAGCTAGTTAGGGTTTACTCCATGAACACTCCAGGACATGTGTAGAGTTTTCCCAAGTTTTAGAGAGCACACGCCTTTCACAAGAACAATGCATACATTTTATCATGTACTGAGTCACAGAGTCTCAACAAATATCAAACATAGCTATGAAACGTATTGGAAACCCTAACAACAATGAAATTAAATTAGTTTTAAAATGCATGCAAAAAGACCACATTTTTAGCAGAACTGTGAAATAATTCCTGGATTAGATAGAAAATATTGAAATGAAAAAATTTAATATCTTAACAGAATGGCAGTAAAACACCATGTATTGAGAAACTTCTGGGATGCAGCCAATGTGTACTTTGAGGGAAATTTATAGCCAAGTACTTAAATTAGAAAGGAATAAAATCTCTAAGCTATTGACCTTTGTCCTAAGAAGAGAGGAAAAGACAACAAATTCAAGAAAATTAAAAGAACTCAGAAAATAAAAATAGAAGGAGAAATCAACAAGATGGGAAATAATAAAGAATTGAAAGGGCAAGAGCTGGTTCTTTGCTGACACTAACAACATGAACTTCTCAAGATTTTCCAAGATAAAAAAGACAGAAGTCATTAAAAAATATTGTAAGTGAAGGTATAACTACATGTGAAGAATATTTAATAAGTAGTAAGATAATATGATTTTTTTAAATAGTAGATCAGGTGCTTTGAAATGTACACAATTATCCATAAAAATAGAACTCACTAAAACTGACTCAAGCAAAAAATAAATTACAACTTAAATATTGCTTGTGAAAGAAATCAGCACAGTGGTTAAAGTAATTCCTGCACACACAAAAAGCACCAGGCCCAGCCAGACTCACAGGTGAGACTTTCAAGCCCAAACTGATATGGTTGCTCCCAACTCCTCACAAGGGAGATACTGGAGGAGAATGGACTGTGGACCAAATGAGGAGAAAATCCCTGCTGTCGTGGAATTTACCCTGCCCTGTGAATGTGGGAGGCATGCACAGCACAGAAGTAAAAAACAAAACATGTTAGGTCATGGTAACTTCTATGGAGCAAAATAAAATAGGAAAAATGAGTTGGAGGTGAGTTCACCATTCCATACGGTCAGGGTGGGCCTCCAGTGTGAGGGAGATCCATGGCTGACTGGGGGGACAGAAGACTGCAGTCAGAGGAGGCAGGAAGTGAGGCAAAGGCCCTGAGATGGGAGCATGACTGGTGTGTTCAAGTAGTGAGATGGAAGGCAGTGTGACTGGAGTGGGGCAGCAAGGGGCAGGGTACAGGAAATGAGGGAGCAGACCTTGACTTTGACTGAGAGCAGCGCAGGAGTGCATGGTCTGGCTTATGCTGTTATAGGGTCACTCTGGACAGGAGCGGAAAGAAGTCCATAGGAAGGCTTTTGCAGCCATCTGGGCAGCAGACAAGGGCCTCAGCACAGGGCGGTGCTGTGGTTAGATTCTGGGCAAGTTTGGGAGGTGAGTCTCAGAGTTAGCTCACGGGCTGGATTGGCTGAGGAAGAGGAGATGTGGGTGACTCCCCGGCCTGGGCCTGCGCAACGGAAAGCATGGAGATCTGTTGCATGTGAGCCTTCAAACCAGAGACACAGAGCTTCTGACTCACCACCACCATCCCAAAGTCAGCCCTGAGGCAAGCCCAAGTGGCAGTTTGAGAAGGCACAGAAACGGCATGATTCGGAAGGACAGAGAGCAGAGCAGAGACTGTGCACATAGCGAGAAGGAAAGGGACTAGATTTTGATGATATCTACATTTTAATAGGGTTGACAATAGACTTCCAACACCTCTGTAAGCCACCTAGCAGGGACGATAACACTAAATTAGAGGTGGAGAAATTGGGGCTCAGAGAGAGTAAGTGACTGGCCAGAGGTCACATAGCTAGTAAGTGGCAAAGGTGGAACTAAGGATAGGCATGGTGGTGCATATCTGCAAACCCAGCTGCTTAGAGGCAGAAATAGGAGGACAGCAGTTCAAAGCCAGCCTGGACAAAACAGTTAGTGGGACCCTATCTCAAAGAAGATGCTAGGCATATTGGTCCACATCTATAATCTCATCCACAAGGGAGGTGAGGCATAGGTAGAAGGATCATGGTCCAAGGTCAGACTCAGGCAAAAAACATGAGACCCTATCAGAAAAACAAGGTCTGGGGGGGTCTGTGTCAATAGAGTGCCTGCCTAGCAAGTGCAAGGCCCTGAGTTCAAATCCCACTACCATCAAAAAAAAAATGGGACTAAACCCAGATCTTCTGATGCACATTCTGAGGCACCACCCACTGTACTATACTTCCTGGCTACCTTATTTCTTCCTGTAAGGTCACTATTCTCTCTCATTTTTGTGTGTTTTACAGTTCGTTTTCATATACCATTTATTTTAGGTTTGCTTTGATGAACAGCCTGAGTTAACCCCAGTAGCTGTGATTTCATTGACAATAAAACAGCTTTGCTCCACGTTTCTCTTTCAACTCTCTGGACATAGTTTTGTTCAAAATCATGCCCTTAACAAATGGGAGAAAAGCCAACTCCAGTTCCATCCTCCCCCATATTCTAACATAAAACAAGCCCAACCCCAGATAACGGGTGCTCTAGGGTCCCTTTGTGAGACCACGTGACTCTCATTGCTGAGTCCAGGGACCCTCTGATCCCAGGCACAGCATTGAGCCATCTGTCATCCCTCCCTGGAGCTCAGTCACACGGTGCCCAGGGAGGAAAGGGATCCCCGGAAGCTGAGTAGGCTGCACCTGACTTTATCAATGCCCTTCAGAGGAGCGGTGTCTCCCAAGAGGTTCCTTTCCTGTACTGTGGCTGCTTCGTACCAACCTCAGCCCACAAACAGCTCCCTACCTGTGCGACATCTTAGGCAAGGAAGGGCTGGTCAGAAGACAGACAGACCTCTCCTGAGGCCACAGGAGGGATGCCAAGGCCAGAAACATCACACGCAGCCCTTTGTAGCAGGACTGGGTGACCCCAGTCCTGTCTGTCTGCCCCGTCCTCCTCCAACAGCTCAGTGCCAGCACCCTTGTCGACACTCCCCACCCTGCATGCAACCCATGTTCCCAAAAGGGGAGGGCCATGACTTCTACCAGTAAAAACAAACTGCAGTAAATGTTAGCTTTTTTGGAGGGATGGGCAGAACTGGAGGGGAAACTCAGGGCCTCCCAATTGCTAGGCAGACACTTTACCACTGGAGACACACCTCCAACCCTTTTTGCTTTAGTTATTTTTCAGATAGGGTCTCGCACTTTTGCTCACGGCTGGCCTCTGGGATCCTCCTACCGACATCTCCCTCTGTGACAGGTGTGTGCCTCCACCTAAGGCTGCACTTCTATACTCTAGAACCTTCTAGCAGCCCCTTGCGGTGAACCAGGAGACCATGACCGTGCTCACAGGGCCTCTGAAGGTCATCTCGGTCAACCACTGTGGATGCTTACTCTTCCTCCCAGCTTGGCCAGGCCTCCACAAGCACAGGTTGTCATGGACAAGCTCACTCCCCTCCTCAGGCAGCCCCGTCCATCTGTGGACCTCTCTTTCTTCTAGAAAGTTCTTTATCTGAAGCTGAGGCCTGCCTTCTCAGGGCTCTGACTCCCACCAGGGGCCTAGGCATGTCACTAGAATTCAGAAATTCCCTGAAAGGCAGCCTCCAGAAGAGGACCAGAATATTCCTGGGTCCCCCAGACCAAGCCACATGGCTTCTGTCAACCATCCTGAGCTTTGCACTGAGCCACCAGCTGGTGACCATCAGGGAGTGCCAGTCTTGAGCACGCACTCCTCCAAGCTTTCCCTGCCTGGTCCCGCAGCAGAACCGGGGTAGGGGACGACAGTCTTCCCTTTAACAACTGAGTTCCGAAAGCTCCCATGAGCCAGGTGGCCTGACTGGAGAGCCACAGCTGTGTGCTTG
This sequence comes from Castor canadensis, assembly GCF_047511655.1. Lineage (NCBI taxonomy): Eukaryota > Metazoa > Chordata > Mammalia > Rodentia > Castoridae > Castor > Castor canadensis. The sequence goes on from NC_133393.1 coordinate 50,795,372, forward strand.
GGAAGGTGGGAACAGCTCAGTGGGTGGCAGATTTCCAGGGATGTGAAAAGCTGCTGGCAGGGCTAGGAAGAATGCAGAGGTAGCAGCAGTAGATACAAAAGATGAAAAGATGAACCAGAACTCACAGCTCATGATTGGAGGTCATTGAGAAACAGAGAGAGCGAGAGAAGTGGCCCAGTGGCTCACACCTGTAATGCCAGCTGCTTGGGGGCAGAGACAGGGAAGATCAGCCCAGACAAAAAGTTAGACCCCATCTCAACTACTCAAGCTGGGCATGGTGGCACACACCAGCCATCCCAGCTACAGGAAGACCTAGGTAGGGGTATCATGGTCCAGGCTGGCCTGGGCAAAAATGCAAGACCCTATTTTTAAAATACCCAACATAAAAAAGGGCTGGCTAAGTGGTTCAAGTGGTAGAGCACCTGCTTACCAAGCATGAGGTACTAAGTTCAAACCCCAGTAACTACAGACAAAGAGACAGGTGGAGAGGGGAAACAAACAAAGGATGTTCACTCATTTGGAGAGGATTAAAGCATGTTCTGATCAACGGGGTCAGACAGGCTGGGGGAAGGAGAAGTAGTCCAGAAAGAGGAACCAGAATGAGCACAGCCATTTGGGGGCATGTCTCGGAAACATCTGCCATTTGGACAGACTGTGGGAAAAAGATGAACTGGGGGACTGAGCTGGAACTCGACCTCACACCAGGCTGGGGACCAGGAGAGGGAAGACCAGCCAGCAGGTGACAGGGCTGTCCACGCTGACTCAGGGTTGCAGCCTAGAGAGGAGCTCTCTTGTCCCAGAAGACAGGCAGCCCACCCAGGACCTGCCATACCAGCCCCGTCCCCTGAACCCCATCCTCAGAATGGCAACCCAGGCATACCCTAGATGTCTGCACCCCACACAGCTCCTCTTTCTCCTTTGCTCCTTCTCACTTCAACCCAGGTGAATGGCAGTAAATCTGAGTCTGGAATGGAGCAGGTTCTCACAAACATTTTTGTTATTAAAATCATGCCTTCCTTGCATTAACATTTCAAAATTGAGGGTCGAATATAAGCAATAAGCAGACTCAAAGCCTGTTCTCCCCGGGTGACTTGTTGACAAAACAACTCTCAAGCAAGTCCCAGTCCCTCAACACAGAGCTGTAAACTTCCAGTCACTTAATGCACCATCACAGATGCCAAATAAAACCGTTCATCTTAAAATCTTCTTGATAACACTGGCGCACCTGCTAAACCACTCAAATTCCAGTGGTCATATACCAGCACAGAATGGCAAGCATGAAACATGGCATTTCTTCTTATTTTGATCTTTGTAGTTTTTCAGTGAGCTGTCTAGCATTTCAGTTCGGCTGAGAAAGCCTCAGGATATTAGGAATTGAGCTTGGGTAAATGAAGGTCCCAGGAAATGGCTCCAGCCAGGTCTGCAATGATTTGAAAGGTCCCTCTTAGATGCTGGCTCTTAGCTTGTATATTATGAGGTGATAGCTGTAATCTGATTCCATTCCAGGCCACATATATTCACTGAATTTCTACACATCTCTGGGATCCTGTTCCAGAATGTCCCCGAAGGTTGTAGATGTCCACTATTTTATGCACTTGATGCTGGTGTAGGTACACTAACTTTTTCAGACCACACGTCTGATTTGGGAGGTAGACCCTATAGTTAGCATAACGGCACAGTGAGTGAGCAAATGTCGTTACTACTTGACCCTGCCATGAGTTTGCACCATGTCTACAGAGGGATGTGGGGATTTGTCTAACTGTTAGCACGATTTTATAGGCAGGAAGAAAGGCAGGATGGGGCTGGAGCAAGCCAGTGACAAAAGGAAGGAGCCCATTACAAGTCAGAGAAAGGCTCCATGGACAAGATGACATGTCCCTAGTTAGCATTCATCATGGGCGTGCTTTGGGAAGTAGGTAGGGTTAGGAGAAGGGGAAACAGGAACACACAGTGGTGCATCGTACCTGGTCAGTGAGCCTCTCCTATCCCTTGCAGAGGGACATACTGCAGGAGAGGACCAGGAAGAGTGGGCAAGTGTCTGAGGTTGCGTGAGCTTCACTGCTGTGACTACTGCATACATTTTTCTCTCCTCCTGTGGCTCAGCTAGACTGCACTCCCCAGCTTCGTGGGACCCCATTCTAGCCAACAGACTGCAGTACAAGTGACATAATGCACACCTCTTCCAGCCTGGGTCCCACCTGCTCAGGCCACAGTTAGGCGTCCATCTAGTGACTTCTGCATGGACACACTGCCTTTCTGCTGGCTTGGATGTTCACACCAGTGGCAAGCAGGAAGCCATACAGTGGAGATGGCAGAACCTCTGTGGATCTCATCCTTGATTACTATGAGAATCAGAGCCCAGTCCCGCCTCCCATCCCCACCCCTGCTTCCCCAAGGGCATTTCCCATATGACAGACATGTCCGCTGCTGGGTCACTGAGGTTTCAAGGTCCATCTGCATAACTCTGAAGTTAGCATTTCTGCAACTAAGATACCAGGAAGGGGGTTGCCTGTTCTTCCTTTGACCACTGTGTGCCGTACTGTAGGAAGCAGAGTGGGTTCAGCTTGGAAGTCCAAGAGGAAGCAGGAAGAAGCAATGACAGAACCACATTTAGGGACTTCTGAAATGGGAGGGAGGGAGGAAGGAGAGGAAGAGGTGTTTCTCACCATCCACTCCCTCTTCTTATTCAACTTTTACATCGCTCTCCATTGAAGCAGAGTTCCCAATGATTGCCACTGACATCCCCATCCATAACCAAGGATGGGCTTTCTCCATCAGTGTCATGCCAGTGGCATTTGACATGCAAACCACTGCCTCCTTTTGGAGTCTTTCCCCTTTGAAGCCCCCTTCTGGCCTCTGAACCCTCCTTTCCTCCTCCTCCTCCTCCTCCTTCTCCTCTTCTTTCTCCTTCTCTTTCTCCTCTCCCTCTATCCCTTCCTCCCTCCATCCATCCTTCCTCCTTCCCTTTCTCTCTTTCCTCTTTTCTGTATGCATGGAACCCTGGGGATCTCATTCACCATGCAACTCATAACTCCCAGAGGTACCTTCCCCAGCCTTGACTTCTCTTCTCACCTCCAGATCAAAGTTGTCAATTCACCATCTGAACACAGATGTCCTGCAGGCACACTCAGTCACATCCTGTCTAACACAAAATTTATTCTCTTGTCACTGTGTTCATTACTTATCATTCTTCAACCAGTGCTGCTATTTCTCCATGTCTGCTGTGTGAGAGCAGAGACTCGGCCGCAAGCAGACCTGGAAGGGCTCTGAAGAACAATTTTCTGGAACCAGGCATGGCTTTCCTGGTAGAAGGCTGAAGAACTCCACCCTGGGTCCCTCTGGGTTTCAACCTTTTTGAAAACAGCTCTAACCCACATTCTAATCTTATAGCATGTCAGCCCAATGTCATCATTTCTGCAAAAGCACATCTCCAAGTTACATGGAAAGGTATCCACTTCACTAGCACAATCAACAGGGCTTGGGGACAAGCTTATTCAAATGCTCACCTACCTTGGGTTTTAATTCCCTTTTGGTCAGGTTTATTTTCATCTTTCCAGTCTGAAAAGGATTCTTGTTCAGAAAGTAAAAACCAAGGCCCAGCACTATGGCTCATGCTTATAATCCTAAATTACACAGGAAATGGAGATTGGGAGGATCATATTTCAAAGCCAGTCCAGACCCTCTCCCCTGCCCAAAAAAAAAAGTGCCATGACCCCATCTCAAAGAACAAATCTGGCATGTTGGTGCATGACTGTAATCACAACTACATGGGAGGCAAAGATAGAAGGATTATGGTCTAAGGCTGGCCACAGGCAAAAAGATGAGACCCTATGTGAAAAATAACTAAAGCAAAAAAGAGCTGGAGGCATGGCTCAAGTGGTAGAGCTCCTGCCTAGCAAGCATGAAGCCTTTCGTTCAAACCCCAGTGCCACCAAAAAAAAAAAAAAGAGAGAGAGAGAGAAAGAAAAAGCAGGAATTAGAACTGTTTCCCTTTCTCAAGCTTCACATGGCACTGTGCCACTTTCTCCAGGTTATAGTCTTACCCCCTGCTCATTTTTCTTACTTGGAACTTAACTCTCAAATTCTTTTAATTCTCTTTATAGTCTTCACAAGATTTAATACAATCCAAGCTCTCCCTGAATTAGCCAGAAGTTGCTAAGGAGGGATTTCATGGTTCATGGGCCCAAGCCATAAGAAAAGAAGCAGGAATGCCGATGGCCTTGTAGGGAACAAGCCAGGGCCTCAGAGCCCATCAGGGTCCACCACTCTGTGCTGGCCCAGCCTCTCCTTGGGGTGGACTCCTGGCATCAGCAGCTCCTGCTCCTGTCCTCTGCTCTCCCCGTGACTCCACTGTGAACAAGCCCAGTGGGGCTCAACCTGAGGATCCCCCTTGGGACAGTTTCTGTGATCAGCATGGTGACACACCCACTTCTGTTGTCAAAGAAATCAGATCTGCTAGCTGAAGAAAGGGTGGCACAGCGATGAGCAGATGAGAATCTTAGACCTCTGCCATGTCCTCCTTCTGTGAGTACATGTCACTCGATGTATCTATCTTCCTGACCCCTCTGCATTCAGTGTGATTGACCACTGCCACTTGCCAGTGGTCTCATTGTTTGAGAGTAATGAGTCTTCTCCATACCACTGAAGGGGACAATGGGAGAGCCTAGCTCTAGGCAACATTGCCCTCAGTGTCATTGTGTCATATCGTCATTTCTATCTCTCTCTCTCTTTCTCTCTCTCTCTCTCTCTCTCTCTCTCTCTCTCTCTCTCTCTCTCTCTCTCTCTCTCGCCTCTCACAGGATCTTGCTATATAGCCCAGGCTGCCCTCAAATTGGCAATCCTCCTACCTCTGCCTCCAGAGTGCTGGGATTTCAGGCATATCCACCACTCCTTCCTGCACTCACCCCCGCCTAGTCTTACTCTGACTGCCAGCTTCTCAGCTACATCTGTCAAACCCAGTGCTTCTTCCCCGTCCTCCCAATTCCCAGTCGTGGCACTTTACCTAGGGACATCCTTCTCCTCAGTCTTTCCAAAAAGACAGAGGCCTTCCATGGTACTCTCAGTGCAGTGCTAGGGAGGAGGCCAAACTGCTGAGCACATCTAGTCCACAGGCTCAGCATCCTCAGTGGATTGAAAACATAGTCAGGCCAACGATGCTGGTGTCCATACTGAACATTTACAGACTTTTTTTCCTTGTCCTTGTTCCCTAAATAATACAGTTTAACAACTATTTCCATAGCGTTTATGCTGTGTCAGATCTCATGAGTAATCTAGAGTATAGAGAAGGGGTGTGTAGAGTTTGTGCAAATGCTGCACCATTTTATGTAATGGATTGAACATCTGGAGATTTGGGTATCCACAAGGGTCCTGGATCCAATGCCCCTGGACACCAAGAGACAGCTGTTATTCAATCCCTAATATGAATGACAGCACCTGCTAAAGGGGTCCCTAACCCCACTAAATTTCTAACACGTGGAAAAGGTTGCTACGGCTGAACTGTGTCCCACTCAAAATTCACATGTTGAAGTACACACACACACACACACACACACACACACACACACACACACAACCTCTCAGAATATGACCATATGTGGAGGTAAAGTCTTTGAAGAGATAATTAAGTTAAAATAAGGTCAGTAAGGTGGACCTAATCCAATCTGACTGGCGCCCTCCTAATAAGAGGAAACTGGGACACACACATGTGAAGACACAGGGAGAAGTCACCATCTGCAAGCCAAGGTATGAGGCCTCAAGAGAAACCAGCCCTGCTAACAGCATGGTCTTGGACGTGAGCCTCCAGAACCATGAGGAAATAAATGTCTGTCGTTTAAACTTCCAAGGCTGTGGTGTTTGTTATGCAGCACTAACAAACTAATACTAAGGAAGGAAGGAAATTTCTGCTGAGAGGCCTTGTCAGCACTCCCAAGTACTCTGCTGTTGTCTTTCCCCTCACTCCACAACAGCATAGAAAAGCATAACTTTGCTCCTTTCAAGAGAAAGTCTGCAGCTTCCCCCTCCAGAAAATCATGCCAGAAGTGAATCAGGGACCCCACTTACACTTTCAAGCATCTGTTGAAAAACAGGATGTACATATAAGAAATATTTGATCTTCGTCTCCTCAGCAGATTCGTTGTAAATTAGAACAAATTAATCTATCCTAAAGTGAGTGAAGTCAAAATAAAAGGAAAAAAAAAAAAAACACTCACAAATGAGTCGTGGTTGTTCACTAAACATACAGCACAAAGAAGGGAGCAATTCAGGCACAATATGACCAGAACATAAAATACGAAGCACATAGCTGCCAGACTGAAGCCACACATCTCTATTTACAGTTGTCTCTTCCCATACACAGGGAGGCCCCTTCAGATACCCAAATCTGACCCAAGTCTCTTATATAAATGACACAGTATTTGCACGTAAGCTACACACATCCTCTGCTATACTTTAATCATCGCTGGACGACTTTCAAAACCTAATACGAGGCCTACTCCTTGCTTTATTCACACACTTTCAGTGTCTTTTTTCAGCAGCAAATTCAAGTTTTGCTTTTTTTTAACTTTCTGGAGTTTTTCCCCCCAAATATTGCTGGTCCACAGTTGGGTGAACTCAAAGATGTGGACCCACGAGATTCCAGCCATATAGGGAAATATGTGTTTCCAGTTTAGAATAAAGGTTGTGAAACTCATAGCCATTTTGGTGAGGTTTCCCCAAGATGGTCCCTGGGAGCTAGCAGCACAAAAGGTTCCCAAATGTGAAAGGCTTGAATATAGAATCCTTAAACTCATCCCCCAAAGGAAAGCAGAAACCACACCAGCCAGGCAAGGTTCTCACTAGCCAGCCAGACTTCCTCAACAGGGCCAGCTATTCATTTAACGCAATGGCCAATTTTATTTATTTATTTTTAATTTATTTGTTCTCTTCTTGGTTGTTTGTTTTATGTATCTTACACTAATAAGCAGTGGAGAAGGCACACAAGCCAATCTCAAAGCACCCTGGGAGACTATCTGGAACTTCTCGGATCAAGCCCAGGAGACAGGCTGGGAAGTAGATCCTACAAGGTGTGGCTGGGAGATGCTGTAACAACTTTCCATTTTACAGAGCGGCAGACCGAGCTCCTGGGATGCCAGGAGAGTTGGCTAGCTTATACAGCTAGTAAGAGAAAGGCTTAATCCAACACAAGCCAGTTCTCTGCTTCCTTTGCCTTCTGTAACCCATCCTCTCACCTTTTGACAAAAACATCTCTAAACAGACACTGCCCTCCCCACCTACACCTGTCTTCCCACACCTTTCTCCTGCCTGGAATCTTCCTTCCTTCCCCAACTCATGAGTCAGTCACGTGCTTCAGCCAACCTCTGTCCCTGGGTATGGTCACAGTCTTCCAGCCCCCTGCCATTTGGGTAACCTGGCATTTCCTTGCTCAGTGGCAGCTCTTAGAACCTTCTTTTTGCTGCATTACCAGGTGTCTAAGGTCCAGACTCAAACACCTCCCTGCCTAGTAGACCTCTCTGCAGCTGTCTACCTCAGCAAGAACTGCAGTTGACACATGGCTCCTTGGAAGTGACATATGGAGACAGGCACATCACCTTACAACATGAAGTCTCCAATATTGTGTAAAATACACAATGACCAAGCTATTACCTTTTCTTTTGAGGAAGTAGCTAAGTGGTTAAGAGCATGGGCTTTGATCAAGTTCCTTAAGCTCTTTGGGCCTCAGTTTTCTTCCTGTAAAGTGGGGGTAATTGTAGAAACTACCTATGGTTGTTATGTATAATGGACTCCTAACAGTACCTGGTGTAGAAATTAGAAATGTTTGGTACTTTTAGAAACTACAATGTACTATGCAAAGGTCACTCATTTAATTTAAAAGTATCAGTTGCTCCTCAGTGTTCCATGTTGTACTGGACAGTTCACTTTTGGTTGCACACGAGAGAAACCTAACTCCAAATGCCCATGATAAAAGGACATTGGGAACCCATGCCCTTGCCAAATCCAGAGGTAGCTATTGCCTCAGGCTTGATAAAAAGCTCACCTAGAATGTAAGGAGGTTACATTCTAGAGCTGCAGAGAGAGACAGGTAACCTGTTCTTCAGAAATTCAGTCCTTGCTTAGCTCTTTATTAATTAAATTCATAAAACATGGGGTTGGCTTCATTCTAACTTTGCATCCAAATGGCTCAACATCAGGACAAGAATATGCAATTGGGCAAGGACGTGACCACAGGCAGAGGACATGTGCTTCTGCCATTTGCATGTCTTTCTTTGGCACTAGCTTTCTCTGTCTACCCCCTTTTCCTGCACACACACACACAGACACACACACCTGCCCACACACTGGCCTGTGACACCCTCCCACAGTGTCCAGGGGAGCCCAGCACAAGGAACCATGAGGTCCTCAAGATGGAGGAGGGCCTAGGAAGAGAGAAGGGAGAAGATGGGGAGAGGGCCATGGGGGGTGGCAGTAAGAGCCAAAGGGCAGCCCCAATCCCTAAAAGAAAAAAATGCCCAGCTCCTGGGGACTTCATATTCCTCCAGACTCCTTGGCAAGCCTGTTGATTTCCAGCACCAGTGGGATGCTAATTTCAATTTCTTGGAAAATTGCATTTTCTCTGCCCTAACCTGTCCTCTACCACTTTGTCCCCCAACCTCTGGGCCATGTGGCCATGGGCAATTAAACCAGGCTGGCACACCTCATTTGCTAATGAATTAATTCTTACAGGTACCATGTGTGACAAATTTAAGGCTCTTTCCAAGCAAAGGCATTGGGTAATCTTCCATTGCTTTTGCCTGAGCTCAGAGGAGAGGCTTCCAGGACCCACAGATATAGCTGTGGATGGCTAGGGCTAACAGGAATTGGGGCAAAAGAGTGTTTGACATGGGGGAAGGAGTAGGACCATTTTGTCTAGTCTCTGTCCTCCACTGGTGGGTGACCTCAGGCAAGGCTCTTTCTGCCTGAGCCTAGTTTCTCTAGTTGTAAGAGAAAAATAATCATGTCCACCATGCACAGCTGTTGTAAGGATTAGAGAACATGTTCGTGGTGTGTCTTCTGCCAAATTGACACAGACGACAAGAAGCAAGTGGATTCAAGACTGGAAGAGTTTATACAGGGGACTCTGGCCCCTCAACGTGGCCCACTCTGCTGCCCCCCTCCATCATGGCTTGAAGGCCACCCCTCTTCCATTAAGAGTAGAGATAATAATAATAATAGCTGACACTTAGGAAGTGTGAGGCAGTTTGACATGTAGGCATTCATTAGATCTTTGCTCTGGTTCTAGGATACTATTATCATTCCACAGATGTGGAAACTGAGGCCCAGGTGGCTGAGTAACTTGCCTAATGTCACACAGCAAGGATGTAGTGAGCCTGCGTGAGAATCCAGGCACCTGGCCCCAGACTCCACATTGCACAAAGGTGCCATGCTGCATCCCCAAAGAACTGCTGGGCTTTCGTTGAGAGAGAGGCTTAGTGGATTCCTTTCCTTGATGGGAGACTTTGCCCTCAGCCCCTGGGGCACCCTGATGTGCAAGCCAGCTGCCTTCCTGTGGGCCCCGTGCAGATAGCTAGGCCAAGGCCACCACTGCCTGTGCTCCTCTGCTTCCAATGTTTCTCTTAAAGCGAAATGAAAACATTGACTCTAAGTCAGCGGGGGCTCCTCGTCCGTGTCCTTGTTGGGGAGAAAGGCAGCGCAGAGTAACTTGCTGCCCTCCTCTTCCCAACATTTATTTCTGCATCAGCAACTATCAGGAAAGATTTAAGGACAGGGGCTGGGTGAAGGGCATCAGGGTTGCTAAACTACATACGTCACTGTCACTATCACCTCTGTGAAGATAAACAAGGAGAAAAAGTAAGAAATCCTCTGATGAAAAGGTGGGGAAATGGGAAGAATTCAAAGTGAGTTGAATTCTACCTCCAATTTCCCAGACTTGGGTTTTGCTTTGGTTTTTGTGGGCTTTTTGTTTGTTTGTTTGTCTTTTCTTGCTCCAAAAGGTAGCTTTCTTTTTCATAAAGCATTTCCCTCCCACCTGATCTCTTCCTGCAAAGAGCTGTAGTAACTTCAGCTTGTGCCACAGGCTATGAAGCACTCTCTGCCCACCCTTCCTGCTTCATACCTGTGCTGGGCTTGGAGCTGCTGTATTCAGGTGCACTTGTGTGAAGGGCTCCTTGTACACCCCAAGGGCTTGGGAGCTTAGGCATCCATGTTCTTCCGTCACCACAGCAAGGGCAGGTGAGGCAAAGCAGCATCAGGGCCATGAGACCTATATAGTGTTGTCATTGAATTTTGGAACTCAGCACTTAGAGTGTATTTTTTTCGATGGTCTCAAATTAGCAGAAAGCAACTCACCCTGTGACAGTACCCAACTTTCTAACCCCCACCAGGTCTAAAACAAATAATTGACAGGCTTTTTTTTTAATGCAAAAAACACTGTGTTCACTCAAGGCAACACAAAACCACCAGGACTATTTGTATCTTACAATTTACCACTTTCTACTCTTCAGTGTAAACTGAGTATCACCATATTCTCCCCCTCCCCATTTACCCAGTATCAACAGGAATCCAGTCCTCCTTTCATCCTCTGCATGACAGAATGTTCCCAAGAAACCTCAGGAAGAGAAGCTCAGAGGGTTGGTCAGCCTTTGAACTCAAGCCCATTGGTGACATTTCGGAAGGAAAATGTAAGGGCAGGTTTTCTGTCTGGTCTTCCTTTAAGGTTTGCACAATGGGAAACACACAAGAAAAAAAGGAGAGAAACAGAGTGTGGAAGAAGAAACAGAGAGAAATGAGAAGGAGGAAAAGGAAGGAGACGGAGGAAAAAGGTAAGGGATGGAGGGAAGAGCAGGCCATGCCTCAATCCAGCATTTCACCACACCCAGGGAAGTCAGCACCTCCTCACCACCGGGGTGGCAGATCAAAGGGGCAAGTAGAGAGACCCATCAAGGTGGAGTCACTCTCACACATCTGGGGCAGCTGCCCATGGTTCTGACCATCCTGTCTGCACCAGGAACAAGGTCATGGATGAAAGGAGCCTGGCTCTTCGCAATAGTCCTGGGCTGGAAGAGACACCTTGAGGTTCTTCCCAGCCCCAGAGTCCTGCTTGACTGCCCCGCAGCATCCGACAGGCCGCAGAGAAGGGCTGTCTCCCCAGGACTGCCAGGAGAGGTATGGGGCTTGCTCCGCAGCCATGCACAGTGAGGAAGATGCAGTGGAGGGATTCCTCCAACACCTGTTCCATCAGCTCTGAAACGCAGCTGATGATTCTGCCCTTGTGAAGGGAAGGGAAGTGTAGTTGCTCACATTAGCATCCACAACAAGGAGGCAGGGAAGATGCTGAGACGGGTGGGTCAGCTGTGGAACTAAATAAAAGCCCATCGATTCTCTGAAGCCCAGGGTTCAACTCCCACACGCTCCTACAATGTGTGTTCTCAAGAAAAAGATGCAGCTGGGCGAGTGGGGCAACCGTATAATCCCAGTACCTGGAAGGCTGAGGCAGGAGGATGGAGAGTTCCAGGCCAGCCTGGGCTACATTGTAAGACCCTAACTCAAAAAAAAAGTAGCACCCTTTTTTTTTTTTCTGATGGCAAAAGACAAAAATTTCCCAAAGAGATAACACCCAGCAAGGTTCCCCATCTCCAAAAGGCAAAAATCAAAAGTTGACTTCATTTCCATCACCAACTGTTGTGGCTTTGGAATTGATGACCCTTGATAGAAAAATCTGAGATGGGGCTTTAACCAATTCAACAATTGTAAAAAACCCCATGGCGTGAGCTGGGACTAGGCTCTTCCTGTGGGGGAGGGGTTGTTGAAGCCAGCTTCAGAGTTCACCACCTTATAACCACATGCATTCTCTGCTCTCCAGGAAGGAAGATGTATGATAGTCATCCTTATCCAAGGTTTTGCTTTCTACAGTTTCAGTTACTTGAGATCAACTGTAGTCCAAAAATATTAATGGAAACTTCCAGAAACAAACAACCCATAAGTTCTAAATTGTCCACCATGCTGAGTAGTGTGATGAAATCTCACCCTGTCGCACGCTATCCCACAGGGAATGTAAATCGTCCTTATGTCCAATGTATCCACACTGTATATGCTACTCACCCTCTAGTCACTTAGTCACTATCTTGGTTATCAGATTGACTGTCACAGTATCACAGCACTTGTGTTCAATTAACCTGTATATTACTTAATAATGGTGTCAAAGTGCAAGATAATGATGCCATCAACTTTATTACAGTATATTATTATAATTGTTCTCTTTTATTAGTAGTTACTGTTGTGACTATCTTATTTACCTAATTTATAAATTAAACATTATCATTGCTATGTATGAATAGAAAAAAGCAGAGTCTACATAGGGTTCAGTACTGTCCATGGTTTCAGTCACCCACTGAGGGTCTTGGAATGTATCCCCCTCCAATAAGAGGGGAATACCATACCAATGAGTGTCCAACTTCACATGAATCTGTGACTCCGGCAGGGCTTGAACTAGGGTCAGGCAAGAGAGACCCCTGGGACACAAAATTCAAGGCCCTTGCAAGGGCCTATGGGAGCAAGTCATGGATCTGCTTAAACAAAGAGCCCTGGATCTCATAGAATGGGCATGGGTTGGTGGGTCTCAGGGAAGGCTCCATGGAAGAGGCTGCTCTTGGTTAGCCCTGGAAAGGCAGACAGACTTTTGTCCTGTAAGATGTCCTGGAGGGAGTCACCCATGTCTGCAAAGGGAGATCCTGGCTCTCAGGTGCTGACTTATACTCATGCCACTGTGAGAAGGATGCCACCTTGAATTTTGTGTCCTAGGGGTCTCTCTTGCCTGACCCTAGTTCAAGCCTTGCCGGAGCCACAGATTCATATGAAGTTGGACACTCTTAGAACGGGACCTGGGCACACAGTAAGTGCTCAACGAGCAGTAGGTTTAGTCTTATTAGTGGTGTTGCAATCTCTTCCAGTTATGTACTGCTGCAAAACAAGCTACCCCCAAGTGAAGTGGCTTAAAACAAATGCCATGGATGTTGCTCCAGCTTGTTTCAACTCCACTAGACACCAGCTGGAATGGTTGGAAGCTGGGGGCTGAAAATACCTGCAAACCAGCCCACTTAACCTGCCAGGTGGTCAATGCGGGCTGTCAGCAGAGGCTTCAGCCAAGGTCATGACTGGAACACCACCTAAGCCTGTCTGTGGTGGCTGGAAGCAGAAGCAAGAGGGAAGAGAAAGCAGAGACAGAGAGACAGAGAAATATAGACAGATAGGTGAGACACAGAGAGAGCCAGGTTGCCTTGCATGACCTAGCTTTCAGAAGTCGTGCAGCGTCATTTCTGCCACATCCTCTTGTCCAAAATGAGTCACTAGAGCTGGCCCATATTCAAAGGGCAGGATTAGAGTCCACCTTCTGCTGGAGAAGTGCCAAAGAGTTTGTGGAAATGCTTTCAAACCACCACATTACCTGACACCCCCAATGTGGGCTGGTTCCTATGACCTGTTTTCTGGCTTCAGAAGGAAAGAATGATCCAAATCATTGACTCCACTCTGCTTTTTCTGTAATGCTTAATTAAGCTTTCATAGCCCATTCCTGCAACCCAGAGGCCAGGGAGCCCTTGGGCAACCAGCAGCCTCATCATTTAAAAACATACACCGTGTGTTTGCATTGGAAAAAACCTGAGCCTAGTGCACATGTGGGAAGTGCGAATGGGAACGGATGGGGTTGCACCCATTCGCTGGCACTCGCTAGGCTGTGCAGAGTCCAAGGAAGCAATGATGACAGCCCTGTGACCTGAAACACAGATTGCTTCAGGATTGAGGGCAGAGAGACCTGGTCACCAGGCTCCAGTCACTCCTAGCTGGAGCCCAAGAAAACAACTTGTGTGAAATCCTCAGCGTTGTCAGGAGAGTCAACCTGCTAGCAACCAAATCCAGCCAGCTGGAATCTTCAGTGCATTGGTGCTTCTCAGCACATAGATTTACCTTAAAAAGAGTCAAATCCTAGCCAAGGAACCTAACATTCATATTTTGTTCTTTCTTTTTAAATGACAACCCTAATCTCTTATATATCTCCTAGGACCCATATAAATTGACAATATATTGATTGATTGATTAAATAAGCATTTGCAATTGGAATGTCTTGCCCCCAGTTCCAGGGGCCAATAATAGGTTGGGGTCTGTCCCCCACATACATGTAACCAATAACACAAGTCCAGCTCTTCCCTCAAAAGACTCATGACTCCAACATCAGGAGCTCTCAAGTGCTGTGAGTTGGACCAGAAGAGTCCAGCCTGGCTCACCTGTCCCAGGGCACAGTCTCTGCTCCTCCCCTTGTAGGAGAGGTCAAAGCTCCATCCAATGGGATGACCAACACAGCAGCATGGAGTGCACAGCCACAGGGAATATGTGGGGCTCCCTGCAGTGACCCCCAACAGTTGATCAGAGGTGACATGAGGCTCGCCATATGGTTGTTTCTGAAAGTCTAGCTGTGGGACTGAGACCTCTGCCTCCCCTATATTAGGGCCTATGACCACACCCTTAGGAGGGAATCTTGGTCCTTTGGGAGATCCTCTTCTGGTTTCAGGCCCTGAGAGGCCTGAGCTCAGAAGGCAGCAGGCCTTGGAGTGGTCCTCAATCAGGGGCCATTTTGTTCCCCCAAAGGACATTTGACTGTCTGGAGATATTTTGGGTTTTTGCTCTGGACACTTTTTGTCATAACTACATAAGCTTTGCTCCTGTATCTCGTGAATCAAGGCCAGGGATACTTCTGACATTACATAATGTGCAGAATGCTCACAACATGGACTGATCAGGCCCCAAATGCCAACAGGAGAGAAATCCTACACTAATACAAGCTCCCCTCCCTGGTGTCCAGCAGGTCCTGAGATGATAAGGACCACATCAAAGACCTGGAAACCCATTCATCTTTTCCTGCTCAGATTCCCACTCCAGACACAAATGAACTTTTTTTTTTTGGTAGTGGGGGCTTGAACTCAGGGTTGAGCTACTCCACCAGCCCTTTTTGTGATAAGTATTCTCAAGATAGAGTCTTGCGAACTATTTGCTAGGGCTGGCTTCAAACCGAGATCCTCCTTATCTCTGCCTCCTAAGTAGCTAGGATTACAGGTATGAGCCACCAGCACCTGGTCACAAATAACTTTTTAAGCCACTCAACACCCCTGGAATTGTGTGATCTTCCTACCCTACCTTGTAAGGGAGACCCATAGTAGTAAGAATGGAAACAATCTGTGACTTTCTGCTTATACCTTGTAGCAATTGCAACTTCATTGCAGAAGACAGTGTCATTCTTGCTAAGGCTTCTTCAGACAAAGCTGCCATGAAGCCTCGCTGAGTGCCACCGACTTGCTAAACATTTAGCTTTAACGCTCTTATGCTAATGCCTTCCTGCCCTGCTCCACCTCCAGTCCCCAGCTCAGAATCATGCTCGGAGCCTTGGCCATTCCACACATCACTCAACAGTTCGGGTTAATGGGATCCATTCTTTCATGTCTGAAAAAGGAACTGTACTTTAGAAGGGTTTGCACCTAAGAGTTAAAACTTCCCACCATCAGGCAGCTCAATCAATTACCTTATACAGTCTATTGACATGGAAAAAATGTGATCAATAAAAATAATTACTTGTAAACACTTAATTATGAGCACAGTGAGGAAGAGCACATGTCTTTTAGGATCTCGGTCGACATTCCCTCCATGGAAGCCCCTTATTGACCCACTACAGTGCTAATCTCCATGGGGCAACTGAAATAGGCAGTTCCTAAAATGGTCACAGATAGAACTCAGGAATAAAGTGGTGAGTTTTATTTTTTTAATGGCTCAATTAAATATATTTTCACTTAATAGAACACTCTAAGTCATTAAGAAGTGTGTATGAAGTACTTGTACATTCAGTGATATGGAGATGCCTCTAAGATGGGTTAATAGGGAAATACGCTGGACATAGGCCATTGGGATGTCTCTTTTGGATGATTTTAGAAACAGAAATACTTGTAGATTTGTATGGATGCATTGGTTTTTATATCATGTATTTATCAATTTGTGTAATGGGTGAAGCACATGTCTGACCCATTGTGCTTATCAAGATCTAGAAAGCTGCTATGATAGTTTGATTTTTGGTGGGGAATGTTTCATCATGTGAAAGATTGGAGGATGCTTTTTCTTTTAATTTGATAGCTTTCTGTAAAATTTGATTTTTCTAGCCAAGTATATACTACACTTTCACTTTTTAAACATATCAATTTGTCTGCTCTTAAGTAAGTTGTTATTGGTGTTCTTTATTGTTATGTGCTGAAAACCCAATAATTAATGTTTTATGAAATAATTAAGGACTCAGGTTCTAAGGTCATGAAGCTTAGCAAACATGAAGCACTGTGTTGTCAGGATATCAACTCAAGCTTTCCTTTGTGTTGTTGCTGTTATACTTTCTTCACCCTCCACCCATTGCTTTCTTCTTTATTGTTGTGCTGGGGGTACACAGTGGCAATTACAAAAGTTCTTATAATATATCAAATATATCATACTTGAATTTACCCCCTCCATCATTCTCCCTTATTCCCCCACTCCCCCATTCCTGGAATAGTTTCAACAGGTCTCATTTTTCCATTTACATACATGAGTACACAGTATTTGAACTATATTCTCCCTCCCACACCCTTTCCCCACCTCCTCCCCACTCCTACTGGTACCAACCCTCCAGACAGGACCTGTTCTGCCTTCCTGTTTTCCGATTTTATAAAAGGAAAAAAAATGACATTTTTGTTTGTTTAAGATAGCAATACAGGGAGTTTCCTTGTGACATTTCTATGTATGTATGTACCCAAATTGGTTCATCTCTTCCATTTTGCTCCTCTCTGCCTTAGTGCCCTTCTTATGGTGATTTCAACAAGTTTAAAAATTCCATATTCATTCTTTTTTTCGTGGTACTGGGGCTTGAACTCAGAGCCTACACCTTGAGCCACTCCACCAACCCTTTTTTTGAAGGGTTTCCTCAAGATAGGGGCTCATGAACTTTTTGCCTGGGTCTGGCTTTGAATGTGATCCTCCTGATCTCTGCCTCATGAGTAGCTAGGATTACAGGCGTGAGTCACCAGCACCCGGCTTCATATTCATTCTTGTATAGGAAGTACATCAACCACATATTCACCTTCTTAACTTCCTTCTTTTACCCTCCCTCTCTCATATGTAACCTTCCCTTAGCATGATATATTTTTCATAATATTGTTTATATTTGTATTAGGTCTATATTCCATATATGAGAGAAAACATATGGCCTTTGTCTTTCTGAACCTGGTTAACCTCTCTTAAGATGATGTTCTCCAGTTCCATCCATTTACCTGCAAATGATAAAATTTCATTTTTCTTTATGGCTGAATAAAACTCCATTGTATATAAATACCTAATGTGGTAGGATTTAAAAACCATTTTATTGATGAATTTTTAAGATTATATAGAAGTAGAAAGACTAGTATGAAGAATCTCCCTGCATCCATATCTGGTTTCAAACCGCCATCAATTTTCTGCCTTCTGTTTTATCTATTTTATTTTATTCACAAATATGTAGACACAATTTCTTCAGGAGTTTAAAGCAAATCTCAGCTATCATATCTCTCACTTGTAAACACTTTATATGTATCTCCAATGAGCAGAACTTTTTAAATACAACCATTGTCCCACTCACAAAACTAACATTGCCAATGTACAGCCATGTACTTTTCCCCAACCCACTCAAAAATAGCCTTTTCCGGTTGGTGGCTGATGCCCAGAAGACTATCGATCTTCTGAAGAGTCACAGCACAGAAACAAAAGGGTTTTGCTCTGGACTTCTCAGCTGGAATGGCCCTTCCTCTCTTACCTCCACCCTGCCTGCCATTCTCTAAGCAGAGCCAGGGTTGACTGGAGACACATTCAGAGTGTCTTGTAGCCATGTAGGTAGAAACTGGGAGTCGTGGTCTGACACCAACTTCTCCTCCAGGACATTGCTTCCCTATCAGAAAAACTACCCTGTCTCAGGCCCATTCCATTTGGGACCAAGAGGTCAGAAAGCTTTCCTCAACGTCAAAGACAACACCACCACTGCAGCCCCTCAGCAACTCTATGGTGGCCACAATGTTAAGGACCTCTTGACAGACCTAAGATGGACTCCCTAAAATCTTGGGTACTGAAGAGTGAAGGGAAGAGGCACACAGTTATTTTATATATGCAAATATACAGCTCCTTTACTCTGAAAAGTTCAGTAGGATCTGCATATGCAAATTGGCTCACGCGTGTGTATCCCAGCAGAAGTCAAGGGGAGATAAACAAGATGTTGGAACTTTTCTGTGACAAACCATATTTAAGTGGAACACAAACTGTCAGGCTTTCTCCCTAGAGTTCTGTCCACTGAATAACAGAATCTATGTTGAAGGTACAGGTTCTAATAAAAGTAATACTGATCTGAGTGCAGTGGTACATACACCTATAATCTCAGCTACTCAGGAGGCTGAAGCAGGAGGATCACTTGAGCTGAGGAGTTAGAGGCCAGCCTGGTGATAAAATAAGAACCTGTCTCTTAAGTAATAATAATAATGTGCTAATTGTGAGTTAAAAAAAAAGAGAAATAATTTTACTTAAATCTCCCATCACTGCTGATAAAAGTTTTTAACACCTTTAATACACTTTCTTTCCAGCATATGATTGTTTCCCTAGATATAAAAGTTAGGTCATCTGCTTACAGATATTTTAGGAATTCCTCCCATTTTTATAAAATACTTTCTCAATTCTACAGTAATAGATTCAGAAGGCAGTATTGTTAAGTATTAAAATCAAAGACTCTGGAATCAGATGCGAATACTTACACTCTTAATAGCTACTTAACCTTGGACAAACTAATTAGCCTCTTTGATGTTGTTTTCCTGCCTGTAAACTGAGAACAAGAATATCTCCACCACAGGGCTATACTGAAGATGCATAAAAATGACATATTCTCACTCAACACACCTTTTTTAAAAAATATATTTTATTATCCTATTGTTGTTGTACTGGGGTTACATTGTGACATTTACAAAAGTTCTTACAATATATCACAGTTGAATTCACCCCTCCACCATTCTCCTTTATCCCCCCTCCCTCCACTCAACACACCTTGACTGAGTGTCAGGCACTGTTTTAGATGTCAAAGCTAGAGACCTACGTAAGTCCGACAAGGTTCTGTCTCTCTTGGAGCTCTTGTTTAGGTTGTAAAACAAACATGGAAGGAGAGCAATCCCCAATGCCCAAGGGTGATGCTGGTCTGGGGTGTTCAGAGGCAGAAAGACATGGAAGAGAGGGGTACGGGATGTGGCAGAGAGGTAGGTAGGGCCTACGAAGGAGTCTCAAGGGGCTTCATTCTAATGGTCATTGAAGCCACCAGGTTCAAAATGACCACTGGTCCACTTTGCAGGATTACCAAGGGAGTAAGAAGAGAGGCAGCAGGCCATTTGGGAGACTGAGTGAGTAGTCCTGCTGAGAGAAGACTGGTTTGGAGCAGAGTTTGAGCATGAGTTTGCAGACACTGGGGAAATGGTGGAGCCATCACTGACACAAAAAAGATTCAAGGAGCCATAAGGAGGCAGACGAAAAAGAATTCTGTGTTGGCCACATAGCAGGAGCTGCCTGACACACATTCACATGGAGATGTCAAGCAGGCAAGTAGATTCAGGAGTCTGGAGGCCCAGGGGAAATCAGGATAGTGAGTGTCTTCAGCATAGAGACAGTAGTAAATCATGTAGGAAGAAAGAAGGGGAACCAAACTTGGACCTTAGACTTTCCCAACATTTAGAGGTGAGACATAGGTGGGAGGTACTGAGAAGGAGCAGCTGGCCAGGTAGCAAGAAAACTAGAGGAATGGACTGGAACAGGACAGTAGCTCACAGAAATGTTTCCAAATGGAAGGTGTGAGCAACTGTGATAAATGGAACAAGAAAAGAGAAGATGGACTATGGGATTTGACATGTGGGGGTCTTAGTTGGCCTTCCTGGGGACAGTTTCATCAATTTCATGGATACAATAGTTTGACTAAAGAAGACTTGGGAGAGACAGAAAGGTGGAAAATGGACAGACAACATGGCTATCCTATTTCTGGAAGGAGAGCAGAGAAATGAAGTTATAACTGCACAGTCATGCAAATCAAAGAAGAGTCAAGGACCTTTTAGCGTGCCCTCAGAGAAAATGTAGCAGAGAGGCACAAATTAATGATGCTGGACAAAAAAAGTCATCTTTGTTAAAGCTCTCATTTTGTTAATAATTTGTGAGTGGGTGCGTTTACTTATACTGTTTCTTTTCACTTAGGGATTTGTTGGCGTCTTCATTTCTGTGGTTCTAATATAAAGTTACACTTTATAATAGAAAGAATATCTAACCCTCCAATTGTGAGAAAATGCCCAAAGGGCTGGTTTAATTGGGTTTATAAGATCCTTTAGACGTGCAAATTCTCACAGCCTTAAAATTACTCATTTTGAATGTTCTCTCTGTACACCAGATAATACATGGTCACTCCCATTTATGACCTCAGCTTCTGACAAGCTGATTTACTCACAATTCCCCAAAGGCCACATTGTTTCAGGCTACTGTACCTTGGACCCTCACACCAACCCTTGCCAGCTCTGACTTTGCAGTGTATCTACCCAAGAAACACCCTCTTGTCACAGTCTCTTGGAATCCTCCCTCCCTTGGGTCTGCACTAACCTCTGTAGATTTCTTCTTTGTTTTCTTTTTGTAAAGGTGATGTGCAATCCCAAAGGTGTTACGAACTGAGGATTACAATTAAGCTAACTCTGTGAAATTGAGGTCTACTTAAAAAATAGCGTGTGTGCTTACAGAAAACACAAGCAATACAGCAAAGAATAAAAAAAAGATTAAAATTCAACTAAGCCACACCCTTAGGCATGTCATGTCATGTAATGTCATATCCTCCAGATGCTCTGTAATTTTGCATAGAAACAGACCTGTCCTAGGACAGGGGAATTCCTTCTTATGATAGTTAATCTTAATTGTCAACTTGATTGGGTTGAGAAATGTCAAGATTAGTAAAGCACACCTCTGGGGGTGTCTGTAAGGGTGTTTTCAGAGATGATTAGATCCCGAGGGCCCTGACCTAACAAACAGATTAGCCACTTAGTGGACTCATCCTATGAAGGTATTATTGGGAGATGGTGAAATGTAAGAAGTAGGGCTGGCTTGGAGAAAATAGGTCCACTTGAGGCATGTCTTTGGGGGTCTATCCTGCCCTGGCCCCTTCCTATATTCCCTCTCTCGGCTCTCTGTCTGCCATGATGCAAGATGCTCCACCTTGCCTGTCTTCCCTATTGTGATGGACTGAATCCTCTGAAACTATGAGCTAAATAAATCTTTCCTCCCTTAGGTTGTTTCTGTCAAGTATTTGGTCACAGCAGCAAGAAAAGTAACTAATACACTCCTAGACAAATTTATATCCTCTTTTTAGTCCCAGTTCTTACCACAGGCATGTTAAAGAATCCATATATGTTTGTAGAATCAATGAATATGTGTCTATTGATAAGACACATATCAATGCATATGTGTCTGCAAAACTTTAGTATCAGCAAGAGGTATGCAGTTTGCCAACATGTCTTATGGATGAAGAGAGAAACTCAGAAATAAGGGGAACTCATCTCTTCTAAAGGGAGCACAGGCAGTACTGGAAAATACTTTGCTCTAAAATAGGTCCATATAAAGGTGGCATTTCAAATCAATGTGGAAAATATAATTTTAAATAAATATTACTGAGATAACTAGTAAATAAGGAAGATTCAAAAGTTAGAGGTTTATTTCATGTTGAATGAGACCATACAAGAACCCATGTGAGTAAACATGGGTCTTGGGATAAGACCAGAATAACAACAATACAGATGTAAAAGGAAAGATCAATTGATTGACAACACAAAATGAAAAAGACTCTTATAAAATTGAAAGGCAAATGAGAAAATATTTTTGAAGCATTGAATCAATAGCCTTAATATATAGAGTTTAATGAATGAAATAAAAGAACTAATTGAAAACAGGAAAAGGAAATGAAAAAAAGTAATTCATAAGAAATATAAATTGATAATATATATTGGGTTTTACAAGATGAAATGTATTATAAGACTTCAAGTCACTAGAAGACAAAAGATTATCCTCTTTGTCTGAAAGGTTAATAAAAGTTTTAAAAGAATATTAGTCATTGTTGATGACAATATTTTAAAAAATAGTTGCTCTCACTGATGGTAAAGTTGTACCTGAAAGTGACCATTCTGTAGCTCCACCTGTACAAAGATGTCGAAAGCCTGTGAGTTTGTTCTCCATTTCCAAACAGAATGTATCACAAAGAAGCATTCACAGTCATAAGTAAAGAGGTGAATTGTGGTCATTTCTGACCATGGGGTGTTTTGTTTTTTTCCCCTTTGTACTTTTCATTGTTTTCCAAGCATTCTGAATTCAACTTGGACCTCTCAATTAGAGATTAGTGTCAATGAGGACTTTCAGGCAAAGGTGGCAGGTTGAACATTAATATTTACCTGCATTTCCCCCTAAGCCAAACAAAAGTAACAGTAAAGCAATTTCTAAGGCCAGACCCACCATGACCAAGAGAATGGGAAAAGGACATTTTGGGGACTGGAAAGTGAGGGAAGAGAGGAAACTGACTTAGCAGGAAAAGGCAAGGTGCATGCTGAGTCCCATCACAGCCTCAGGAGTTGGTCACACCACTTTTCTCTCTTTCAAGATGGAGAGAATACAGAGCTGAACCTAGGTCTAGTTGAAAGTCTGTTTGAGATGCAGCTGGATCTCACTAGCTCCCCTGCCCATCCCCCCAACACACACACACAAGAGCAGAAGCACAGCGGTGCTTCCTACTGGAGAGGTAAATCCAAGCACCTCTGAACGAGAGTCACCAGGCAGAAGTGAGGGCAGGTAAGTGTCTGAAAGAGAATGACTGCAGCTTTTACAGTATACACTAACATCTGGTGCTCAGTCTTCCATCCCCTCTTGACCCTCAGAAGGCTGAGAGCCAGGCTTACATCCTCCAAACAGAGGATTCAAATGTTCTCCTCTTAGGAATCCAACAAGAACAAGAGAAAGTAATAATCATCAGAGGGTTTCCTAATGCAACAGCCAAGCCAAACCACCTTACAGTTCTTTCCACTGTCAGTACAGCTCTTCACCTGCCCTACCACTACCACCACACAAAGAGGGCATCAAACAGATCGGTTTTTTTCACTACTCTTAAACTATGAGCAGAGTGCCAAGAATCCCCAGATAACTGAAGATTCCAAAATGCAAATGTTAGCAATCTCTGAAATCCAGATGTATCTTACAAATTGATGGTATTATAAAATCACCATCAGCCACAAAACCACTGTGATACAGCTTTGCAAAATGATGTCATGAACACATTATTGTAAGATAATAATCCACTAACATTAAAAGTCTTGCAGTCAATAAAATATGGCAATATGAAAGTCAGGGTCCAAAACCAACTGGAAAAGGCAAAAGAGAAAGCATCCTCCCAACCCAAACCATTGTTAACATAGTAGGGAGATAATGGAAGACAACCGTGTTTTTTAAAGAAGTCTTTGAAGGAGGAACATTCTATTAAATTCTTGAAAATTAAAATAAGAGAAAATATTATAAATATTTTAATATAATAAATATTATAGAAGATTAGGTTTAGAAAATTTCCCAGAGACAAGAGCAAAAGAGACAGAGATAGAAAGTAGAGAGGAAAACACAAGAAACTTAGAAAACTGTCAGGAGTTTCAAAATGAGAAAACAAAGTAATCAGCAAAATAACTCAAGGAAAATATTCCAGAATTGAGACACATGAGTTTATAGATTAAAAAATGGCTTCCTGAGTCCCAGAAGAGAAACCTAAATAAACCCACAAGAAAGCATATCACTGTGATGTTTCAGAAAGCAAGGGACTGAGAAGAGATTCTACAAACTTCAAAAGAGAGAAAGAAAGGGGCTTTCATGCAACAGTTTGAAATATGATGAAGCAAAATCTCCAAGTTTCTGAAGTAAAATTTTTTAAAACCTAGAATTTTATATGCAGTCAAACTACCAATTAAATGAGAGGACAAAATATTTCATTTTCATACCTGCAAAGAGAGAGGTGAAGGACAGTGGGGGAGGCAGAACCCAAGACATAAATGTTCAATAATATGTAGAATAACCATTACAGTTTGTAGCAGATCCAAAGATCCAAAAGAAATTTCTTCAAGAAAAATAAATTGAAGATATTGTCAGATGTGCACAACTGGAACAGTTAGCGTTGAGTTAGTGACAAGTATAGAGCAAGCTAAGCCAATGAAAAATAAGACAATGATTAACCCCATGAAAAACAAAAAGGTATAACAGAAAAGAAGAGTAACCATTGTGCACTGCATGACTCAGCACGCACGGTCATAATAAACACTGAATATTGAGTTAACCAAAATTAGAACTTAACTATGCTGAGGCAATGAAGATGATGAATTGTATTCCGAGGGTCAGGCTGGTAAAAGGTAACAAAATCCTTACATTCCAGTGAGTACTATTCAATTTCTTTTTAAATGAAGAAATCTGTTTAAAATATTGTATTTTATAATTTACAAGTTTTTAAAAATATTTTACATTTTTGTAGATGTACTATCTTAAAAAGATATGACTTTTGAAAGAATCAGGTAAAATACATAGATGCTTTAGAAAGTGGGTCAGGAAGCAATTTAAATGTTTTACAGCTAGTCACTTGTAGAATTACCGTAGTACTCTACTTTATTCATATTTGGCTTTAACAAAAATAATAGTTAACGTTTTTAAAAACAAGAAAAAACAAATTGTGTGAGATGGCTCAAGCTTGTAATCTTAGTTACTTGATTGGCAGAGATTCAGAGGGCCGCCTTTCAAAGTCAGTCTGAAAAAAAGTTCATGAGACTCCAACTCAACCAATGGCTGGGCATGGTGGCAGGAGGAAGCACAAATAGGAGGCCTGTGGTCTGTCCAGGCCAGCTGGAGCAAAAAGTGAGACCCTACCTCAAAAATAACCAACACAAAAAGGGCTGAAAGAATGGCTCAAATGGTAGAGCACCTGCCAAGCAGGCATGAGGCCGAGTTCAAACCCCCAAGTACTGACACACACACAAAAGGAGAAAATAATGAGCTTTTGAAGCAGATGAGGGTCTGACAAGTGTGTCTCCCACTAGCCATGCTGCAGTAGCCAGGGGCCTTCCAGAACACAGTGACCTGCAGCACAGGCTGTCAGGAGGATGATCCGAGAGAACCTCTTTGGTGGCTGGCCCACAGTTACCCACTTTGAATCCATACCCCCTTCACCAATTGGGTCTTATCTTTACCTTCAAAAGGTTTGGGATTCAGAAAATTGGAAATAGCTTGTTATTTTTAGGCCATAAAGGACAATATGCAATTTTAATTTCTTGGATTCAAATATCGAATGAACTCAGGCAGCATGTCATAGCTTTCATTCATTTCCAGGTAATTCCTAGCACTTGTTCTAGCTCTACTCTCTTCTGGCTTAAACCAGCAATCTGAACAAAACCCCAATTCCTACAGACACCCCATAAACAAAACAGAATTCAAAAGCCCTTTTTAGTGGTTGATAATGAGAAAGAACCTCCAAGAGTGATTTTAAAACCATTTGCTCCTCAGTGGGATGTTTTCTGGTAAGAATGGGGGCAGGTGCAGAAAGGAGGAAGGCTTTGGAAGAAATAAAGGATGTCACTAATGTGTTTGGAGGTGGCAGCAAATATTCTAGGAATTTCCAATTCCAAGCTGCCAGTAGAAGTGGTTAATCCACCACCGCTATAAGGACTTCTGATGCAGTTACCATGTCCAGGCCCTGGGCGTCACCCTTCTGAGTTCCTCTTTCATTCCTCTCCCAAGCCACCAGCAACCTTCTACTGCCAAGTGTGACAACCTTTGCTCTGTCCCAAACCTCCCATGACCTCTCAGCAGCAGCTGACATAAATGATCACTCTGTCCTTCACCAAACACTTTCTGCCCTGCCTTTGTGACACCACACTCTCCTGGTGACCATTCCTGAACATTCTCCCAGCTGTGTAACTGCCCCTGACTTTTCTCTTAGTTTGAACAACCACAGTGCCTGATCATGGCTTACCTGCTCCATTCTTGCCAATCTCTAACCATTCTCCACTCAGCAGCTAGATCTGCTCATTAAGAATGAAAATCAGGCCATCAGACCCTCCTCAAATGTTTCCAGTGCTTTCCTACTTCAGTTTGATGAAAGCCAAACTCCTTAGGCCAGCCTCCCTCCCGCTGCAAGCTACAGTTTAATCTAACCCTCCCTCCTCTCTACTCAACCCTTGTCACTTTGCTTGCTGTTTGTATCTTCCAGGTGCCAGATGCCATGTACCATTCTGAAAGATGCCTTTCTGACCATCCTGTCACTTACTCTCGCATCACCCTGCTCACTTCCTTCATGACACTACAAACTGAAATTCTATTTACCCATTGATTCATGTGACAATTGCAAATTCTTCCCCACAAAACAAGCTCACAAGCTGCATGAGGGCAGGAACCTTGCCTGTCTTACTCGGTGTGCACTCACAGTAAGAACTAAGTGTGTATGCATTCTAATCAAGTAGCTAATATTTAATCAGAGAGGGGAAAGCCCAAGAAAGATGAAATACAAAAACTACAAACAAAAAGTCTTGAGGAAATAGATAATTCAGGCAAAACAGAGATCATGAAAACTTTCTAATCAGTATCTCAGACAAATGCAATGGCTTATTGCTGCTATTTGGATGCAGCTTGTTCCCGAAAGCCCCTGTTGTTCAGGACATTTGGTCCTCAGTGTGGGGATGTTGGAAGGTGGTATGAAATCTTTAAGAGATGTGCTGATTAGGTCATTGAAGGCATCAGTGTTGGAAGGGACTAATACTGGTGTCACTGAGTTCTCCTGAAAGTGGGCTGTTAAAGAACAAAGAAGACATAGCTAGGCCTGGGGGCTCCTGCTTGCGATGCCAGAACTCAGAGGCTAAGGCAGGAGAAATTGCACAAGCCCAGCCTGGTTACATAGAGAGACCCTGACACAAAACAAAAAAAAAAAAAAACAAGCTGGAAGCCTGTGGTTCACACCTGTAATCCTAGCTACTCAGGAGACAGAGATGAGGAAAATCACAGTTCAAAGCCAGCCCAGGCAAATAGTTCACAAGACTCTATCTCAAAAAAAAAAAAAAAAAAGCCCAATATACACACAAAAAAGAACCAGGGCTGGCAGAGTAGCTCAAGCAGTAGAGCGCTGCCTAGCAAGTGTGAGGCCCTGAGTTCAAGCCCCAGTATCACCAAAAAAACTAAGACCGCCCCTCTCATCATCGATTTCTCCCTTCTGCACATGCTTCTACCATGATTCAACCTGCCATATGCCATCACCAGAGACCAAATCAGTGGAGCCACCCAGTCTTGGACTTTCAGCCTCCAGAACTGTGAGCTAAATAAGCCTCTTTTCCTTACACATTACCCAGCCTTAGTTACTTTGTTATAAAATAGACTAATGTATTTATCCATTAAGAAAGAAAAGAAACACAAGATGTCAAACACAAAAGAAGATAGCAAGAAAAAAATTCTTGATTTTTGAAAATATTATTGACAAAGTAAGAAATCCAACAAAAAAGCCAGAAGCAAAATATTTATCTCTCAGATTATAAATTAAAAATGCAGAAATTTGTTGGGCCAGGTCACTCATCTCTACAATCCCAGGTACTCAGGAAGTGGACATCAGGAGGCTCATGATTCAAGGCCAACCTGGGCAGAAAGTTAGCAAGTTGCCCATGTCAACCCAAAAGCTAGACATTGTGGCGTCTGCCTGTGATCTCACCTATGTGGGAGACAAAAGATAGGAGGATCTCAGCCTTAGGCCAGTCCCAGGAAAAAACACAAGCCCCTAACTGAAAAATAACTAAATAAAAAAAGGGTTGCAGGAGTGACTCAAATGGTAGAGGGCCTGCCTAGGGAGTGCCAGGCACCATAGTCCTAATCCAGGGGACAATGAAAAGACACTCCAGGTGATAGCAGTGCAGCAGGCTCAGGAAGCAATACATTCAAGTTAGAACTTAGGAAAATTAGGAAATTCCACAAGCTCTATAGTAAGTGTATTCATAAAGAAAACAGATTCTCCATAAGAAATGCTATAATTTAGTAGTTGTATAATTTTAGTATGAGATCAATGTATAAAACAATAACAAAAGTAATTACAGTTGCCCCTCCATATTCCAAGAGTTTAGCATCCAAGCATGATTGACATATTCAGGGAAAAAGAATTGTATCTGTACTAAGCATATACAGACTTTTTTCTTGTCATTCCCTAAACAATACAGTATAACAACTATTTCCACAGCATTTATGTTGTATTAGTTACTACGAGTCATCTAGAGAGGATTTGAAGTCTGGGGGAGGGTATGCATAGGCTGTATGCAAATGCTGTACAAGGGATACAAGGGACGTGAGCAACTGGGATTCTGATAGTATAAGGGTGCAGGTCTTGGAGCCAGTCCCCATGGAGACTCAGGATGACTTTAGTTACAATATGCTGTCCCTCTTCCCTTCTCCTAGAAGTAACTTTTTCTACTGATTTTTGAAATTTTTCTTCTCCCTCAAGTACCTGGATATAACTTCAGATCACATTCCTTCTCTAGTTATGCAATCACGTCACATGGTTATTTACCAGACATATATTTTTATAACCCTAATATTATATATTCTGGATATTGGTTTCCAGGCAAAGCAAAAAGGACATATATGGTTTCAAAACATAACATGTTATAAAAGGAGACATTGAAATGTACCAGTATGAATGATAGGGGCTACATTTAGATAGATGAAGCTGGAACAAGGAAGGTAAATTGTGGAGGAACTGATTTTCTAATCCTACAAAGTAAGAATTCAAGGGAAACTCTGTTCAATAGGTCAAAAT
Organism: Castor canadensis; assembly: GCF_047511655.1. Lineage (NCBI taxonomy): Eukaryota > Metazoa > Chordata > Mammalia > Rodentia > Castoridae > Castor > Castor canadensis. The sequence continues at coordinate 50,824,299 of NC_133393.1, forward strand.
TAAAAAGTTCCAGATATTATTTAAAGCTATGGTGGAAATGAAGAGAGGGACTAAAAATAAAATGTGACAAGCAGAAAGCAAAAAGGAAGAAAGGAAAGTTCATCACTGTCATGATGGGAAATAATAGATATTTTCTAAAAACTTACATATCAAGAAATAGAGGTAAAATCATAATATTATATTACTGTATAATTCATCTAAAATTATGGCAGTAACTATCAGAAGGACTAAAAAGAAGTTTAGAATATTATATCTCTAAGGAATAAAACAGGCTGAGGAGGTTGGAGACAAAGGAAAACTTGGACTTTTCATTTTGATCTCTTATGCCATTAAATGGCATAATATTTTTGCATGATTACTGTAAGAAGGTATTAATTTTTATAAATTAAAATATGCATGCAACTTAAAATTAAGATATTAAAGCACTAAACAAAGTTAAACACCTTCTTGGCTGAAGTCATCACTGACCAGGTGTTTCTCCAGATAAAACATTCAATGATTCAGTGACCTGGGATTTGACCTCAGAAATTGCCACCATCTCCTCTGGAAGTACATTGTCAATGTTTCTGACTTCAACCTTATAAATAGAGGAAGTCTACAAAAGTGTCTCTGTTCTCTTCAGCTAATTTACAATATCAAGGGAGAATCTGTTTTGGAAACAGACCACAGGACAGTATCTTCCCCTAGGGGCAGCTTTAGCAGAGATTATTTTTTCTTACAGGATTTATATTGTATTTTTATATGAAATATCCTACTTCATGCACTAATGTGACAACTCTGAGGCAAAGACAGCATGTATTACTACACCAATTTAACATATGAGGAAACTGAGTCCCAGAGATGTAAGTTACCAGCTCCAGGGCTCCCAACCCCTAAATGGTAAAGATCAGAGCTCAAACATGTGTTGAGTACCAGTACTGATCTCGCCACTAAACAGGCTGCCTCCGGCATCTTAAAAACTCAATATCCAAAGATACTCCAATGGTGAACAGGTGTATTAAAAGTGTTCAACAACAGTAATTATTGGAAAAATTGAAGTCAAAGCCACAATGATATCACCTCAAACTTGTTGGCTATTATTAAAAACACTAAAGACAACAAACACTAAAGAAACTCTGGTTGACAGGTCAAAACATAAAATATATATAGATATATAAATAGATATAGATAGATAGATAATGGAATATTATCCAACCATTTAGGATATGGATGAATCTAGAGGGTGTTATACTGAGTGGAATACAACAAGCATAGAAAGATGAATACTGTGTAATTTCACTTGATATGTGGGATCTGCAGCAAAAAGTAGAATGGTGGTTACCACAGGCTGGGGGCGGAGCAAATGGGTACTATTGGTTCCAGGGTACCAAGTTTCAGATATGCAGGGTGAGTTCTGGCCATCATTGTGCACAGCACACTGACTAGTTAACAGCATCACATTGTACACTTAAAATGCACTTGAACTTTGAGATCGCAAGTGTTCTCATCACCAAAAAGAAATGGGAAAAACTCTATAGAGAATGGGGAGGGAGAAGGAACATCTCCCTCAAGACTCATTTCCTGAGAAATTTGCAAGCTTGGTATGAAAACTTAAGCAAGGGCAGTACTGGAAAAGAAAAAGTTAAGGTCAATCGCATTCATGAACATAGGTGCAAAAATCCCGAAGAAAATACTAGCATACTGAATCCAGCAATTTAATGAAATGAAAAAAACACCATGACCCAAGTAGGATTTATTCCAAGAATACTAGAATATATATGAATATACTGTACCTCTTAGTAAGAGAAAAATCATATTGTGATATGGACTAATGTGGAAAAAAGCATTTAATAAAATTCGAAACAGCACTCAAAAGATGAGAAGCAAGAAACAGCTTCTCATACCCCATTTACCTAATACCCGGGTACCGCCAAAAAAAAAAAAAGAAAGTGACATTTTATGCCAGGCGCCAGTGGCTTATGCCTACAATCCTAGCTACTCAGGAGGCAGAGATCAGGAGGATCATGGTTCGAAGCCAGCCCAGACAAATAGTTCGTGAGACCCTATCTCGAAAAAAACTCATTTAAAAAAAGGGCTGGTGGAGTGGCTCAAGTGGTAAAAGCACCCGCCCAGCAAGAGTGAGGCCCTGAGTTCAAGTCTCAGTTCTGCAAAAAATGAATAAAAAAGCATTTACCAATAAAAAAAGGAAAGGAATATTTGTAACATGATAAAGAGCATTTTACAACTAACAAGAGAGAAAATTTTTCTTTCAATTGTGAAATATGAACACATGCTCTTTAAAGGCAACCATAATAAAAGATTACACACTATCCCCAATTCTACTTAGCACTTTAAAGGAATCTAATCTGTGCACTCAGGCAAAGATAAGGAAAGGAAAACAAATTCAGAAAAATGGATCAAACTGTCATAATTTGCAAATAATATGTTCTACACAGTAAACTTCTATCAATTATTAGAAGTAATAAGAGTTTAGTAAGCTTCCTAGGCATAAAATCAATGTATGAATCACCTGCATTTCTATATGGCAGCAAAAAAGGAAGTTAGGAAATGCAATTTTTAAAATATTATTTAGAGACACAGAGACAGAGTCACAGAGAGAGAGACAGGCACAGAGGCACAGAAAGAGACAGACACACACAGAAAGAAACAGAGAGAAAGAAAAGAAAGAGGAAAAAGAAATTCTAAGAGAATCAGGAACTAACCTAATAAAATCAAAACTTTAAAATATTTAAAGAGAAAAAAGAATATTGTGATAAGTTTTGAGTAGGGAAGGATTTTTTAATCAAAAAACAAAAACAAGTCATAAAGAAAAAATAGTAAAATTGGCTAAAATTAAGACTTTTTTTGTTCATTAAAAATCACCATTAGGAAAGTGAAAAAATGAGCCTCAAACTGAGAAGATATTTGTAACATAAAGTCAATAATCACTATCCAGAACATACAGCAATTCCCAAAAAGAAAAAGAACAGGAAATATACAGCAGGCATCTCTGTGAAAGAGAAACATGAATGGCCAATAGATATTCAAAGACATACTCCACCTATTATTAGTCATATACAAATTAAAATAATACTAAAATGGCTTTCCAAACCAAAAACCCAACAAAATCAAGCATTGGCGAGGATGTAAAACCACAAATATTCTCATACATTGCTGCCAGGAGTGTAGATTGTTTTAACCACATGAGAAAGAACTTTGGCCTTGCTTCATGCTACAGATATTAGAAACTGTTTTGCTCAACTTTCATTCCTATCTCTTGCTAGTGTGCCTCCTTAGAATTCAAAGGGCAGAAAACTAAAAACTACATTTCTAAGACATCCATAGAGTGAGAGGTCTAGCATGATAAAGGTTTGACCATCCAATGTCCCCAGTGATACTTGAACTGAGTTCAGTGGGAAAATAGGCAGGTTGGGTTACTCATTCTGGGGACAAGGATTATAACGGTGACTTCCAATTTTAAAAGGTTTCACAACACACTTCAGAAGGGTCAGCAGGTCTAATGGGGGCTTTCTGACTTAGCTGAAATGACTCCTTAATTGGACCTAAGGCACTTGTGGTTTTGGAGCCAGAATTGAATTGGCAGCTTTTGGTTTCAAAACATAGCTTCCTCTGAAATGGAAAAGTGGTGGCTTTCTTGGTGGCCCAGTGCTTTGGTGTGGCTTTGGGAATCATTCCTAGAGGTTCAGACTAGAGTCTGTTTCTTCAACCCTCCCAACAATTCTGTAAATAACCAATAGCCTATAATAAATTCTTGATTTAATGAATTATAGCATATCCTGTTCTTCATAACTATATGTTGATTAATACCTAGCAAAGTTGTATTTACACATACCCTACAACCCAGCAATTACCACCTTACATATATATATATCTCCCCTAAAGGAACCCTTGGATATGTAAACCACCAATATATACAAAGACACTAAATAATGTATTATTTGTGGTATGTGATAAAACTAAAAAAATACAGGAAGTAATCATCACAGAATTCAGGATAATCAATGGCTATCTCTTATGGGAAAAGATAGGGGTGTTACTGGAAAAGGGTGTGTAGAGAATGTCAAGGGTACTGATAGTGTGTTGTTTTGAAGTTGAGAACAAGGGCTGGTACTCATTCAACTTTACATTTTTGCTATAGACTTCTGTTTACTGTACATAGTGTATTTGATAATCCAAATGTTAGAGAAAATAAAGAATAAGAAGGTAAGAAAAATAAGTGTGTTAGCACAACCACCAAATTAAATCCTGTCCTAAAGACATACCAACACAAAAATGAAATGATAGAATACAAGGTCGTTATTGCAGCATTATTTGAACTAACAGAAGATGGGAAATAATTCAAATAGCTGTAAGCAGGGAACAGTGGCAGATTCAACATAATTAAGTAGGATTTAGCCATACAAAATGTAAAATAATTCTATCTGTACATAAGGTATGACCTCCAGTACAAGTTCAGTGAAGAATACATGGTGGGCCTGGGGTGTAGCCCAGTAGTACGGCACAGTAGATGCACAGGGCCCCGGGTTTGATTCCCAGAACCACAAAAAAATAAAAAATTCATAGTGACCAACAGTGAGAAAAGCAGTTTTTTGAATGAAAAGAGATGAAATACATAACACAACACTGTTAATGTAATATCTATATACACATACAAATGGTCTTTATTTTTAAAATGAAACATTAAAAAATAAATTAGAAACTAATGAAAATGATTGCTCATGGAGGAGGGAAAGAAAGGATGGGATAATTGAAAAGAAAGGATGGGAAACAAGGGGCAGAAGGCGTGGCTCAGCAGGGTAGGACACTTGCCTAGTATGTATGGGGTCCTGGGTTTGCCCCAGCACTGCCATAAATAAGTAAATAAATAAATAAGCTTCTCTAAATATATATTTTTGTGCAGTTTTAGCTTTTAACCATACAATTATTTATACATACTCAAATAATAAACTTAAATCCTAAAGAAAGAAGTTAAGTAAGCCCTGGAATTAAAATAAATTAAAGGACTGGAGGTGTAGCTCAAGCGGTAGAGTACCTGCTTTGTAAGCATAAGCCTTGGGTTCAATCCCCAGTCCCACAAAAAATAATTAATTAATTAATTAATTAATTAAAGCAGCTGTAGGAGTTACCTCGAGGGACCTTAAAGCCAGTACTTTGACTATATGTGTTTGATGGCATCCTGCTGCCGGGGACTCTTAAATTTCATCCAGTAGTCCTATTACTAATAAAAAATATCATTGTGCTTTTTTTGCAACTATGACTATTGGAGGATAATGCAAATAACTAATTGCAATAAGATTATTAGGAGTTAAACTAACAGTATAAAGAAATAATTATGTATGGATGCCGGTGGTTCACGCCTATAATTAGCTACTTGGGAAGCTGAGATTGGGAGGCTCATGGTTCCAGACCAGCCAGGGAGAATAGTTTGCAAGACCCCCTATTTCCAAAACAATCAGAGAAAATGGACCAGAGGTGTGGCTCAAGTGGTAGAGTGCATGCTTTGCAAGTGCAAAACCCTGAGTGGAAACTCCAGTGCCACCAATAAGAGAGAGAGAGATGTAGGAATAAGATCAAGGAGCTCAAATAAAACAATTCAATGTTAAATTGAAAGGTTAAGTAAAACAATGCCATGCCAAACAATGAAACACTAAATTGTCAAATTGGGAAATAGTAGTAAACTCACAGTCTCCTTGAGACTGGATCTCACTTTGTTACCCAGGCTTATTCTGAATTCCTGGGTTCAAGTGATGCTGCTACCTCCCAGGCAGCTAGAACCACAGACACATGTGCCTGGCTAATCTTTTAAATATATGTTTCCTCAGTCTGCCACTAAAAAGACCTAGTTTTGCCATGTGAAAACCCAGCAGCCATGAGCACCCACAAAACCTAGGTTTTGATAACTAAATACTGTTTTCCTGTTGAAAAGAACCAGAACTCCTTGAAGAAATGGCTAATTCAAGTTTGGGTCAAGGAACAGAGAAGATGAGTCTAAGACATTTTGTGTCAGAAACCATGGGAATGTTAAAGAAAGAAAACAAAAAACAAAAAACCTAAGCCAGGGAAGGTAAGACACTCTGGTAATCCCAGCACTCAAGAGGCTGATGCAGGAGGATCATGAATTTAAAGCCAAAGCCTACAAAATAAGATCTTATCTCAAAAATAAAACAAAACTACTTGGGACATGTCAAACCCCAGAAGCTAGCTTGAAAGAGTTTGCTGGATACATTTGGGACAATTAGTTCAACTTCTGGCTCTGAAAATTGTAAAAGGAGGGAAGGATGGAAAGAAGGGAGGGAGGGAGGAAGGAAGGAAGGAAGAAAGGGAGGGAGGGAGGGAGGGAAGGAAGAATTTATACCGTATTACAGATAAATGTTGGCTGGCAAGTAGAAAGATAAGATTAGAAAATCACCATTTTTTCATTAAAGGAGGATAATCTAGGGATGTTAAAGTCCTTCAATAAAAGTTGATGGAAGAGGATGGTTGGGCACAGGAGACACTGGTCATTGGATACAAAAGTTTCAGTTGATGGATAAGTTGTTGTGCTCTGTCACACAACATGGTGGCTGCACTTAATGCTAACATAATGTATATTTCAGAATAGCTGAGGGAGGATTTTAAATGTTCTCACCTCAAAGAGATGAGAGATATGCTTATTTGCTTGATCTTATCATTCTACAATGTACACACATATGGAAATATCTCACTTTATTCCATAATATATACAGTCATTGTCGGTCACTTAAAAGTAAAACTTTGACAAAATAAAAAATTTTTTTAAAAAATTGTTGATGATGAACTGGACTATTTCACAGATTACCCTGGTCCCAAAGGGAAAGTGTAACCTCACAGTGGAGAGGCCTGGCTGTCCCCACTGTGTACCAGTGACTAAGCATATCATCACCTGCGGCAAACACCAGTTAATCCATGCCTCCTTCATGGCAATGGATGGAGCACATAGCACCATCTGTGAAACTTCTCACCAAACAGGTTTAATTTCAACCTAATCAAGCCTTATTTCTTTATAACTTCCAGATACAGGAAATACAGAAGACAGAGGAACAAGCCAAGAGATACTATGAGAAAATCACCAGACAAATCCAGAATATGGGAGATTCTTAGAGAAGTGGCCAGATTGCCTCTGCAATCGATACACTTGGGAGGAACAATTAATCTAGATCTTGACTAGATCTTGTTTTGTACAAATCATAAATAAGACATTTGGGGGGACAACCAAGGAAATGTAATATAGACTGAGGAATTATTATCAGTTGAGTTAGATATGACATTGTGCATATGTCATTTTTAGAGATGGTGTGCTGAACCATTTAAAGGTGAAGCTTCTTGAGAATGTAATGTCACTATTAAATGGTTTAAAAAATAGTTTATATGCATGTGAGTGCTACTAGCCTTCCATATCCTTTAGTTCTACATCTGCAGATTCAACCAATCACACATCAAAAATACTCAAGAAGAATTCCATCTGTACTGAACATGTGCAGACTTTTCCTTATTCTATGAACAAGGCAATATAACAACTATTTCTCTAGCATTTATACCATATTAGGTCTTCTAAATCAGCTAGAGATGATTTATAGTATATGGGAGGATGTACAAAGATTTTATGAAAATATGATGCCATTTGATATCCAAGGGATGTCCTGGAGCCATATATACATACATATGTATGTATGTGTTTACAAATGAAGCAAATATGGAAAAATGCCAAAACTGTTAAATTTATGTGAATTAATTGTATTCAACTTTCTACTTTTCTGTATTAAAATATTTTATAATATAAGGACAAAATAGAAAATAAAATATAGGAATACATAAAATGTATGAAAGTACTGAATAGTGCCATCAGCTATGTTTGATCCCACAAATATTTATTAACACACACATATACATAATATTTTTAAATAAAAAATAGAATTTGTCCTAGAAAGATTTCCCAATATAGATCATATACACTAAGTAAGGAAAGCAAGGGGAGAAAAAAAGACAAAGTTATCAAAAGATAGAACATGACATTGACTCTTAAACAAACCAATTTCACATTCCTGCCACAGAACTATCTTGGACTCCATCGTTTGAAACCCCCAGTCAGATTCCCATTTTTCTCGAAACCCTCCCTCTTTTGCCACCAAGCATACACCAAAAGACATGGTACCCCAAATACCTATTAAAAGATTTGGAAGTAAATCCCTCAGAGAAATTTCACAATGACAGTTTCCAAAGTTCAGTTACATGGAAGCGTTTAAAAGATTGAAGAACCTATTTTTTTCAAGGCAGAAATTTCCCTCCTCAAAAAAAGAATGAAATCTCATCTTTGAACCTCAACTTTCAAAATTAAAATATCAGTGTTTCTGGGTTTATCAATCTGTGTCAGATAGCTAAATTCCTTCAAAATTATGCTTCCTTTATAAAGCAAGAGTAAGAATGTGACCAGAGGCTTTTCAGACAGAAATGATCTCTGGATCTCTGTGGAATCCTGGGAAGGAAAGAAGCCCTCTGACTTCCTGTTCAGTCCTTCAACCCGTGGAAACCAGTTCTCACCCACCCCCAGCATACATACCCCTGTGAAAATTGCAAGGCAATTCCAAAGTCACTGGCTCTTTTCATTCCTTGTCCTCTTCAGGAACTGCAGTTGATAACATTCACCCTCTGACAATCCACCCACTCAATCCTTCTTGAAGCGCTTCCCTCCCTCAGCCTTGAAATTGCACTTGAGCTGCTTCAGTTCCTTCCTTCTGGCCACATCTCCTGTTTGGACTCAAACATAGGCAATTTCACAAGACTCACTCTCCTTTCTTCCATAAACAGTTCAACATTTCCACAGCTTCAACTATTTCCTTTCTTCAGATGCCTCCATGTACACCAACCTCAAATAGATTCATTCTTGAGCCCCACACTCAAATGTCCAGCTACCTGCTAGAAATCTGCACCTCATTGCCCCACAGGTGTTTTAAACTACATCTGTGCAACATGGAAAGTGAGACCTCTTCCTGAAAACCTTCTTCTGCACTTCCAACTCCTGCTCTTCGTATATCCGGATGTCCACAGAAAGCACAATGCATTTTATTATCTCTGAGTGTCCCCATCCTCCCAGCCCCTGTGGACTCAACTCTAACCCTCCAACTTCTATTTCTTAGTGCACATTTTACTGGTTGTGAACCCAGTTTGCTGTCTGCAAACACAGGGTGCAGGCCCTTATCTTAAGATTTGGGAAGCACTGCTCTGTATATAACATTTTTTAAAGGAATTCAGACCAAGGGTGTGTTTGTCCCCTGCAAAACTGGGCTTTGATTTCTTGTGATACCATTGGCTTTGAAGGATGTTACAAGAAGCTGTGTGACTGAAACTCTGCTGTTATACTTGCTGCAGAGTTGTGGCTGAACATGTTAACATTACATCACAAAGGGGGCCCTTTATGAGTCAAAGTCCCTGCCTGCTGAGCAAAAAACCAGAGGAGAGGCAGCCTTGAAGCCCAGGAATGGATACTTACTTTAGGTTGGTATAGTGATCCACTTGTCCCTTGAGGACAACGTCTATTCCTAGAATACTCCCCCAAAGAGATGCTCAGACAACATTCTGAAGAGACTCATCTCAGGGGACAAAGCAGGTAGGAATGGAAGGAGGAAATGAAGAAGGAACTCAATACAGAACCCATCCCTGCTTCAATCAAAAACTCCTTTCTCACATGCTTTGTTTACTGGGTAACTATGTTTTTGAACAAAAGATTCTATTTGAACACAGATTTCTGAAACTTTAAAACTACTTGAGGGTTGGAGGTGTGGTTCAATGGTAGAGATCTTGCCTAACACATACGAAGTCCTGGGTTTGATACACAGTGTTGGGGGTGGGGGAAATCCTCTATTGTAGGGGAGCAGAGAGTGGCAAAGTTGTCTGGGGACAGATTTAAGAAGGGCTTGAACAACTGAGGCCAATAGGAAAAGGGGAACAGGTACTAGAGAAAAGGTTAGATCAAAAAGAATTAACCTAGAAGGTAACACCCACGCACAGGAAATCAATGTGAGTCAATGCCCTGTATAGCTATCCTTATCTCAACCAGCAATAACCCTTGTTTCTTCCTATTATTGCTTATACTTTCTCTACAACAAAATTAGAAATAAGGGCAAAATAGTTTCTGCTGGGTATTGAGGGGGGGAGAGGGAGGGGGTGGAGTGGGTGGTAAGGGAGGGGGTGGGGGCAGGGGGGAGAAATGAACCAAGCCTTGTATGCACATATGAATAATAAAAGAAAAATGAAAAAAAAAAAAAAAAAAAGAAGGGCTTGAAGCAAGTAAATTTTCATCTCAGGCCAGTGAGGAGTCACCAATAGGGTAAAAGTAATGTTTAAGAGGGGGTTAGTTATAGTGTTCTGGGTGAAGACCAGAGTAGGGAAATAAAATGTAAGTACCAATAGTCAGCTATTTTATATAATAAGGGATTGAACTAGAGCTGCTTGAAGGGAAAATGAAAACGATATTTCAAAAGAAGAAAATTCTGGATTTTTTTGTGACTAATTAGATTTGGAAATAAGAAAAATTCAAAATTATGTCCAGATTTTAGATCAATGATCAGAAGAATGATTGTGCCATTAACTGATATAAACCAGATAGAGGTGAGTAGAAAAAAGATAGTATCCCAATTTTGGGCCAGTGGAATTGAAGAGACAGAAGGACTCTAAAGTCATCACCCTTGTAGATGTTGACTCACAAAATTACATGTCCTGATCTCTCATCCAAACATCAGATGCATATATCCATGCAGCTACTTATTAGTACTGCCATTAAGACATCTCAAAGACACCTCAAACTCCTTATGTTCGAAATAGCACTCATTATCTTCCCCCGAAACTGGTCTTCTCCATGTTTCCCTAATACAGTAGATGGCCCTGCTATTGAAAACAGGACCACAGTTTTATTCTCTAGATTTTCCTACAGCTGCTGATTAAGTACAGTGCTCAACCAATAGTTTATTCCAGCTATATGTCATCAGTCAAAATAACTTTTTTTCCCTTAAAAATGTCTCTTTATGTTAATTTCCTTTCCATTTTGATTGCTGCTATTTGATTTCAGGCCCTCATCATACCCAAACAGTTGCAGAAAAAGGGAAGAGGCAGGGAGGTGTGCTCATATTCCTCCCTAGGCCAACTAAATCACAATTTCTGGTGAAAAGGCCAAGACAGCCAAAATTTTTCAGTGTAACCACCATGGTTGACTGTCTGCTTCCTTTTAATCTGGTTAATTTTACCTCTAAATCTTCATTCCAAAAATCAATTAATCTTTTTCCAAGCACAAGTTCCGGTGCTCGTTCCACTCTTAAATCTCCTTGGCCACAGACTTGAGATGATCTTCTTAGTAGATACTCAGAACAAGATGAATAAATGAAGAGATCAAATGGCTGCCAAGGCTTTGCACAATGGGTCCTATCCAATGAATTCAGCTACTTCTTCCAACAGGAAGGTTCACCTTCCACAGATCACTGTGCTCTTTATTTTTTGCTCCTTGACCTCGGTATTTCCCTTACTCCTTCCCCTACTCACATCCTAACCATCTTTCATGGCTCTTCCCATGTTTTACCTCCTCAATGAGGTTTCCACAACTTCCTCTCTCATCCCTTTCTAAATTCTTGCAGTTGAAATAAACATGACTTGGAATTTAGACTTAACAACAAACAAACAAACAAACAACATGAAAGTAGAAGGGAAGAGTTGCAGCGGGAAGAGAGATAGGATCAAGAAAGGGAAATGGTGAGGGTGGGAGTGAGTGAATATGATTCAAGTATATTATATATATGAATGAAAATGTCATTCTGAAACCCACTAGTCTCTACAATTAATATACACTAATAAAATAAATGAATAATATGCTAGTTTGAATCAGAAAGATAGAATAAATGTTATTTTAAAAGTTGAAGAAAAATAATACTGACTATAATTAGTAACATTGTATTATACACTAGAAATCTGTTAGTAGATTTTAGATGTTCTTACCACACATACAAAAGCCAAGTATGTCAGAAGAAAGATACATTAACTTGCTTTACTGTAGTAATCATTTCACTGCTTATATGTGCCTAGCCTTTTGTCACTGACAAATACCTGAGAAAATTTAAAGGAGGAAAGAGTTCAGAGGTTTCAGTCCATGGTCGGTGGCCTCATTGCTTTTAGGCCTGTAGCAAAGCAGAAACACAATGGAGGAAGGGTATGGCAGAGCAAAGCTGCTCACCTCAAGGCAGCCAGGAAGCAAACAGAAGTAACAGGAAGGGTCCAGGGAAAAGAGCTATTCTTCAAAGGCACGCCCAGCCCCCACAGTGACTAGTCCCCCAATTGGGCCCCACCTTCCACAGTTCCACTACTTTCCAATAGTTTCTTCAATGGATTAAGTCATTGATTAGATCAGAGCCCTCATCATCTAACCTCTCTGGAAATGCCCTCACAGACAAAATCTCCTAGGTGTCTCTCAATTCCATCAGGTTGACATGATTACCATGATATGTGTATTAGCAATTCCTCTTTTATGCCTTAAATATATGTGACAAAAGAAAAAGAAGTAATCCATTTGGCTGGTGTAGTGGTTCATGTCTGTAATCTTAGGAGGCTGAGGCAAGAGGATTGATAGTTCAAGGCAAGCCTGGACTACATAGTGAGAGACACTGTCTCAAAAAGCAAAATAAATAAATAAAAACAAAAATAAGTTATTTGAAGCAACACAAAATCCCACACAATGGAGTTAAAACCAATATCAATCCATGTGCTTGTTTCCCCAAAATCACAAAACCCTTAAGGGATAAAAACCCTCTACCTTCTTCACCACAACTGTCCCTTACCCCATATGGAAAGGAGATAGCATCTGATTGAGTACTTTCCCTAGAAGAGACCCTGTAACCCACCCCTTACCAATTGCAAATGAGGAAATTACAAAACTCAAAGGCTGCATGACTTCATGGAGGTCACACACCTAGTGAATGGCCAGCTAGGATAGAGAAGACTCAAATCTACTGACCTATTGGGATGCTTCATTATGGCTCTCTAATCTTCCTATTCTCTCCTTAGATTCCTCCTCAAGAAGGACAGAGGCTCTCTTCTCTCACCCGACTCACTACAGCTCTATCTTTCCTGTGATAAGTCACTCCCTGGTGCATTTGGGTCAAACCCCAGCAACAGCATGGAACCACAGAAATTCAGATGTTGGGATTGTTTTCCAACAGTCTTCCCAAAGAGTCATTCTTTGTGTGTGTGTGTGTGGGAACATTTCTGGCCTTGTTACCAACGTACACATCAAACACTGAGTTTGGAGCTGGCAGAGGGCTGCAAGTGGTAGAGCACTTGCCTAGCAAGTGTGAGGCCCTGAGTTCAAGTTCCAGTACTGTCAAAAAAAGACAGTTTGTTGCCTTCTGGTTTGGCGAGAGGAAGCATCCATCTTATATTGCCCAGGTTTCTTGTGTAGTACAAAAGGGGGAAAAATAGCAGTTAAGTAGAAGTAGAACCTGTTGCCAACAGTTTAGGGGAAGCAAGCTCTATGAGCCAGTCTAAAGCCAGACCTGGCAGGGAAAGGTGCTCCTGGAGAGGCTGCGTCTGTTTTCCTCGCCAGAGCAACTCAGAACAACAGTGGTCCTGGGAATTCAGGCTAAGAGCGTGTGACAGCATGAGAGTTCCAATCTTGCACTCCAGCAATAATGGCTTTGCTATTCCGTGTCCTTGGCAAGATTTGAAATGATTTCCATTCCCATGGGATACAAAGATGCCAGAAAAATCCCTTCAATTTCTTCCTGGGCAAGATTGTTAGCAGGGTCTGCAGTGAAGGGAAGGGAAATGAGGAAGAGGGATGAGCCACGACAGTGGCTGCCATCCCCATTTGCAGGGGTCGGTGGCCCAGGGCAGCCATAGGTAGGAAGGTCTAACCTCCCTCCCCAGCACAATTGAAGGACACTTGTGACCAGACAGCTGCTGACCATGGGTTATCTCATGTCCTGTGTCCTGCCACACTGGGATCCTCCTTCTCATTACACACCCACTTATGTCTGGAACCATTCTTCTTGTCTCCAGGAGGACAAGATTTAGAGAGTTAGAGCCAGAGGATTTTAGAGATTAAAATGGCTCCTGTCTAGAGAAGCTGGATAAGAGAGGAAATAAAAGCCTTTACCTCCCGTTTGCAGCAGCTGTCTGAGCCTCCAGAGCTATGGGTTATGTGACCTGTGCATGTGGATGTGGTTCATCGTTCCTACTTCTATAAAATGAAGGGCCACATAAAATGGCTCCTTGAACAGGACAATTCTCTGATTCCAAGCTCTCACTTTATAATCAAGAAGTAGGGAGTGGCTCAGTAGTAGAGCACCTACCTGGCAATTGTGAAGCCCTGAGTTCAAACCCCAGTATTGCTGAAGAAGGAGGAAGAGAAAAGAAGAGGGAGGAGGACAAAAGGAGGAGGAGGAGGAGAAAGAAGGGGGGGAAAAGAAAAGGAGGGGGAGGAGGTGGGGGAAGAGGAAGAGGAGGAGGAGAGGAGATGACATAGCAGTCAGGGGCAGAGCAGGACTAGAAACTGCTGTGGTGAGTCACAGACAGAGAACTGTCTTCCCAGCTGCCAGCTTCTTCATCTCCCAGCCCCCTAAACGTTCCAGCTTCCAGGAAAAGCACACGTGATCCTAGATTACACTGTGATGTAAAATACCAGCTGCCACTCACACAGAATCCTGTGTGAGCACATGGACAAGTTGGTTGATGTTGGCCCTTTAGGATCACAATCACATGTTCCCCAACAACTTTTGGGTGCTGCTATCAGTGAACTCCATTCCCTGGCTGGTTTAAAAGACTTGTTACCCCAGATGTCGGTGGTGAGGTACCATTTGAATCAGGGTTCTACATATGAGCCAAGTTAGTTTCAAAGATAAGTGACATTTTTCACTTTTGTGTCTTAAAGTCAAGGGAAATGAATGACCTCAGTTGTTTTTATTTATCCAAAACAAATTCCAAAATGTGGGTAGACTTTCCAACACCATCTCTGATGCCAAACCACACACTGCTCTGGAGACAGCATGTGACTTTGCTCCTCTCTAAGAAAGCATCACTCATCTCCCTTTGAACATCTCATTACTTTTTCCTTACTTCTAATCCTTTCAGATAAACTGTTTGTGTTTGTCTCCCTTCTAGCCTACAGACCACTTGAGGAAAGGAGAATGTTCTTATCACCTTTGTGTCCCCCAGTCTATTAGACTTCTCTAATAAAGAGGAACTGAGATTGACCTTAAGCTGTGAGGCAGACACATTTTCATAGGTGCACATGGCAGCTTTCCAGCCCTCGTGACAAATATTGGACCACTTGGCTTACTTACTCTTTCATATATTATAATGCATCATTATAAGTTCCAAGTACCCAAGATCCTGGCATATATTGTGAATAAGAGCAAGTCTGACAACCTTAAACATTGTTTTTTATTCTTTATCATTTTAAATGCATTGTTGCTTTGACATGATACTTACTGGTATTTATTGCTTCCTCTGCAAAGCACCAAATGCTGGCTTTACTCTCGGATTCAATATGGAGCTGGGCTAAGGAGCTAAAATCAGCCTTCATTTTCACACTGACTGTAATAAATTCCTCTTGTTGGACTTTAATTGCAGGTGGTAATCAGAGAACACAGAGACCCCAGAAGAATTTTATGGCATTCCAGGCAGGACACGGACCAGCCTGGGAGAAAAGCAAGAATAAGAACTGGAAATACAGAGCCCTACCAGAAAATTATTCCTGAAGAGACACAATGGTAAGACTATCCAAAAATTAAATTGGTTCTGAGGCAATAGGACAGAATTTTTTAGAGGGCTGGCCCCTTTCTTGAAAAATAATTTTATTGGTATGTATTCAGAACTTGTGCAACATAAGCTTGCAGGCATTCCACAGTTGTAACATGTTAACACTGTTGCTGTTTTCACATTGCCAGCTCTCTTTCCATTCTGTTTAAATCTTCTCCCACCTGGTTTCTGTAAATTAATTTTTTGTAGCGAGAGCTTCCTTTGTTAGCCCAGTGGTTACTTTAGTCTCTTCTATTGCTTTCTTTAATAACTTTTAATGACCTCAGAAACAGTTGACTGGGTTCCATTTTCCACTTCCTCCAGGTCCAGTGGTAGGTAGCACATCCTACACTCTGTGTTTACAAGTATCAGAGAAGGCAGCACTAATTCTTTCTGCCTTATCTTCACTGAGGGATGCCTGTGTTCCTAACAGGACTGAAATGTGAAAGGGGTTTTCTTCATTCTAAGAAATAACAAGCAAGTCAGGACATCCTGGGAGCTAGCAACCTGAAGAGTCATCCCTTCTATCCTTCATACTTCTCTGTATATGGTTTTGGTTCTTCCTATCAGAGAGGCTTGGAGCTTGGTGCTTTGGGGTGGATAGCAATGAATAAGAAAAGGCACTGCCTGCAGGAGCTCTCGT
Source organism: Castor canadensis (assembly GCF_047511655.1). Lineage (NCBI taxonomy): Eukaryota > Metazoa > Chordata > Mammalia > Rodentia > Castoridae > Castor > Castor canadensis. Next base: position 50,840,734 of record NC_133393.1, read on the forward strand.
TCTGCAGACAGAATTGGACAGAGGCTTTAACCAATGTAATACAGGTCGCATGAAATAGGTGCCTCAAGCAAGGGACAAAAAGAGCTGCAGAACATCAAATGAGGGAGAGATTATTTTCATCAGGGAAGACTTGGTGGAGTCCAGGTCAGTTCTGGGAATAATGTTTGAATGCAGTGAAGATTTCAGGTGTGAGCAAAAGCAGGCATGTGGGAGCCTGGTACAGAAATTAGGAAGAAATAGTTCGGGGTGGGGGAGAAAGGGACCAAAGCTACATTGAGAGAGGGTGTCCTGGGTTCCCTGACTTCCTCAGTTCCTTGACTCCTATTTAAACTGACAGATGCTTTCACCTTGTGCCTTCCAGAGCCCAGTGCAGCTGGGGCTTTTAATTTCCCAGCAAAGAGACTTCCCACTGTAGCCGAGGGACCTGGGTTCCAGATACAGGATTTCTGCTTAGGCAAAATTGCATTTCAGTGTTTAAAAGGAATAGATTTATTTTCATTGTTTTTCTCATTTTCAAGGTAATACTTGCAGAGTTTAATTAAATCTTAAAAGTATTTAAAAATGAGGTTAGGATGTAGCTCGGGGTTACAGCACTTGCCTACATGCATAAGGCTTGGGTTCCATCCCCAACAACACACACACACACACACACACACACACACACACACAAATATACATATATATATATGCCATATTCCCACTACCCAGAAATAATATAGCTTATGTACCATCTTCCCTATTTAATTCAAATCAATATTTGCACATTGATTTCATTTTTTATTTTCATGTTTTTTAAAAACAAAATTAGATGATGTTATACATAACTTTTGTTATTATATTCTTTTTCAAAATAGTAGATCATAATCTTCTTTGACATCTATATCTCTATCATCATTTTAGATAATACTTTTAGATAATACTATGAAAACACCCCTGTATCTGTACCCTTCTGCACATACCTAGTCATTTTTCCTTATGACATAGCTATAGAAGTAGGATTATAGGGTAAGAAAATATGTTTAACCACAATAATATATATTATCCTTAGACAAAATTTAACATCAAGTGGTTTAAACTTTGGCCCCATCTTACCTTCCCCTCAGTACTTCTCACCTATCTTGTGGTACCTCTTCCCATCCATACCCCTATCTTGACTCCTATTTTTGTAAGGCTTTAGCTAACCATCATCTGCCAATCACTTTAGTCATTGGGACATTCATTTTTATAGCGTTTAATGTTATGATTCATTTATATGGAGATTAAAATGACTTTTACAGCAAAGGAATGAAACTATAATAAAGACAACACAGGAAATCTAGTGTAGAGGTAGTCCCTGACTGACAAACTTCAGAGTAGACCATTATTAGCCAGGAAAAGACATTGTTCAGGTCATCTGTTAAGATCAGATCATCTGTCCATCTGCAATGGGAGATCTTCTATGAGCACAATGTTTCCGTTGAAATACTCACCAGAATTTTCACTTCTAACATTGCAACTTTTCCCCAGATAACTTCTATTTTCATTACAGAGAAAGAAAATTGTCTCTGCTACCAAAGAACACTCAGATTTGGATCAAAATCTCCCCATGGTGTGCAACAAAGTGCACTCTCAATCCTTTGCTTCTGAATTCCTTTCTATAGTCCATTTCCATGGTTATTGACACTCAGGATTATGACCCAATAATAACTAAGTTCACTCACCTTAAATTCTACTGCACTATCAACACAGGCTAAGTTTGCAAAGTACACATGTGGGCAAGCCACAGAAGTTAGAGAGTATTTACCATGGGTCCTGGGATCTTATTCCAATTCTTCACATTTCTCTGAAAAAAAAAAATGTGACTGGAAAACATTGAGTCAAATTCATACAAATTTCACAAGTTTTCAAAACAAAACACAAACATAATCATAAAAATTGATCTCAAAGTATCTAGGAGCATATGTAATATAATTTTTAAACATGACCCAAATTAATGTATGCTGATTTTTCTTTCCAAAAGTTTGGTGTTTGAATTAGCACCTTCCCATTGTGAAATCTGATTTTCTATTATTCCCTTACACATAAATGTTTGTCAAAATGAGCTAAATTCAATACACTTAGGTCAATTTCTTCCCTATGTCTTTATAGTACTGTGTAATTGGGAAGAAATACTAACAATAACCATTGTTGAGAATAACATTCTCTTTGTTCATGCAGAATGTAGAAAGAATACTACAACGGTGAGTTTAGGTGATGGAGGTGAATTATTAAGTCCTAACTAAAAAAAAGAAAAGAAAAAGCTGGGCATAAATGCCTGGAATCCTAGCACTTGGGAGGCAGAGAGGCAGGAGAATCACAAGTTCAAGGCCAACCTGGACTATACAGTGAGACTCTGTTTCAAACCAAAACAAAACAAAAACAAAAAAGAGAAAGAGAAAGAAAGAAACAAAACAATCTTAACCACAGCCAATGCTACTGATTTGTTTTAAACAACTTGGCCAACTCTTAGGAGGTAACAATGATTTGGGAAGTAGAAGCAGCTCAGGAAAATTAGTATTAAATGCAAGGGTAAAGTGACACATATTTGCAATCTGGCTCCCTGGAGTGAACAGTCAAAAGCTCTCCTACTGGAAAATAACATATTGAATTGAAAAGCATTCTGATCATGGAGGATTTCTAACCCAATTAAATTTTCTCTTCCCTGGCAGCCTATTTACTAAAACAGTATGATAGTGGTTATACTGTCATTTAATAAACACATTTATAAATGGGAAACAAGTAAAATAAGCTATATTCTGTCAGTCCATTGTAAATAAAGGTTTCTTCTCAGAATGTTAGCTTTGTTTAGGATTTTTCCTTTTCCTTTCCAATTGCTCTGCCTCCTAGGTATTAAAATAATAAATCAAATTAGTAACATGAAGCAATACATACGCACTTCATAATATGTAAATGTCTTCTGGTTTCTGGTTAACAGGATGCAGGACAGGCAGGGAAACAAAACTATCATGCAAAATGTCTAAAAGATTTTTAATATTAGGAACAAAATTCATGCAGCCCATTTTTCCCTGTGAGGCGCTTTATGCTCTTCATTCAAAACTTTTTAACCAGCATCACGTTATACTGTTGTATGTGTTCCTTGAGTGACTTCCCCAGAGAGAGCAGATTCTGTCCCAACACAATACAAGCTCTGTTCACTTTACAGCAGTTTACCTTAAGAAAAGACTTTCAGATTGTATTGTCAGTGGGAAATATTCTATTACTGTTTAATAAAACAGCTTTAACTTAAATACAATTGTAGAAATCTTTCAAAAGATAATGTTCCCCCAAAAATTCCATTAAAAGTTTAAAAAAAATAAAAAGAGTACAGGCTGCAGTAAACTAAAAATTGCCAGTCCTGGGAACTCTGCCACACAGACTCAAGTTGAGGCAATTGGTCACCCTGGCATGGGCAACCTGATTGAAAATAGTCAGAAGGATCAAGAGTGCACCATTTAATTAAGTGAACAATCCTTTCTTGAATGCGGTATTGTGTACAAAGAGCTGTGTCGGACAGGAATCAGTCGGGGTACCAGCAGAGGCCAGATGGTTTGGTCAAACTGGGTAATTTCCAGAGTTTCATAAAGAGGTTATTACTGAGGTGTGGGCAGAGTTGGAGAAACCAATGAAACAGAGAGACGTGCCCCGTCTGGCAGCAGCGGGGAGTCCAGCGCACCTGAGGAGACGGGGCAGGCTGCCCACCTGAACTCACCACAAGCCAACAGGGAGAAGTCCACACCCCGCCCTCCACCCTCTAACCAGAGTGGAAGACGGGGTCTATATTGCCAGCACTCAAGCCACAGTGCAGGGCGGGGCCCCGCTCTGGAGAAGCACAGGGAAGATGGAAGCCTGACATAGGGGAGCTTCAAAAGAAATGATCCACGTGGGTCTTTGGTGTGATGAGATTATGGATAACATTATTTTCATCTTTGCTGTTTTCAATGTTTGAGCGTAGAAAAAGGATTACTGTGTTCACTTAATCATGGTGTTCTAAATTGAGTATGCTATTTAGCAAAAGGGGGACTATTGCCTTGCTGGTATCGCCTGTGTTTGTAATTTTATACTTCTGGCAATTCATTCTATGATTATATTCATCTTTTTTCAAACCCATTTAACACTTTCAACTTATATAAATCTTGCAGTTATGAAAGCCTCTCTTTATTTTTTTTTTTTTCGGTACTGGGGTTTGAACTCAGGGCCTACACCTTGAGCCACTCTAACAGCCCTTTTACCTGATGGGTTTTTTCGAGATAGGGTTTCTCCAACTATTTGCCCAGGCTGGCTTTGAACCACGATCCTCCTGATTGCTGCCTCCTGAGTAGCTAGGATTACAGGCATGAGCCACCTGTGCCCAGTCTGCCCCTGCTCTTACAAACTAAAAACCCAAGGGAGGACTAGAGGTGTTGCTCAAATGGTAGAGGACCTGCTGAGGCCTTGAGTTCAAACCCCAGTGCCACCAAATCATCATCATCATTATCATCACCTAAGGGAAAGTTTAAAGCATCATTTTAGGCATATACTCAGGTAACTCACTAGTAGCAAATCTGAGTATTCGGGTTTAACTGGTACTTTCAGAAGGAAGCCAAAATTAAATTATTAGTTTTTTTTTTTTATTCCTCCTGACCTGGTCTGCTTTTAGTTAACTTAGAATTAATGAATCCTGAGGATTAAAAATAGATGTTTGTATGTTTTAGTATATTTCTGTTGCTAATAAGTTATAAGGAAAAGAGGTATGGTGATGGCCTTCTTGCTGGCAGAGTTCCGAGCTAGTACATGACATGGTAAGAGACAGGAAGCGCACAAGACCTCACCAAACTGACTTTTATAGCAGACCCACTGTCAACCCATTAACCCACTAATCACATGTGTGGATTAATCCATTCGTGGGGGCTGCTAAAGGCTTGGTCCCCAGCCTGTGACTCTATTTGGAGATGGAAGAGGTAGAAAACTGACTGAAGATGTAGCTTGGGGCAGAGCACTTTCCTAGCATGCAAGACAAATTGTTTAATGCACTGGAAAGAAAGAAAAGGAGACAGGAGACAGAAGGAGAAAGGAGAGGGGGAGAAAGAGAGGAAAAGGAAGGAAGGAAGGAAGGAGGGAAGGAGGGAAGGAAGGAAGGAAAAGAAGTGAGACCTAGTGGGAGGTTCAGAGTCCTGTGGGAGCCTGGACTCTCTTCTTCCTCTTTTTCACATCCCAGCCATGAGGTGAGCAGCTTGCTTCACCATGTGCTCCCTGCCATGGTGTGCTGCTTCACTATGGGCCTAGTGACAACTGGGCCAACCAATAATGGACTGAAACCTCCTAAACCGTGACCCAGTTCACTGTGAAAACTTTTCTCTTCATAAATTGATTGTCTCAGAATATTGGGGATTTTTTTAATAGGAACAAAAACTGACTAATTCAAGAGCACAGCCCTAATCACCTCTTAAAGGTCCCAACTGTTAATATCTCATAATGGGAATTAAATTTCAATGTGTTTCAGAGTGAACAACCATATTCAAATCACAGCATAAGTAGGAAGTTATTTTAGTCATCCTATTTGCCTACACTAGTTTCACAATTGAGCCTTAGTTTGAGTCTTGCTTGCGTTCCTTATAATTCCAACAAAATGACGTGTGGTTCCCTATAGCACTGAGGGCTGACACTGTTAGATTTATCAGTGGTGTGCTGCCCAGTTTTTACTCTGAAGCCACTTGCTCTTATGTGTCTGCTCTTGTCAAAGACAGAAACAAATGAGCAAATTACCAAGCACTGTTTTATTGTACACTGTCTGCATTTTGACTGGCTAAATAACACCTTAAGTTTGCAAAAGAAACATTACAGGAAGTCATTGCATGTGAGCCCCATCACCACCCTCTAATGTTATCCCTTCTCCACCACAAGGCCAATGTTGAGAAGTTAAAATCCTAATAAACTTGTCATAAAATTAGATTCCATTCTGAGAGCATGGGCTGCAAAAATTCCCCCACACAATCACACAGCTAAAGGCTCTAAAAAGACCATGAGTTTTTATGTGAAGGGTGTTTATAATCTTCAGAAGATTCAGAACAAGATACTCTGAGACTCCTTTCTTGTAAAAATAAAGGAAATAATAATAATTCCTTGGTTGTTATAAGGATTAACATAATTTCCAAAAACACCTGACACTAAAATCATGTCTCCCGCCTTTCCCTCGTGCATATACATTTAGATACATAGTCTGCAATTTTATGTTTTAACTACATTTTAGTAACTTAAGAAATATGTTTTCCATAACATAGAACTTTCACATATATCCGTTCATCACCTCCTTAACATAGGGCAGCCATTTGCAAATAATGGGATGAAATGAGACAAACACAGCATTCCATGAAGGAGGGTTTCCATAGAAGCATGAATTTTCTTTGTTTCACCCTGTTTGATATGTAATCCAAATAAGTAAGTAAGAAAGTTTAAGCAAAAGACATGCATGCAAGTGAGGGAGATGGGCAGGGATCATACAAGTTTATGGAGAGGAAGCCCAAGGGTTCCTTTGAGATGCCATAAACAGAACTTCTTGTGCCTATGCAGAATGGATTTACCATGCCCAGCACTCCTAGAGGTGAGCCTGCCTATTGTAAGCAGTATGCATTAGTACAGACATTGAAGACACTACCAGATCATGTCTGCACAATTCTAAGAAGTAGTACATGCCTTTTCAGTGCCTGGTGTTTTTCTCCTCTCTCTCTACTCTTATTTTCATTCCCCTTTCCTCCATCTCAGAAGAAATTAAGATTTTCCAAGTACCTCCATTTGATACTGTGTTTAACATAAGCCCTGAGCAGAAATAGATTCTTTCTTGAATTTTCACTGACAAACTGCTTCCAGGTGCCCTCTAGGGTGGGACTCCACCGCAATCAAATACAGTGTTTGCTGAGGGTTTCAGCTACCACCTGGGGGCTCAGTGTGCTCAATGAATGCTATTTAGCAAGACCAGTGGTAAACGGTGACAAATGGTCTGACTTTTTTTCCCCTGTGGCTTTAGGACTAGTTGGTTTCCGTTTTGCTAGCTCTTTCTTCTATGTTACCAACTTTTGCCACATTTGAAGGCTGTTCCTGCCCCTCCTCCAGCCTTCTGGCAACAAGTTTTGTGCTGTCCACAGAAGCCATTTGTTGGTTAGGTGCTCACACTTGAGATGACTGGCAAATACAGATTTATACTTACTCCATGCTTTACAATTTATATATTTTTAAAAGAACTATTTCTTCAATTAATGCTTCATCTTTAAAGTGTTATCACTCCTCCTGCATGAAATGACTAAGACTGTTACTTCTTTTATCTCTGGCCACACCCAATAAAATTATACTTGTTTGCATAGGATTAGCTATAGATTCAGCCACATCTGAGTCAAACATCCCCACAGGCTGGCTGCTTACTTGGACTTTGCCTCAGGCTCAGCCCCTGAGGCCACTACCTTGTCACCTCGTCCATCCCTGTAACCCCTTCCTTGGCCTTGGCCATGGACTCTCAGAAGCATGGTTCTAGATTAGGCTCAGCTCATTTAGTCGAAGCTTCCTGCTCTTCACTTCCCTCCTCTTGAACAGCCTTCCTCCTCCATCCTTCTTGGTTCTAGAACATTTCCTATTTCTGCCTCAAAGTTCTGAGTTCAGACTATTGGTTTAGTGAAGTATGGAAAAGGCTAGTTAATTAAATTGCTCAAAGATCCCAAGAAAGGTCAGTTTCTCCTGCACACTTCATGAGGAGTCTTGGATACTTGCTTATTAGATGGGAAGAACATCAATTTCACAGAAAGCTTGTCAAGGAATTCCCATTAGCTGTCATTAAGCTTCCTGAGAGTATTACTTCTTCAAAGAGATGCATTGGATTTGGGATTCTTTACTTGAAAGAAAGAGAAAAATATTTTTTCTGTTTGTCTTTTTTGTGGGGAAGGTAGTACCAGAGTTTGAACTCAGAGCTTCATGTTTACTAGGCAGGTACTCTACCATTTGAGCCACTCCACTACTATTTTGCATTATTTTTGAGGTAGGGTCTCACTTTATACCTAGAGTGGCCTAGACTCTGATCCCCTTATTTGTGCTTCCCTGTGTAGGTGGGATGACAGGTATGGGCCACTACACCCACTCATTGGTTGAGATGGGGTTGTGCAAACTTTTTTTCCCTGGCCTTGAACCACAATCCTCCTAATCCTCAATCCTCCTGATCAGCTAGGATTATATGCTTGAGTCATCATGCCTGGTCATAGAAAAATTATTTTTCACAATCCAAAGCAGTCTTGGGGTAATCTATAGACAACTATTTGTACAAAGCTACATGTCCCCTTGCTTCAGCTTGGTCTCAGTGCTATTTCCCAAGCCCAGGCCCAACATACACCCTCCCAAACTTCTTAGGATCCAACATCAAATCAAGCCTTTTAACATCTCCTGTGGGACTCCTCAGTCCTGTATACAAGTTAGACACTCAGAAAAGATAACACAGCATGAACAGGACAACAGAAGGGAGAAGATCCCCAAACACACAAACCTCATCTCTTTTAGCATCTTTGCTTCTGCACTTGGAATTTCCCTGCTTTCAGCAATGCTTTTAATCTCTTTGATTTCTCCCAATCAAAGGTCCTAAGGAAACCTTGCAGCTTGTTTGGGCTCCCCTCCTTCAAGGCTTGTGTGCTTGCACACACACACTGCAGAATTAACATGCCACACTGGGAGTACAAAAGCCACATCCATATTTCCAGACTCTGTTACTGCTCCAGACTGCTGGCACATCCAAAGCCCAGCCAGGTTATTCACTGTTTCAAAGAAAGGAACGTTTGTCACACTTAGACATGGATCTGACAAGTCTTCTCACATGTCCACATGCCAAAGACCCAATCCTCAAGTAATTACAAATCTATTATCTAAACAAAAAATAATAAGCCAGGCACCAGTGGCTCACACATGTAATTCTAGCTGCTCAGGAGTTAGGGATCAGGAGGATCGTGGTTTGTAGTCAGCCCAGGCAGATAATTTGAGAAGCCTTTGCTCAAAAATACCTAATACATAAATGCCACAATGTACCCCACCCATCACAATAATAAAAGAAAAAAAAAACTAACATAAAGCAGGGCTGGTGGAGTGGATGAATGGGCAGAATGCCTGCCTAGCAGGTGTGAGGCCCTGAGTTCAAACTCCAGTACTGCCAAAAAATTAAAAATAAAAATAAAAAATGACTGATCTAATCAATTTTTGTTCTTGTTTGTTTGCAGTGCTGGGGATGGAATCCAGGTTCTCCAGCAATCTCCACCCCCAGAACCCCAGCCAATTTTATGCTATTAGGATTAAAGGGCAGAGGCAGTAGTACAGACAAACCAAAAAATCCAAAAGTCTTAAAGCTTTTCCATTCTGAACACATCGGGTAATTTTCTAGCGAATTCATTTTTCAAAGATGCTTTGAGACATTACTGAGCAGTGTCTACAACCACTGGTCATCTGAACATGATACAGGGGTGTTTAGGGTAGCATAGTGAAATTGGTCTGAGATTAAAAGCATTGCCTAAGATTCTGTAATTAGGAAATATAACTGACATGCCTCCAAAGGAGGAAAGGAATATCCATAGAAAGTAAAGCTTAATGGCTTCAGTGCTGGCACCACATGTCTTCTTGCTCAGCAAGTGTATCTTACAACATTGCCCTTGAGCTAAGCTGGATTCAGCTACAGGGGCAAAAGTAAAGAATCAGGAGACATAGAGATTGTGTGTTTCCAAAGGGTGCTCCCCCATAATTGGTAATCAGATCAGCTAGTATGTATTTACAGAATGTCTCTTCTGGGATGGAGGAGAGGGGTTCCAAAAAGACGGGGGAGATCTCCTTTAAACTTCAAGGAGTTCAAAGTCTAGTCAGAGCAGCAAACCCAATACAGACTATAGAGAAAAACTGTCAGACAACTCTGGAAGGAACCCCTCCACAGAGGCAGTGCCACTTGAATTTGATGCTAAAGAATTAAAAACAAATTAATAGAGACAAAATGCAGGACAGTTAGTCTATTCATGGGGTACTGTAAGAGCAAAGGGCTGTGAAGGGTGTGCAGTGCTCTGCGGAGAGGAAGAAAAGTGGGCCCTGTCATTGGGTCCTGTGTGCACAGGACAGGTCATTGGAGATATCCTGGCAGATAGGGTCAGGAATGGAATCTGATGCCAAGTCATTTGAGACTTTAAATGGCTTGCTAAGAAGTATTATAGTGGGCTGGTGGAGTAAGCAGTAAAGTGCCTGCCTAGCAAGCATGAGGCCCTGAGTTCAAAACCTAGTACCATCACCACCAAAAAAAAAATATTCCCAAGGATTTTTGCTGGGTGCCAGTGTTCATGCCTGTAATCCTAGATATTCAAGAGGCAGAGATGAGGAGGATTGCAGTTCAAAGCCAGCCTGGGCAAATAAATAGTTGGCAAGACCCTATCTCAAAAAAAAAAAGCAAACTATCAAAAAAAAAAAGGGCTGATGGAGTGGCTCAAGGTGTAGGCCCTGAGTTCAAACCCCAGAACCATGTACACACAGAAAAAAAAGTTTATGGCCTCCTGACGACAGTGGAACTGCCACCTATTTTTGAGGTGACATTGTTCCATCTGTGCTTTAAGAGAAAACCTCCCCTGTATTGCAGAAGGATCAGAATGAGATGGGCTGGGAGTGAGGAGAGGAAGGAAAATAGCACCAGGAAGCATCAAAGGAATTCAAGAACACCCGTCACTCTTCCCGCTATAGTTTCTATCCCTCTGTGACTAATAATATTCTTTGAAACTTCACAGAAGGTTGGAACCCCCTGCATCCTAACAGAGCCCTTCATACATTTGAGGTCAAACATCCCCACCCCACACTCACCTGATTGTCTTCCTCTATGTACATTCTGCATTGCTGTACCTATTAATTTTTCACCCCTATTTGGCAGACAAAGTGAAAGGTTACATCCTCAAAAAAGATAAAATTTGGTTATTTGGGACGATGGAATTACAGGTAACATTATTTTCTTCTTCACTGTCTGTTTTGGTCATTTGGGCATGTAACAAGGATTGCTTTGACTATTTCATGGTGTTGAACATTTCGTATGCCACTTAACTGTAGGGGAAATACTGTCTTGCTGGTATCGCATTGCCTGTGTTTGAAATGTTACACTTCTAGTAATATGCTCTAGGACTGTATTTGTCTTTTTCAAAGCCACTTAACACTTTCGGCTTATGTAAATCTTGTAGTTAACTAAATCCTCCAGGTCTTTCTCACATGAAGTATTAGCATAAATCATGGTGTTTTCATCTTTCTGAGTAGTTAAGGTATAAATCCTTCTTGCAATATTAATGGATGCTAGTATATTAAACTACATAAATAACCTGCATGACTTTGAAAGGGAACCTTATTAATCGACATGGCAAGAATTCCAGAACCTGGTCAGATACCTCTGGCTCCCTCTACCTCCAGCCCTCCACCATGGAACCACAAGATATTCCATGGAGTATTATCTCCTACAAAAATGTAAACAAATGCAAGGTAGCGGTTACCTGTGTAGGCAATAGGAAGGGGAGTAGTGCTTTAATTCTTTGGGGTGTCAAATACAAGGGGATCCTTTTATATTCTCTTGAATATATGAAGTGTTACAAGACAAAAATCCTACACAATAATTTTAAAGTAGGAAGAAAGTTCTTAGTATCCTTTAAATTTTGAGTAAAACAAAAAGAAGAGTAATAGAGAAAAAATGAGCAAAGAGAACATTAATTAAGGAAAATATAAGGAAGGAAAAAATCAATTTAGGATGGAAAATGAAAATGAAAGAAAGGCAAAGAAATAGGGCTGGAAGACAAGAAGAAATAGGAGGCCTGGAAGGAAGTCTGGTCAGATGGGAGTGGTGGCAGTGGCAGATGAAGTCGTATCATCATGGTGATTCAGCACTGTGAGTGATGGCGGGAAGTATGGGAGTGAGGGAAAGCTGTCCCAAACTCTGTGAGGACCATCAGCACATCTATCATGCCCCTTGGCCTGGGCCTCAGGCACCTAAGGGAGTGGCCCAAAGCCAACAAGTATGGACACTAGGTCTTGCTGCTGCCTTCAGCCACATGTTTCCTTCTAGTTGTGGGTGCAGGTTCTCATTCAGGAGGAGTCTCCCAGGTGACTGACTCAGTGTGCTATCCTTCCTTCTCCTCCAGGGCCTGGGCACTAGCCAGCCTCACCAAGAGCATGCACAACGCTACAGGCTTCAAGAGGAGCGGCAGCATCTGTCCTCTGAGATCTGCCAGGTAGGCATGCAGGGACAGTCCAGGACTTTGCTGGCCACATTGGCAGTCTTAACTTCAGGATAAAAGCAAGGTTGCTCTCTGCCCCACACATCATGGCCAAATAAACTCCAATGGGATTAAAGAGTTATACAGTTTTTTAAAAAATAGAACAAGCTGGACACTGGTGGCTCATGCCTGTCATCCTATCAACTCAGGAGGCAGAGATCAGGAGGGTCATGGTTCAAAGCCAGCCGGGGCAAATAGTTCGTGAGACTTTTCTGGAAAAACCCTTCACAAAAATAGAGCTGGTGAAGTGGCTCAAGGTAAAGACCCTGAGTTCAAGTACTACTACCACAAAAAAAAGTTCAGTAGGCTAAGCCAGGGATTAATTTTACACCCATTCAATCTTTTTCCTCCCTCCCTCCATCTCAGGCCCCACCTGGGATCCAACGAGCTGTTTTTGGAAAGAGGGCTCTTTACTCCTTTTGCATTTAACTCCTCTCCCTCTCCCTGCAGCTTCCAGCCTGTCTGGAATTGGGGAAAAGGTGGGTGGAAAGATTAGGCTGTAGTGCAGCTACAGTCCTGTCTTGGCAGCCAGATCCTCTCTCCAGCAGGTCCCCTTGGGTGGTTCTTCAGGAGAACTTCAGGCTCTTGTTGCACTTTTGTATGATGTGCTATGGGCCTGTCCTCTCACAACCCACTCCCAGGCTTCCCAGAGCCTAGGTGCTCTGGGAAGAGGACTCTACACCAGCCACCTCTGCTGCATTCACTTGACCCACAGCATGTTCTTACATTCTGGACACTCCAGAAGGGGACAACAGGAGTTGCTTCCTGCTCCCCTTGCTGGGATGGGCTGCTCCAGCAAGACAGCCATTCTGAATTTTCTAGATGAAAGTAGCTACCAGCTTTTATGTTCCCACAGGCCCCTAAACTCTGCATGTGGGGGAAGCAGACCCCCCCTCTCAGAAATCTCTTTCTCTCTCTCTCTCTCTCTCTCTCTCTCTCTCTCTCTCTGGATTAGTGGCAGCAGCCCTGGAGCCTCCAAACTCCTGCTGCATCTTACAAGAAGAAAGCAAAGGAGAAAGGCCGCCTCTACCTGTCCAGAGTGAGGGCTTGGTTTGCACTACAGGTGTTCTTTGACTTACAGTGGGGTTAAATTCTCCCCACAAACCCATCCTACATTGAAAATCCATTTAATATGCCCAGCTACCATAGATCCCAGCTTAGTCACAGTGCACTGCAGAATGTGCGCTGTTTGTCCTTGTGATCACAGTCCCCAGAGCTGTGGCTCACTGTCACCACCCAGCTGGCCAGAGCATTGGCCCACATATTGCTAGTGAGGGAGAGAGGGGGTCCCAAACTCACTGTGTCACTTTCACATGATCCTAATGTCAAAAACATTGCAAGTTGGATCATTGTAAGCTAGAGGCCATCTGTAATGGCGACCTTGTTGCCCCTCATTTGGGCATGAAAGGCCAGCAGAGGAAGCATCAAGCACTACACAATGACCTTCTAGATCTTTCCTGTACTTGGATCTCTTTGGCAGTCAAGTGAAATTTGTAGACTCCTTCACAGAATAATGTTTTGAAATTTATAAAATAGAATATACAGGATTACAAAGGACACCGATGTCATTCAAATGCAATTATCAGTATCACTTTGAAATTTGTATTCTAATAACAGTGTTTCTTTTTTATTGAGGTGTAATTGGCATACAAAAAGCTGTATGTGTTTAATATATACAACTTACTGAGTTTGCAGATAAGTACATATCCATGAAACCATCACCACGACCTATGCCATAAATATATCCATCACCTTCAAAGGTTCCCTCCTGCCCTGTTCACTGTATTAATGCATTCTTTCTTTTGTTGACCTATTATGAAGTGCTACATTCTTAGCAAATTGTTCAGTGTGCAATGGAGTATTGGTGGCTGTAGGGACAATGTCATATGGTAGATCTCTAGGACTTACTCATCTTGCAAAACTGAAACTTGGTTCTCTTTGACAAAATACTTCCTAACTCCCCTTCCCCCAGCCACTACTTCCACCATTCCACTCTCCACTCCTGGAGTTTGACTACTTTAAGTGGTATCAGTATTATCCTTCTGTGTCTAGCTTCTTTCACTTAAATGCTGCTTTATTAACACATCATATAGGAAGTTCCAGCAGTCATTTCTAAGTAGGAATGAAGATAAATGATATTTTGAGACACCCACAATTGTTTGTAATGTGAAAAAACACCTGTGGTCTCTATTGACAACAAAGTTATGGTTGTTGCTAATACCACTGTAGTGTTGTCCACATTCATGATTAAAGGAAATGCTAAATTTCAACTAAAGGATGGTGAAAACAAAAATGGAATATTTCCCATCCCTATTCAAGACCCCCCTCAATTCTACTCACAAACCCCTGGGGACAGATGAAGATACTTTGCCCTACACCAGAGGCTACGTCCTCCCACATCCTTGCTGCCTCTGCTTATATATAGGTCAGCGTGGGTGGAGGGCGGTGGCTGCTGGGCCAGTTTGTTGGCCTGTTGGTGAGATTTGCAAAGTCACCTAGCAACTCCTTTAGGAGTGGAGAGAAGTTAAAGCCAAAGTCCTTAGCTTTGGGACACTCAACTCAGAGACAGGAGAAGGTAGACTTCTCCTGTTCAGTTAGTGTGGATTTTGTTTATGCTCTGTGCTCATGACAATATTCCAGAATTGATGCCCAAGAAACTATTAACACAGATTACCTCTGAGGAGTAGAAATGGAGGTTGGGAGAGAGGAGGGGGCTGACTTCTTAAATTAAACTCTTTTGTACTGCCTGGAAAAAATTAATAAAATGAATCTTGTTTAAGTGATGTAAAACAAGTTTTAAAGAAAACTTGAAAAGTTTTTTCTAAAGAAAACTAAATGTGACTTTAACTTATCTGAGGGTAAATAAAGGCTTTCCAAGTATAAAAGTAATGGAAGAAACCATGAAGGAAATTGATAGATTTGATCACACAAAAAAAAATGTTAAAACACAATAATGTCACAGATGAAAGAAACTAAACAAAAAAATAATAAACTAGAAGAAAAAATAGAGAAAAAGAGCTAATCATTAGTCAGTAAGAGAAACAGTAAAATGCTATAAGCAGCTGTTTTTAGAACATTCCATACTCTTCTTTCTGCCCTAATTTTACCATACCTACCTCCAGACAAAGAGCGAATCCTAAATACAGACATCAAATATCAGGACTCAGGGAGGCAGAGGTCATATCCATCTCCCTTTGTTTCCAGTTCAGGTCAGTGTTTGTTATTGGCCACCAGTGCTTTAAGCCAGATATGGCCTGGAAGATCCTACACCAAAGTGGACCTGAATGTCTCTACTGGAATGTACCTAGAGATTGGTGAGACCCTCACCATAAAAATACATGAAAAGTTCTTGAGAAATGAAATAGACACATTGGCTCCTTGCCCTCTGCAACAACACTGCACTGCATGGAACACAGCATAGGTTTTGAGACCAAAAAATCTTGGATCCAAATTGTATTAAATTGTAGCTATTTTTGAAGTTATCTACCAAGAATAGGTAAGTAAAATATCCTGTGATCCAACTATACAAGGCTGGTTATTTTTTTTTGCCCAGCTTACCAGCTAACAACAGGCTCTGTGTATCATAGAACAACATGAAATCAGTGTTGAGTCATGTGTTAGGCCAGTGGTTCCAAACTGGCAAAGTTGTAGAGATTTTGGTTGTCAAAACTGGAGCAGCAGGTGTTGCTACTAGTCAGGGATTGGTGGATCACCTCTATAATCCCAGCTACTCAGAAAGCAAAGGTAGGAGACTAATGGTTCAAGGCAAAATCATGAGACCCTATCTGAAAAACTAAACAAAGCAAAAAGACTGGGGGCATGGCTCAAGGGATAGGCCCTGTGTTTAAAACCTAGTACCACAAGAAGGAGGAGAAGAGGGGAAAAAGAGGAAGAAGGGCAGTAGGAGGGGGAAGAAGAGGAAGAAGAGGAGGAGAAGGAATAAAGGAGAAAAGGGAGAAGGAAGGAGAAGTAGGAAAAGGGAAGGAGGAGAAGGAGAAGAAGGTGGTTCTACTATAGAATATAGAAGATAGAATGCAGGGGTCTACTAAACAGCTTTGGATGCATTAGTTGGCCTCTACCACAAAGAATTAGTGGATAAAAAAATGTAAAAGCTGGGGATGTGGCTCAGATACAGTGTTTGTCTGGCAGACTAAAGGTCCTATGTTGGATCTTCTGCACTACCAAAAACAAACAAATAAACAAAATCCAGTCAATAGTGTTGACGTTGAGAATTCCAATGTAAGCCCACAGAAAATTAAACACATATGCCTTGAATTGAATGTAATATACTAACTTCAACTGCTTTTCTGATGAGTCTTTTTCCTAAATTACCAGATAGTGAAACCACTCCTTTCTAACACCGGACCCTGGGCTGGACCCAGAAAGAGTTGCTTCTGCCCAAGCCATTGCCTCCAGTTCCTTTCTCCATATCCATAGCAACCAGAAGGCTGTCTGCTGCAGGGAGCACACATTCTAACCATTTTAATTGGGAAAAATATGCAATTTTTCCCAATCCTGAAAATGTATCAGACTTGCATCCTAACTCAGTCTAACTCTAGCTGTTCTCAGAGCTAAAGGAAATTCAACCTAGGTTATTTCTTTTCAGCCTCCCAGGAAATCATCCAGTTGATCTGGGGATCAGACCTCACATCCACATCACTACATCATTTGCTCCGTATTCTTAAAGTTCAGCTGGCTAAATCACGCATGAAGAGTGTATCAGTTGTGATTAGATTGAGCTTCATATCACAAACCCCTATTCTCAGAGGCTTAAGTAAAATGGAAATTTATTTCTATCTCAGTTGAATGAAATGGAAAGGTGGGCAAGCCAGGACTGGTTTGTTGGTCCCTTGACCTCATCATGTGTGCTGTGCTCTCTATCATATCGCTCTCATTCTCTTAGTTCCACCAGAACCTCCATGTTCAAAGCAGTAGAACAAAGACAGAGAAGGATATGCGATTCCCTTTAAGAAATATTCTGCGGCAGAACAGGTTCTGCCTGGAAGCGAGGAGGCGTAGGGAGGAGAAGAAGGGGGCGGGGGGTGGGGGGAGAAATGGCCCAAACAATGTATGCACATGTGAATAAATGAATAAAGAAAAAAGAAATATTCTGGGAAATTTCCTGTAATACAACTGTTTTTAACTCATTGGCCAGATACAGTCACCCCTCAATAAGTTCCAGCACCCCTGTGGACACCAAAATCCACAGATGTTTAATGCTCTTATATAAAATACAGTAGTGTTTATATACAACCTACATACATCTTATAACTTTAAATCATCTGTAGATGACTTATGATACCTGATACAATATAAATGCTATGTCAACATTTCTTATACAGTATTGTTTAGAGAATAAATGCAAAAGTCTGTACATGTTCAGTACAGATGCAAATTTTTTCCAACATTTTTGATCCATGGTTAGATGAATCTGTTGATGTATGACTGGCAAATATGGAAGGCCAACTGCATAGATGTTTTTAGCTGGACAGCAATATACCTGTCAAAAGTCAGGACTCTTACTAAATAATAGAAGAGTAGATTTGGGGAGGTAGCTAGCATCTTCCACTGTAGTCTGTCCCTTTGGTTCCTCAAATACCCATGAATATTCCTCTTTACCTAAAGGTCTCCCTCTGCAAAGGAGACAACCCTAAGTCTCATCTAGCCTAGGATCTCCAGGTGAGCAGTCATCTCCATCACATCCAGTCATCTCCATCACATCTCCATTACCTCATGGTCTGGTAATTTGTAAACCAAAATATAAGATCCACATTTACATGCAATACAATTGCTGGAGTAGGAGCAGAATTGTCATGATAAAAACTCACACCAAGGTGAGTGTAGTGATGTGTGCCTGTATCCCAGCTACCCAGGAGACTGAGGCGGGGGAATGGATTGCTTAAGCCCAGGAGCTCAGGGCTAGCAAGACCCTGTTTCAAAACAAATCAAATAAAAAAGTCACACTAGAAATGGGAGAAAAGAAATTTCAGGAGTTGGTCCATAGCAATGATCAAATCCTGCTGAGTAAAAATGACAAGGACTCCTTTTGCTGGCAGTGGAGTATGTACCTTGATTGGCCTTGCTGGTGGCTACCGCCTTGGAGGCAGCTTTTGTCCCTTGCCCATGACCTCTGGCTTTACCCTGCAGGAGGCTCTTCCTTATGGAGAAAAGTGAACAAGCCGTGAGCTTTGGAAGATATGATCCTTTTTGAGAGTTTTCACAGCCAACTTTGTGCTTTTTCAGGTATCAGTTCAAAAGATTTTTTTGAGAGTTGAACAATGGGAAGTTTTTCCAGGCCTGTCCAAATGTAGCAAGCTTATAGCCAATCTGTTTGCTTTCAGTCAGTTCTAAGTGTGTTTACTACTGCCTAATACTGTGTCCAGAAGTACTCTTTAAGTCTGAAAGACTGATCTTTTATTTATAGCTCTTTATGCTTTGCCCATCCTTCCCTCTCAAATTGATGCTGGCAATCCTGAGAGTGTTTGAAACTTAGAAAGAAAAAATTGGGTGGAATGGCAAAGTCCTTAATCTCATCTTTGTGGCTAGGCTTGTTTCCGTTGTCTGGAAGCAATTGCCAGAGAAGATGCTCAGAAAGGGCATGGGGCCACAGCCTCACCTGCTGCCAGGACTGGAAGGGTTTGCAGTCACTTCTTACTACTGCTTCTGTCTAGGTAAAGAAGTAGTTAAGTGCAGTGCTGGTGGCTCATGCCTGTAATTCTAGTCTGAGATCTGGAGGATCACAGTTTGAGGCCAGCTCAGGCAAACAGTTCATGAGATCCTATCTCCAAAATAACTGTAGTAAAATGGACTGGAGGTATAGCTCAAGTAGTAGAGTGCCAGCTTTGCTAGAGTGAAATTCCAGTCCTACAAAAAAAAAAAAAAGTAGTTGGATTTTTTACCCAATTCCAGATCTCATAATTGTTTTAGATCCTAGGCAGAGAGTCTCCCTTACAAAGTTCTGTTTTCTTCCATCTCAAGTGGGGAAGCTCCAGCTCAATTTCATGGCTTTATCCTAGGACTTAGCTAAAAGTCAAAGGGAGCAGTCAATATAAACTAGAAATTTATATTTTCTACCTCTTGCCCTAGCTACCTCCTCAGTTTGCATGTTGCTTGATTTTCATACACAGCAGGTGACCACTAAATCAAATGCTTTACTATAGTATACCAAAAGTCACTAACTATCCCACCAACAATGTCTATTCTATCACTGCTCCATAAACCACTTCTACACTGAGACAATGACACAATCGGATTTTATTACATATATCATCCAACTCCCAAAATTTCATTTTGATTAGGATAAGGTTTAGCCGCTAGAACAGGAAAATGCAAAATAATATGATTTGAACACAGAACAAGGTGCTAACCCCACAAATGTGACTTATCAAATGTACAATAAGAAATAGACTGTGTTACCCTCCCATTACTATAACAAATACCTAAGATAATCAATTAATAAAGAAGAAAGGTTTGCTTTGACTTACAGTTTTGAAGGTTTCAGACAATGATCAGTTGCCCCCTTTGCTTTTGAGCTTGAGTGCGACAATGTGTTATGGCAGGAGCACATGGTAGAGTAAAACCACTCATTTCATGGCTCGGAAGTAAAATAAAAAGAGAAAAAGAAAATAGAGAGGAAGAGACCAGAGTCCCACAATCCTTTTCAATGGCACACTCAATGACCTCAAATCAAAACCTCCCACTAAGCCCCACCTCTTGAGTGTTCCACCACCTCCCAATAGCACCACACTAGGAAGCAAGATTTTAACATAGGGACCTCAGAAGGACTTTTAAGATCCAAACTATAGCACATATATTCGTTTAATTATAACAATTTCTAGTAATAACTTCTACCTGAGAGTTTATGATTTAGATGAAACAATCAAGAGTGAATGTGAATGTAATAACAAGCTCCTTTTCCTATATGACATGTAAGCCTTTTCTCAAGTTGGAACAAATTTTAAGATAATGTATTTCATAAGGAAAGATCCAAAGTTTTCATGGTAATGACTACTAATTCATGACCAAGAAGTACAGGAGAGGCTGGTGACAAAGGGATGAGGGACTTTCTTGCTTGTGAGCAGGACAAAGGCCAGACAGGAGATGGGAAGCAGGAAGTCTTTCATGGAAGTCTAACATGGAAGGAAAGTTCATCACTTGAGGCCCATTAGTCCAGAATCTGACTATAAAATTGCTAAGTTGTGAAAAGCAAAGAGAGAGATGTCTGTTGAAATCAAAGAGAAATCCAGAGTCTTTCTGCCACTGACTATTACAGCCAACATTTTTTAACACCTTGTGCCAGGCAATGTACTAAATTCTTTATACACCTTAACTAATCTCCAAAAGCCTTATGAGGTAGATACTACAGCTAAGGAAACTGAGACTTAAAGAAGTTGAACAATTTACCCATAGTCATAGCAAATGGCAGACCTGTGACTGGAACTCAGGTCTCTCAGAGACAAAAGCTAATTTTGTATTCACTTGGGATTTTTGAGTTTTTTTCAGAGAAATGACTCCTAACCGTGTTAATTATTCAGTACTAGCCAGTCACCAGTCATCTGCATAATCAGCCTTATTCTATGAGGAAAGTCACATCAGCCAAATATTCATAATTGGTATTTTCAAGCCACATATTTAAGAGGAGAAAGGGGGGGGGGGAAGAAAGAGGTTATCATTTAGGAAAATGAGAAGATAGACCATGTATGACCTCAAGACTTTTTATAGAAAACTCCCTTCCTTTCTTCCTTTTTTTCTTCTGTTGTTAGGTAGTGAGTGTCACTCTGAGTACACACATATAAGTACAAATGTCACAGGCCTTTGTACTCATAGAAGAGGCATCAGGTGCTGTGAGCTCAGGTGAGCCTTGCTGTGTCCAGTCTGTGGAGAAATAGGAATAGAAAAGCCTTCCTTTAGATATGCCCAACTCAAGACCTAGAAGGCTAAAAGGAAGCTAACCAAGCAGGAGGCAGGAAGGCAATACCAGCAGAGGACACGATGTGTGCAAAAGCCAAGAACAAGAGCAAGCCTATGTTCAGGAACTGTGGAGTATAACTAGAATTTGGGAGCCATTAGTAGGAATGTGACAAGAGTTAGCCTGAAGGTCAAATCATGAAGGTCTTTGTATGCCACATGAACCAAAAAAGACTTGTCCTAGGGAGAATGGGACACTAAATACAGAAGTCTTGTGCTTTAGAAAGTTCTAGCAGCAGGGTATAGATATTGAAAGACGACTTTAAGGAGCGAAAACCAGTGAGGCATCTATCAAGGCAATGCACTCTTAAGATGGCGATAGCCAGAACTTAAGACAGAAGAAGGGAGACAGGAATGCTACAGAAGTGGAGAGAACAAAACTTGATGGATGAGAGAGAATGAGGAGTCAAGTCCAACACCCAAGTTTCTGACTTGAAAAATTAGATGGGTGAGTGGAATGAGAAGCAGGAAAGAAAGTTGCAGAACTGGTGACTGGTTCCTGTCAAACAGAGGTCAAGGAGTCCAGAATTCACACAGGCATTTGGCCTGGAGAAGAAGGCATGGAGATGTTGGTACACAGAGTAACTGGAGCAAGGAAAGGATGTGCTCATCCTTCCTGTACGTGGTGCGCCCCAGGCCAGGTCTCCCTACTGTGCTGGCCCATCACCCAGCCTACACTTTGGGGTCGTTGCCCCAACTCCCATCCAAAGTTAGTTCTGAGTCTCTCTCTCTGGTTTCTCTCCTGGTCATTCTGGTAAATGATTCAATGCTAAAAACGTATAGGCTTTAATGGATTATTGTCTAAATCATGTCTGAATTTTAATGGAAGACAATAGGATTTGAATCCATAGAAATCTCAGTTTTACTTTCTTTTATTTGCTTATTTATTTTTATTTTTGAGCATAAAGATAGGAAAGTTTACTAAGCAAAACAAAAGTTCCCTCAAGAAGGGAGAGGTCCCAAGTGACTTGCCCTATTTACTTCTGAGTAGATGGTTATTTCTGAGAAGGTGAATTGCTCCCCAAGAGTCCACCCCTACCACTATAACCCCCATTTCCTCAACCATGTATTTTCCAAAAACTGAGTGTTTGGAATTTTTTGATTTGAAAGCTTTGGTATAAATTGCCTTTCCAAGTCTAATCTGTTTGTCTTAAAGAACTTGCACTCACACTAAGTGCCTTTTATTCATTGGTAGTAATGGACAACTCAGATTGAGGCCACTTTGGTACTAGCTATAAGACAAAACAGAATTGCAGTGTGTATGTTTCTCACCAGTGTCAGGCCTCCTGGTTGGGGCCACCTGGCAATGAGTAGCAAGGAAGAAACTGGTGCTTTGGAAGCTACATGCCAGTACCCCAGGGAAGCTTTCTCACAGGGACCATCAGGGGCTCCTTTGCTATGTTCCCATGGCTGTATGGCCCTTGTCATATTGGGATGTAATTCTTTTGTTTACAAATCTGTCTTTCCTTCTGTACTGTAAATTCCAAGAGACATAGTCTATCTTGGCATTCTTTTATTCTCTGTCCTTGTGCCTTTACACGATGCTGTGTGTAGCAGGAGTTGAGTACTTGTAGAGTGAAGGAAGGAAGGAAGGAAGGAAGGAAGGAAGGAAGGAAGTGAGGGAGGAAGAACTCTGTAGAGATAGGTACCATTTGCAAAGCATGTCAGAGGCATCTCTGGTGTAGCAAGTCAGAGTTTTCAGGAGTTATGAGATGTCTGCTCTCCATCTCCGGCCTGGGAAAAGGCATAGGAATGTTTATTAATATCACAGGCCATGTGGCAAATGTCTAATTGGCTTCTGAGAAAGAATTCTGAGGAAAAAAAATGGAAGCTGAGAGTGAGAACTGGGATGGGGGCATAAGTGGAGTTGAGGGATGACAGGGGCATTGAGGGATGTCAGGAAGATCATGTTTGCCAAGAGGACAAACTGACATGAGGGACCAGGAAAGGAAGGCTGGGAAGAGAGATTGATGAGAAAAACAAGGAAAATAAATTCTAATTAGAGAAAAAGTAAAGTGAGCTGAATGCAGTGACTGGTGTCTGTAATCTACTTATGAGGCTGATATCCTTGGGAGGATTACAGTTCAAAGCCAGCTCAGGCAAAAACTTATTGAGAGCCCCATCTTAAACAATAACAGCTGGGCATGTTGGCCCATGCCTGTCAGCCCAGCTATGCAGGAGGCATAGGTAGGAAGATTGCGGTCCAGGCGTGGGCAAAAACAAGACCACATTAAAAAATACCTAAAGCAAAAAGGGCCAGAGATGTGGGTCAAATGGTAGAGGGCCTACCTAACAAGTGCAAGGCCCTAAGTTCAAACCCCAGTGCTGCCAAAAAAAAGAAAAAGTAAAGAAGGAAAAACTTGGTAAAATGAAACTGAAGGTGAAAGAGAAGAGTAAAAAAGAAAAATTTTTAAAAAGCCAAGAAGCCTCTTAGCTTCTAATTACCCATCACTAAAGGCTTCTGTAGTCTTACTCCCTCCACTATTCAAAGCTTTCCTAAAATTCTTCTCTTCCTAGAAGTCTTCAGCTGCAAGGAAGAAAACACCTTTTTCTTTTCTTTTTTTGCTTTTGCAGTGCTGAGGATGGAACATACCCAGGGCTTAACACATAGGCAAGTTCTCTACATTAATCCATACCTTCAGCCAGAAAAAAACATCTTAACCCCTACAATAGAACTAGAAGACTAGGATTGTAGCCATTATGGAGTTCCTGTGTTTTATACATGAGAAAACTGAGGGCCGGGGATGAAATTACTTCCCTGCAGATGAACTGTGAGATCTTTTTGGAGGTTGAGCCAAAATCACAGTTTCTAAATTTCCAGAACAATGTCCATTTCAATAGGGGCTTTTTTCCTGCTCCTATTTCTCCAAACAGATGACTGCCACTGCTGAAGTGAATATATGTGTGTGTGTGTGTGTGTGTGTGTGTGTGTGTGTGTGTGTGTGTGTGTATGAAGTGAATCACTAGACAGCTCTATGTGAGCCGGGGGTGGGGGGAAGTGTGGGGGCTGTGCTTTGACTGCTCTTGTACTTTTAGGATCCAGCCAACAGATTGGATGGATGGGTGGTGGGTCAGTGGGAGGATGGATGGATGGTCTGTCATCACTACCCAGATATTTATTACATGGACTTATGTTTTCTGGCCTGAAGAGTTATCTAAATCCAACTTGCATTTGCATATGGGCAATGATCCCACATTGTCTCAAAGAATGCTCAGTAAATATTGATCAAATGGATAAATAAGACTAGTGATGTTCCCAAATACATTATAATCTCATTGGAAACACAAGATGGACACAAGTAGAAATGATGTGTTAAATGCTGTATGACTATACAAGCAGTATAGGCTATTAATAGGGTGATTATGTAATTTATTTTCTAAACTGGGTCTTCTTTAAGAGTAAAAGGGGCTTTATTAATACACCAACTAGGCCATCGTCAAGGCTGACATAAAGTAGTAAAATGAAAGTTTAAGTTCATTTGCTTGGAGGAGCCTCTGGTCCTTTGCATATGTGTCCCCATAATCTGGAGCACTTCTCATTCCTAATTACTACTTAGTCTCTTTAAAATTACTAAGTATGATGTATTAAAATGGGAATAAAATTGTAAATGATAGACTAGAAAAAAATTCAAAGGAGATTCTGCATAGGGTATAAGACATGAATGACCGTCATCTCTGAAAAATATCAGACATGTCTTCCATCCGGAGATTTGCTTTGGAGAAAATGCATTTTTAATAATAAAATGAGAGTAGGCCAGAACTTTTTTAAATAACAGAAGGTTTCCAAGAAGGGTAGGTTTGTACCCTGGCTACACAATGTGGTCCAGGGACCAGCAGCACGAGCATCACCTGGGAATCTTAGAAATGCAGCTGTAAAGGCCCCAGACCTAGGGAGTCAGAATTGGCCTTGAATGAAGTGTTGGGGTGATTTGTAAGCATGTTAATGTTTGAAGCACTGGTCTTACCACATTGACTTTTCTAAAACAGTACATTTTATTTAAACATTTAAGTATACTCTTCTTTTGCTCCTGTTCTCGTTTATAAAATATATTCAAAGTAGGCTCCCTTTTGCTTTTAATCTATTCCATACAGAACTTTAATGATGACAGTGAGGAAGACTTATTTACAGAGAACAGAGAAAATGGGATGAAAACCCTGTATTCCCTCCCATGTTCAGGGTTAAGGTTGGAAAAAACCTCAAATTCACAGGGCAAGCTGCTCTGCTCTGGTCTAGACCAGTTTTTAACTTTATCCAACCAAATTTGTTTTCAAAACTTTCAGGACAGGGGAAGAAATCAGAAGAAGAAACCACACTTGGAAATACAAAGTATTCAGGACACACTCACTTTTGTCCATCGTAAATATTTTAACAGAAGGCTTATCTTGAGGGAATAAAGTTGGAAGACTATTAGCATGCTACGGGGTGCCTTGCTCCTCTTTCCTCTGCCTGCCGTGCTGGCTCTGGGCCCGGCATAAACTTGGTAATACTGGGCAAGGCCACAGCTGTATGCCGGACTGCATTGCATCTCTATTTTTGCAGATATTAAATAGCTTCTCCAGTCTCCAACATGTGTTGCTGCACATGTGACCCGATGAATCAATCCCCTGTAGAATGAAGCCACAATAATGCCTATGGGACAATTAGCTCAGCGACAGTGGATCTTCCTAGCAGGCTGTCGTCTGTGTTGATATTTGCAGCTTATCCTGGGTGGATGCTTCTGGGAATCCCACTACTGCCCTATCACCATCCCCAAGGCTGGGAATACTGAGGAAAGTGATGTTGCAGCTCCAGATGGAACATTTCCTTTCTTCCCAAGATGAATGTTGTGAAGGCCAATGAGGGGGTTGTGAGCACCTTCAAATAAAGGTCTTTTATGACTCTGTAAAGCTGTAAGTCATTCAGTCATAGTCTTGCTTGCTTGCTGGCATGACAACTTAAAAAATTTACATTTCTGAACTTATACCTTAACAGGCTTTCATCATCACTTCGGAGAAGATTTAAGTGCACAGTCTGGGCTAAAATCAGATAATATTGACTGAGCACCCTCCTGGGACACTGCTAACATAAACAATTACCCTGCCTCCTCAGAGTTCATATTCCAAAAAGGATAGGTGAATGCTAAAACAACCAAATCTGTTATCTTGAAAGGCCAGAGAGGCAAAGTATTTCATAGTGAAAATTGTGGGATCTGAGCCCTCAGAGATACGTTAAGAGCCACTCTTCCTTGTTTGGCCATTGTGGATAAAATGAGGATTTTCCCTGCCCTGCCTCATCATGTGGCCATAAGAACCAGATCAGACGAAATGGAAGCCTGTGTTTAAAAACTTTTTTGGGCTGGGGGTGTACCAGCACCTGGCTTCGTCATTACCTCACCTGAATGAAAATAGGTTCAAATGAGTCCAGTGGTGATAAGATAGGAATTCTCAGAGAGGTGCTCATCCACCTGCATGCTAAATTGGATTAGGTAATCCTGCCAGTCAGCCTTCCTTCATTGTAACAAAATGCTTCACATAACTATCTTAAAAAGAGAAAAGGTTTATATTTCAGCTCACAGTTTCAGAAATTTCAGTTCATGGTTTGGTTGGCCCATTGCCTTTGGGTCTATGGCAAGGCAGAGCATCATGGTAGGAGAGTGCAGCAGAGAAAGCTGCTCACCTCGTGGTGGCCAGGAAGCAAATGAGAAAGATTGTGGGGGGAGGGGAGAAAAGAGAGAGAGAGAGAGAAAGAAAGAGGGAGTCCAAGGTCCTAACATCTCCTTCAAGTACATAGCCCCTAATGAGCAGAAAACTTTCACCACCTCCCAATAGTGCCATAAACTGGCACCATTAACATTAACAGAAGTGCCTTTGGGGACACTTACCCAAACTATAAAAGTAATTTTCCTAAAACACCTGGTCCTTTTCCCTTGGGCCCTCAATGATCAAGGCACATATCCACCCTATTAATACAGAATAGCTATATTCTGGGCTCTCCCTAGAGAATATAACCTTGAACTCCTTGCTCTCTAATCCCTTAGCAAAATACTAATTTTTAAGAAATAATGTTTATAGAAGGTCATACAAATTCTCCATTCTGCTGCATATCCTAAAATTTACCTTTGGATCAAACTTGATTGTCAGAGTGCTGTAGATTTACACTGCAGACATTTGCCTCCTTGTAGAACTGATTTGACTGAGTTGTGCTTATATGAAGGTTGCTATCACACTCAATTCCAAGGAATGTGTTCTGACATTTAACACAGGGATTTCACTGATAGCCCAATCTGATAGAGCACTAGATTCCTTTTTATGAGGGCCCACAGGAGAAATGTCCCTGGGGTTGCAACTGCTAGGGGACTTTTAAACAACTGTGTATCTTATGAACAATACCATTAATCTCGTTACCTGGATTGTTGATTTTCTGTTACCGTGAGAAAATACCTGAAGTAATCAACTTCAAAGAGAAAAAATTATTTTGGTTCATGGTTTCAGTCCCTAGTCAGTTGGTTCTTTGCTTTTGGGCCTGTGACAAGGCAGCACATCAAGTCAAAGAGCATGTGGTACAGCAAAACTGCTACCCTCAGGGCAGCCAGGAAGAGGAACAGGAAGGGTCTGAGTTGAGGGCATGACCAATGACCTCCCTCTAGACCTCTTAAAGGTTCACACCTTCCAATAGCACCAAGTTGGGGACTAAGCCTTTAACATATGGACCTTTGAGGAACAATTTGGATTCAAACTATAGCAGTGGGAGTGCTTGAGTTTTTGCTCTGGTCACTAGGAAACAGAAAATGAAATTTATTTAGCAAATGGGTTAAATTACTATATAATAATCTTACCCTTGGCTATAATTTTCTTACCCTTTTTCCTCTTCACAATTTATTTTATCTTTCATTTGCCTGTATTTGTTTGTTTCTTTTTTTTTTTTTTTCTGTTACTGGGGTTTGAACTCAGGGCTTCACACTTGTAAAGAAGGGCTCTCCTGCTTGAGCCACAACTCCAGTTTATTTTGCTCTGGTTATTTTGCCTGGATGGCCTTGAACTGCAGTCCTCCCAATCTCAGCTTCCCAAGTAGCTAACCAATTTGTTCTTAAAAATCAATGGGAAACTGGGTGTAGTGACATGAGGCCGAGGCAGGAGGATCACAAATTTGAGATCAACCTGGGCTACATAATAAGACCCTATCTCAAAAAATAAAAAAAAATTAAATGTGATAACTTCATAAATTTCAGTTGAGTCCCTGACCTCATTTTCCAGTGAAGCCTTGTTTTAGTCTTTAAGCCAAGTACTTCTAGCTGCTGGGCCTTGGGATAATGCTTAGCTATGACTCTTCAGAGGCATTCTTAAGTCATGAATATAAACCAGTCACACTTCCACGTCCATAAAGTTGTCAGATTTCCATTTCAGGAGATCGAGGTAGCTCCTTAAGTGTCTTAAGCTTACAGTCAGGCTTTGAAGGGTGGATAAGGTACTTGATCTTTGACATTTAATTCTTGGGCTCACCTACATGCAAAGTAGTATAATCTCAGCCAGCTGACTTTGTTGGATTTTGTGATAATTTGGACAAAGAATAGTTGAAGTTTACTCCTTGCTGTCAGAGTAAACAAATATGAGTTTAAATTATAAGAAGAAATATTTGAATATTAAAAAGCTGTTTCTCAACAACTTTTCTTCTTTTTGCACATTAAAATGGCATCATATTATCTTCATTATCTAGCATGGCTCTGGTGGGTACTTTAATATGTCGATTACAAACTATTTGTTAAATTAATATTTGACTACTCCACTTTCCAAGGAAGCCTATTCTTGAAGGTAATAAATACATAATCATGAAAAACAGTCTATAAGCTAAATTATGTGCTAATGTATGTGGTCTTGTAAATTACAAATTCTTGAAATCACTGAAATTTACATGATACATGGTATGTGGCTTTTCTGGAACATTTGGAAATGTCTGCTTACTTCTTTCTTGAAATCACCTCTCTCTTCAAATTCTGTAATATTACAATCTCTTTCCTTTCTTGTTCCCTCTCTGCAGAAGCCTTTGTCTTGTTAACATTTTTTGCTCCTCCTCCCATTCCCTAACCATGGGCATCCCCAAGTTCAACACTTGGCCTGGTGGCTGCTCCCTCCTTGCTTGCTAAAATAAATTCTTCTTAAAACATCAATTATCACCCTCAACAGATGACTTTCTTGTCCTAGATATTCATTAGAGTTCCAACCTCTCATCTCAGATTACTAACTAAATACTTCCACTGACAACTCAAATTCTTTGTTCCAGTTATCAATTACTACAGCTAACTTTGTTAGTGGTATCACAGACAGCACTAACAAGAAATCACTCTTACCAATGGTTTACAACATGCTACATTAAGTGCTTTAAACATAAATCTCATTTAATCCTCTGAACCACCACCTTCACTTTATCTACTAGGAAATCGGAATAAAAGAGGTTAAAAAAAGTTACTGTTCTCATAAGTAGATTGCAGCAATAAAAATTTAACATATCTGTCATATTAAGCTACCTTCCCAAACATACCTAAAATGAAATTCTTTTTATCTTCTCCATAACAACCTTTTTCTTCTTCTGTCCCTGTTTTTACCTACGGTACCATAATTTCTCCTAAATTTAGAAGCTTGACACTTTGGATATTTCCTTGGCTTTTCCCTTCTCCTTATTACCCTTAATATCAAATCCATCACTAAGTCTGCAATATAATTTTTCTTTCTTCCTTCCCCTAATTCACACATTTATTAATGTGTTCAGTAAACCACTGTTCTACATCTGTATGCCTGTAGCTCCTGTGCCCAACCTCCTTTCATGACTGCTAAGGTATCTTC
Source organism: Castor canadensis (assembly GCF_047511655.1). NCBI lineage: Eukaryota > Metazoa > Chordata > Mammalia > Rodentia > Castoridae > Castor > Castor canadensis. The sequence continues at coordinate 50,870,808 of NC_133393.1, forward strand.
TAGAGGGCAGCATTTGCTCTGAAGGTTAGCTTCTAATGACCACAGTGTCATGGTCCTTTGCTTGACACTCCAGGCTTTCCAACCACATTTTCCAGTTTTATCAGCCACTTTAGCCCAAGGAATATACATTTTACTCCACCCTTCTGCTGTCTTCCCACTCCCTGGAACACACAGTTCATTTCCTGCCTTAAACTTTTTCCACATTGTCTTTCCTTTCATAAAATAAATGTCCTTCTTCCATCTCTCTCCCTCAACATGTCCAACTCAAGCCTCTCTGAGGGTTTTTTTTTCTTTTTTCGGTCTTTACTGTCCTCTCACCTACTGTATATTGTTTTCATTAGTAATTCAGCACAATTATGTGTTGCTTTGTGTTAAAATTGTGTGTGTGTGTGTGTGTGTTTATTTAGTCCCTTTGCTCATGTTTTAACTTCCTAGAGGGTAAGGATGAATTTCCAATATCTATATCCTTCATTTGAAATGAGCTATCATGTAAATCATTCTACAAACAATATAACACTCAAAGAAAGAAAGTGAATTACTTTGATAGTGGCAGTAGGAAGTCATAGATGGTTTTAGAATTAAGAACACTTGATTTCAAGTCCAAGCAGCTTGTGTGAGTTTAGTCAATGTCCAACTGTTTCATAATATGGGGTTACTTTTATAACCTCATGGCTTAGCATGATGTTGGTGGCTTATTGAGAGGACCTTTAGTCAATCCCTGGCCTCCGTGTTTACTGAAAAATAAAACTATTATGATTGCTTGATAACTGAGGAGTATCACTATCTTTGTAGGCCCTATATGAGTATAAATGATTGGTTTGCACCAACACTGTATCCAAAACAGATTGACATGAATACATGCACAGACTATTAGCTCAGGTTACTTAAAATGTTTGTTGCTGATTTCTGTATTAAAAAAAATAATTTTAATGTTGGAATGGTCTCATCTAACCAATAATTCCTAGATACAAGTCTGTAAGAAAATAAGAAACACTGTCATAATCATTTTTGATAAAACTAAATATTTAAAGAATTGTCTGTATTTTGCAATTCCTTTGTTTATGAAACAATAGAGATGACAGATGGTAAGGGATAGTGGTTGTAGATTTTGTTGTTGCTGTAATGATTTTCCATAATAAGACATAAAGATGTCAAATTGATGCTGATTTCCACAATAGTTTGGGAAATGTTACATTTTGGCAGGACTTGGTGGATCACTCCTGTAATCCTAAGTACTTGGGAGGTAGGGATCCAGGAAATTGAGGTTCAAGACCAGCATGGGCAAAAATTTAGCAAAACCCAGCCTCAATCAATAAGCCAGGTGTAGTGGCACACATCTGTGATCCCAGCTACATAGGTAGGAGAAGCATGGTTTGAGGCCAGCCTAAGCAAAATTACAAGACCCTACATGAAAAATGAAGAAAGCAAAAAGGGGCTTCAGGTATGGCTCAAGCCATAGAGTACCTGCCTTACAAGAATGAAGCCCTGAGTTCAAACCCCAATACCAACAACAACAAAAAAGAGATAGCCAAAAGGGCTGGGGGCATGGCTCAAGTGTTAGAGTGCCTACCTAGCTAGAACAAGGCCCTGAGTTCAAATGCCAGCACTCAGAAGGCAGAGGCAGGAAGATCTTGAGTTCAAGGCCAGCCTGAGCTACAGAAAGAGGCACTGTCTCAAATGGCCAAGGGTTGGGAATATAATTCAGTGGCAGAGGACTTGCCTAAGCAAGTACAAGGCCATGGGTTCAATACCCAGCACCAAAAAAAGAAAACTCCTAGTGGGAGGTCACATAACTCACTACTTCAGACCCAATGTGATACTTCAACTCTATTACTCTCTGTGCCTCATTCTTTTTGTGTGTGTGTGTGTGGTACTAGGATTTGAACTAAAGGCTTACATCTTGACCCAGTCTACCAGCTCCCGTTTTGTGATTTTTTTTTTTTCATGATAGAGTCTCTTTAACTATTTGCCTGGGCTGGCTTTGAACCACAATCCTCCTGATCTCTGCCTTCTGAGTAGCTAGGATTACAGGTGTGAGCTACCAGTGCCTGGCTGTGCCTCATTCTTTAAGTGAGAACTGTCTTTCCTAATGGAATGAAGAATCTATTTTCCACATGATGTTTGAAGAAAAGGCCTTGTATAAATTTATTCATTAATAATGAATTTATTAAAATTCTCCTAATGGAGAGCTTTACCACCTAAAAGGAGATTATAAGCTATATATCTTTAAAGGTTTTTAAAAATTAGATTTAAAATGTTTTATTTAATTCCATTTTTTTCATAAGCTTTTTTTTTTTTCCTTTGGGCAATACTGGAGTTTGAAGTCTGGGCCTCACGCTTGTTAAGCAGGTGCTCTACTACTTGAGCAACTCCAGTAGCCCTGTTTTTGTGTTGGGTTTTTTTGAGATAGGGTCTCCCAAACTATTCGCCCAGGCTGACTTCAAACCATGATCTTCCTGATTTCTGCCTCCTGAGTAGCTAGGATTGCAAAAGTGAGCCACTGGCACCTGGTTTTTTATTTTCAATTAAAAAACCCTATTTTCATGAAAAAAATCCTATATACATTAAAAACTCTGGGAATTTCAGAAATAAAAGGGTTAAAAATCTAATTTTTCCAGGAAAAAATAAGTGTTGATATTTTTAAATAGTTCCTGCTAGTTTTTTTTGTGTTTTTTAAATTATTGATTTATTTACTTACTTGTCTTGGTGGACTGGGGTTTGAATTCAGGGCTTCAAATGTTAAGCAAGTGCTCTGCTGTTTGAGCCACTCCACCAGTCTCTGTGTCTATTTTTGCATAATTGAAATTATACTAATATGCCTTTGTATTTCCTGCTTCTTTATTCTATTTGTGTATCCTAACTTTTAAATGAGTAACATTCTACATATTTTGAAGCTCAGAAAGGACAAACAGGTATAGCATGAGCTTGTTCCTTGTGACCAGTGTTCCTCACTAATGAGGAATGATTATATCCAATTTTTACACTTTTTTCACATGTCTCCTTTCACAGTCGTTTTATGCATTGTGTTCAGTCTCTTTAGCTTCATATTAAAACATATGCATCTCTCATCTTATTTAAAATCTTGTAAACATACTTTTTAAGGGATACCTAATATTTTATTTTAGAGCTATCCAATAATTTATATAGTCATGTTTACCAATAAGATATTAGAAATGTTTCCAATTTTTATTTTTAGTAACTTTGCAGATCCTTTTGCTTAAACTAGGAGAGAGAAATTGATCCTTTTATTTTTAGAAATTGTAGGACGCTAACAATAACTTTGCTTGAACAGATTGCTGCTACTTCATTTTCCCTCTTATTCCCAAAAGCAAGTCTACTGTTTCTTCTGCTGAAGCTAAACGTCAATCTGGGGTTGAAACAACCTTTTCTCCACATGAAATGGCCTCCATTCACACTCTAGGAGGGGCATCCTCCTGCTCAGTGCTCCATCAGCACTCACTGAAGGGAAACAGACAAGAATGGTGTGCTGAGCTCACCACTGAGGACTCCTGTATCTGGGAGCTTGTGTGTTCCAAGTGTTGCTGTCTAAGATCCTTTTGGAGCCCACTGTCTAAAGCAGAGAGCAGTGATGCAAACACACATAAGGACAAAGACATAGGGAACAGCATAGCCATAGAAATACAAAAAAAAAAAAAAAAAAAATCCTCCAAGTAGAAAGCACACCCAAGAATAATAAATGTGAATGTGCTTTCAGAGGACCATGCAGGGTTGATGGGCTTAGTGCTAAGTGCTGAAGGCATCAGTTCTTCATAGATTACTCAGAAAAATTTATCCCACTTACAGGAATATTCATGGAGTTGGCAATAAGCAGAGAAAGGAGAAAAAGCTTCAGCAAAGTAGGGGAGAGGCCCTCTACTTCTGGCCTACAAGGTAGATGTGAAATAGAGCTAGCTACTAGGTGTGAGCTATAAGGAGATTAGCATAAAGAGATGAGAAAGAAGCCTGAAAAATCTGTAGTAAAGAGGAAGAAATGTAGGCTTATTGTGGATGGTACTGTCAAGATAAGCCTTAACTTTCAGAAAAACAGATAAATCAGTCAGGTTTCACCTCACACTGTTTTTTTTTTTTTTAATTCTTCCAACCAATCCAACTCCCAGCTCCAACCCACCCCACCAAATTAGAATCCACTGACCTTGCCTCATTCCTTGATAGGAAAATTCAGCATGTTCTCAATTTGAGATCAAGTGTTACACAACTATAGGATCCAGCCCAGTCTCTCACTGTATTTCCAACTATGTTGTCATATTAAGCTGAGAATCTCTTTTCTAGACCTGCTCAAAATAACTGTGAAGAAATTAGTGTTTCATTCCATTTCATCTTCTTTCTAAGAACCGTTTCCACAACCTGACAGCTAACTTGGGACACACTCTTTGAGGCAGAGTGAGCACTCTTCACTTACAGTTAAGTTAAATTGATCTTTAAATCCATCCTCTCAAAGCTGTAAGCTCAAGGAATAATTCAGTGCAGGAGTATAAAGTAGCATGGGTAAGTCTGTTGCAGAAATATTTTTGGTACAAGTATACTTTCCTCATAACTGTTAAAGGTGATACTGGAATGGTGGTATTTGAGGGCCCCAAGACCACCTATTCTACCTAGCAAAACAAGCAGTATTTGTATTGTACTTATCACTCTGGTCCCCTTCTTCAGTCATTCTCAACCCATTTCTCTGTGTACCAGGGAATAATAGTACCTATTTTACAAAATTGTTAAAAAGATTAAATCTTGTTTCTAGTGATGGCAGACTAAACAAGTAAGACTAAGTTTCCTGCTAAGGATGATTAGAAAAGCTGGGCAGGGGAGGAGAGAGACAGACAACACTTGTAAGAATCTGTTTCAAGGCCATGGAAAGCTAATAGTATATTGAAAAACCTGAACTTGAAAGTGAGAAGCTTGGAGGCCCATGGAGGTGAGCCTGGGGTTTCAAGATGCTTTTCCCTTGAGAGCAAAGCCAAAAAGCTAAACAAAACAAACAAACAACAACAAAAAGTGGCCAAGAGGTTGAGTGTGGTTTTGAAAAGATTTTTAAAAAGCCACAAAGGATTAATATGACAGAGACTGGTGGTGAGGGTCCATCTAGGGATGGGAAACCTGGTGAATGAAGTGCCTCACACTAGATTAAAACTCTGACAGACAGACTTTAAGAAAAGGACAATTCAAAAGTAAGCATTCCTAGAGACCACAGGTCAACTTTGAATTATTTCAATTCATGAACTTGATTCTAGGTGACCTTTGAATGTTTGAGCATCTAGGTAGCTGAAAGAAGCAAACACAAAATCTCTTTGGAGAAATATCAGACTTTAAACATTTCTGTGATTTTATAAATGTAATATCTGGCACATAATAAAAAACATGAACTAAAATCAATAGAAACAGCAGACAACAGAAACAGACCCAGAAAAGCTCTAGATTTGGGGACAATTTCAAAATAACAGCATTAGTAAGGTCAAGGAGATGGAAAAACAAACAAAACTGAGAATTTCAACCAAGTACAAAAATAACAAACCACGCAGCTATTCTGGATTAAAGAACACAATCAAAAGCATGCTTAAGAGCAGATCAGACACAATTACAAAGAGAAACAGTAAGCTCCAAAATTGGAAGTGCCCAGAATGAAGTAGAAAAACATGAATTAAAAAAAGTCAGAAAAGATAATAAGGTATATAGAACTACAGTGAAAAGATCTAGCATGTGTTTATTAGAAATACAGAATGGAAGAAGAGACTGAGGTTGCATCAGTATTGAAATAATGGATGAGAAAATTTCCCAAGCTGGTAAAAAAATGATTGATCTGTAGATTCTGTAAGTCTCATGAATCCCAAACAGGATAAATACACAAAGATGTAGATATATCAGAGTGAAGTTGCTGAAAAGTAAAGACAAAGAGAAAATCTTAGAGCAAAAGAAGACAAATTACCTTCAAAGAAGCAAAAGTACACCATATTCTCAATGAAAACAATATGAAGTAGAAAACAATAAACTAAATTGTACTGAAAGTACTGAGAGAAAATAAGAAAATTGCCAACTTGCAATTCTACGTTGAGTAACATAACCTTAACATGAAAAGGAAATAAAAACCTTTTCAGACAAACAAAAATAAGAAACTTCATCATCAGCAATCTGCATTAAAGGAAATACTAGTTGTGCTTTAAGTAGAAGGAAAGTGATTCCAGGGAGAAGGTTGAGGTACAGTAAAAAATGAACGGCAATTAAAAGGACTAAATATGTGACCCAAAGTAATACTGACTGTATAAGCCAATAATCATAATGACCTTTGGCATTTAAAACAGAATTAAAACACAAAACAAAAAGGATGGGACATTGTATAAGTGGTATAAAAGTCTCATGTTATCCAGGAAAAGGATGAAAGTATTCACATTACAATTAGTAAAAAGTTTCTACTATATATTAGAAAGGAACATGACTTTCAGGGTAATAAGGAGAAAAATGTAATACTTTTTAAAGATTCTTAATCAGCATGAAACTAATTAATGAAGGAAAGAAAAAGAAATGCAGAAAATTGTATAGGATAAATATGGTAGAATCAAAACTGCAGCTATCAATAACTACTTTTAATATAAATAAAGTGCCCAAATGAAAGGACAAAGATTGTCAAATTATTATAGATTTAAAAATAAGGTTATTAATTATAAGAAACAGCTATAAACTATGAGGATCCAGAAAGGTTAAAATGGAAAAGGAAAAGGCAAAAACGGAGAAAGATTTTTCTATCATGGAGGCACAAATCAAAGGAAATTTGGTTGTAGGTATCTTCTTTTTTTTTGGCTTCATGCTTACTAGCCAGGTGCTCTACTACTTAAGCCATACCTCTTCAGTCTGTACAGGTATCTTAATATCAAACAAAGTAGACAAAGTCAAAAGCATCATTGGTGTCTTTATAATCACAAAAATGTGCCGGTGGCTCACACCTGTAATCCTAGCTGGTCAGGAGGCAGAGATCAGGAGGATCTCCGTTCAAAGCCAGCACAGGCAAATAGTTCAGGAGACTTTATCTTGAAAATAACCAACACAGAAAGAGGCTGGCAGAGTGGCTCAAGTGATAGTGTACTTCTTCACAAGTTTGAGGTCCTGAGTTCAAACACCAGTACCACCAAAAAAAAAAATAGTAATAAACACTTCCCTTATTAGGTAAATATAACAATTTTAAACTTTATGTACTAAAAACATAGCTTAAAAAATGTAAAATAGCCGGGCGCCGATGGCTTACACCTGTAATCCTAGCTACTAAGGAGGCAGAGATTAGGAGGATCACGGTTCAAAGCCAGCCTGGGCAAAGAGTTCCATGAGACCCTATCTCAAAAAAATCCATCATAAAAAAAGGCTAGTGGAGTGGCTCAAGGTGTAGGTCCTGAGTTCAAACCCCAATACTGCAAAAAAAAAAAAAAAAAAGTAAAGCAAAAACTACCCAAACCAAAAGAAATTCAGAAACATAATAAGAGACTGTTAACATACTTACATCAGTAATTGCAAGATTTGAACAACACACTTCAACTTTATTATTTATGGGTGTGTATGTGCATAAAAAGATAAAGAGAGAGAGCAAGAGGGAAAAGAAACTGCACAACTGTAAAATATGTGTTTTTTTGACATACGACAGAGTATTTACAAAATTTAAGCATGTTTGTGACATTGTGAAATCTTAAATTTCAAAGGATATCAGTGAGACAGAAATCAAATATTTGTTTTAAAAAAGCTAACAATCCCTACAATTTAAAATCAAGAACTATACTTTTGATAATCCATAATCAAAAATGAAACCACAATGGTAATCAGAATATACTTTGAAGTAAATGATTATGAAAATATAAAATATGAAGACTTGTGGGAAGCAGGGGAATTTATAAGTTTAAATATATACATTTGTAAAGAAGAAAGACTGAAAACTAATGAATAAAGCCATCTTAAAACTTAGAAAAATAAAAAATAAAACCCAAAAAGTGAATAACAACAGAAGCACACTGAAACAGAATAGACTTCACAATATAGAGTCAAAAAAGTCCAAAGTTGGCATTTTCAAAAGACTAATAAATATATGTCTAGCAAGACTGATAAAGACAAATAAAAAAATCATGCATACCTTCAAGAATAAAAAACGGGACATTACTACAGATCCCACAAATATTAACTTTTTTGAAAATTTTTGTCATAAAACTTGAAAATTAGATGAAATGGGCAAGCTGATCTGGAAGAAAAAGAAAACTTAAGTCTTTCTTAAGAATTTGAATCTTCAGTTTAAAACCTTCCAGCAAGGGCTGGTTGACTGGCTCAAGTGGTAGAGTGCTTCCTAGCAAGTGTGAGGCACAGAGTTCAAATCCTGTACTGCCAAAAACCAGAAACAAAACCAACAAAAACCCAGATTTTTTTTAAGCAAATGCATACAAACAATAAAATAAGAAAAAATGATATTCATATACAAGCTACAAATGGGAAAGAAGGAAGCACATTACAACTTCTTTTATGAGCTCTGTATAACCTTCATATTAAGACCTGTCAAGGATATAAGAAAGGAAAATTTCAGCCAGGCACAGGTGGCTCCCACCTGCAATCCTAGCTACTCAGGAGGCAGAGATCAGGAGGCTCTTGGATCAGGAGGAAGCCAGCCTTGACAAATAGTTTGGAGACCCTATCTGGAAAATACCCAATACAAAACAGGGCTGGTGGAGTGGCTCAAGTGGCAGAGCACCTGTTTAGCAAGTGTAAGGTCCTGAGTTCAAACCCCAGTGCCACCAAAAAGCAGAAAAATTTCAGGTTAACTTTCCTCATGAACATAAATTAACAATCCTAAACACAGCAAACACACAAAATCTAGAGATTTATAAAATGATAATGTGTCAAAACCTTATTTAGCATATTCTAGAAGAATAAAATCAGTTTTAAAAAATAATGCCCTGGGTTCAACCATCAGCACCAGGAAAAATAAAAAAGAGTATGTTACACATGTACAGAATGAAAAATAAATCATGGCCATTTCAGTAGATGACAAAATCTGGTATCCATTTATGATTTAATAAAAAAAACTTTCAGAAAGAAATTACCTTACTCTGATTAAAGATACCTACAAAACTCCTTCAGCAAATATCATTCCTAATGTTGAAAGCATTCCCTTTGTAATAAAAATTAAGGTAAGATGTCCACTTTTGCCAGTTTTATTCAGTGTTGTATTGGAGGTCCTCAATGCAGTGTCTGTCACCTTGTGGGCATGCTGAATACACACTAGGCATCAGCAAACCAGGATCGCAAGAAATTTATTTTGAAGTAATTAGATACTGAAAACAAGTAACAACAACAGCACCCCCACACCCCAGCCAAATCACAACTCATCAAATTTAATGCAAGTCTTTTAACTGCTCTGTCTTTTTCTCGAAAGAAAAGAAGAAAAAAATAGGGCTGGCAGAGTGGCTCAAGTGGTAGAGCACCTGCCTAGCAAGCCTGAGGCCCTAAATTCAAGCCCAGTACCACACACAAAAATAATAATAAATAACAAAAATATAAAACCTGTGCACTAATTCCCTAACATAAGAGGAATAATATTCTAAATTCAGGCCAATACTTGCAGACTTTTGGAAAACTCATGGGAGGTAGCAAGTACACCATTCTGTGTTCAGTATTTAGGGCATATTTTGTTGTTTGTGTTTTTCATAAACTTTTTCCTATTTTAACAGATTTAGAATTATAGAAAAATTCTAAAAATAGCAGAAAGAGTTCCCACACACTCTACACTCAAGTTCCCCTGTGATTAACAGCTTACATTAGTCTGTTTCATTTGTCAAGATTGATACTGTGTGTGTATATGTGTGTGTTATGTCTGGAGATTGAACCCAGTGCCTTATGCATGTTAACCCATATGCTTTGTAACAGCTATACATCCCCAGCCCACTATATTATTAACTAGGCCTATACTTTGTTCAGACATCCTTAGTTTTTTACCAAATTTTCTCTACCTAATCCCAGAAGCCCATGCAGAACACCACATTACATTTATTCTTCCTGCTTCCTTCAGCTAATCTTGGCAATGACGATTTCTTAGACTTTCCTTCTATTTTATGACCTTGATGGTTTTGAAGAGTCTTGGTGAGTTATTTTGTAGAACGTTTGCAAATGTTCTCAACTGGAATTTATCTGATGTTGGTCTCTCTCTCTCTCTCTCTCTCTCTGGTGACTGGGGTTTGAACTCAGGGCTTTGCACTTGCAAAGCAGGTGCTCTCCAGCTTGAGCCCTTCAGTCCTAATGTTTTGGTCACTGGATTAGACTGGGGTTTTGTGTTTGAGGGGAGAGACCACAGAGGTACAGAGTCATTCTCAACACATCCTATCAAGGGTACATACAGCCAGCATTGCTTTTTACTGTGGGTGCAGACCTTGATAACCTGGCTGTCATAGGTCTTGTTGCCTTCTTTACTATACAGTTCAATCTGCCACACCCTCCTTTCCTCTTTCACTACTGTACACTTTGGAAGGAGTCACTGTGGGTAACCGATGTTTAAAGAATGAGGACCTTATGTGCCCCCTCCTTGAGAGCAAAACATTTGCACAAGCACTTGGAATTCTGCAAAGGACATTTGTCTCTTCTTCCCCCACTTATTAATAAATCATTAATCACTTATTAATATATAAATCATATATCCATATATATATATATATATCCATATAGACTCTTGACTATTTATCATGTACTTTGGATTATAATCCAGCCTACTTTATCTATCTTGCTCAGATTGTTCCTGCTCTTTCAATGGACTCCTTGGATGTATTCCCATCATTATGGGGTGAATGTTTTGAGCATTTTCTTTCTTTCTGGCACTATAAGATGGCCCAGGCTCATCCTACATATTTTCTTCTCTACTCGTAGAATCAGCCATTTCTGCAAGAAGCTTGGTTCTTTCATTAAATAAGCACATTAGAAAGCATGATCTGAGTACTAGGTGTGCTTACTGCTACTGGGGCTCTGGGGGTTTTGGTTATATCACACCTAAAGCTGTAAACTAACATCTGAAAGACTAACTTGGATGAAGAGGGCAGTGGAGATGGTTCCAGGTTGGGGAAATAACCTGGCAAAGACTTAGGTGTGGAATGACACTTGTGAGAATCTGAAAGAAGCCGGGATGCAGAGAGCAAGAAGAGGACATAGATGGGATGAAGAGACAGATGAGTCTAGGGGGTCATGACAGTGTCTCTGAGGGTCTCTTAATAACCTGTTTTCAATGTCAAGTATTTCATCGTGTTAGAATGCTAACTATAAAGCAATTGAACAGACGTAAAACTACTGATTTCTCCTACATTTACTTAAATGTGTTTTGATATCAAATTATTTGAAAATAATTCTGCTTTGCTCAATTCCAATAGTGTTCCATGTGCTGTGGGGAGGGTGATGGGTTTTCTTTAGGTGTAGGTGTAGGTGGTTCAGACTCATAGCTTTCCTGCCATTTTCCTTGATTGGTAATTTAAAGTGTTGCTTCCCTGGCAATTTAAATGTCTATTCTAATAGATTGTTAGTTGTCTGGGAGCAGCAATGAGGGTGTACACACACATTGATTACCAAGGGGCTTGGCAAACGAGTGGTGAATAAATATTCATTGCAGTTTTTTCAGTTACCTAGACCTATGCATGGATTTCAGATTCCTCACTTACTAGGAATGGAGTCAGTAAGAGTGCCCATTCCAAAATGTGGTTTGTGGATGAATGTGCTTACTTAGGGAATCTTTGTAAATGTTAACTATAATTTTATTAGATACTTGTTGAATTACAGAGCTTAATATTTGTAAAGTGTTTAGAACAGTTCCAGGACAGAGTAAGTGCTTCGTGTTTTTCCTCATTAAAAAAAAATCCTGTTGACTAAATTAAACTTCACTCATTTTGTTCAGCCTGTTAGGATTATTATTTGGAAATTCTACATTCTTTGAAAAGAAAAGGTCTAAAATATATACTGTAAATTCTTATTAGTTAAAATATGTAACTCTAGGATCTGTGGTAATTCAGAAAAGAACCTAGTCTGGACACCTTTGCAGTATTTATGGAAAAATAATGTGCACTACAAAAAGAGATCATTATAGCATTTAAGAAAATGGGTTTGAAGCCCCTCAGCAATACTATTCGTGTATAATTAATAATCCGACTTTTCAGGGGTTTGCTACCCATCTTTCAAAATTTTGACTTAGCTCAAAATGTAAGAAATACATTTTGCATTATGACCCAGTACATATAAATATCCATGTGTATGGATGTGTGGTTATATATATGCACATATATACATATAATCATAAATAAATATGTGCATATGTATTATGGAAGCAAAATCTCACTACACAATAGTCACTCTCAGTGAAGTGATGGATGTTCTTGATCCTTTCTCTAAATTTGTTGCATTCAATCCATCCCATTGTCTCATTTAAAAAATGCTATTCAGGGTTGAGAGCATGGCTCAGGTGGTAGAACATTTGCCTAGAAATCCCCAGTACTGAAAAAAAAAAAAAAGAATGAAAGAAATGCTATTCAGAGCCAGGTGCAGTAGCTCAATCTTATAATCACAGCTACTCAGGGGGTGGACATAAGGAAGATCAAGGTTCAAGACCAGCCTGGGCAAAAACTTAGCAAGACCCCATTTTGATAAGCAAGACAGGTGTGATACTGCAAGCCTCATCCTAGCTAAGTGGGAGGCATACTGCCAAAAATAAAATGTTATTCAAGTCTACTAAAGTGAATTAATCATCCACTAATGGTTTGTAACCTGTAAGTTTTTTGTTGTTGTTGTTTTGGGTTTTTTTTTAAGTATTGGAGTTTGAACTCAGAGCCTCATAGTAGCTAAGCAGGTGCTCTACCACTTGAGCCACACCCGCAGGCCTTTTTGCTTTAGTTATTTTTAGTATAGAGTCTTAATTTTTTGCCTAGGCCTGTTAAGACCAAGATCTTCCTACCTATGACCTCCCACATTGCTGGGATGACAGGCCTGTACCACCATGCCTGACTTAATGAGATGAGGATCTCACTAAGTTTTTGACCACATTGGCCTCGAACCAGGATTTTGTCCATCTCCACCTCCTGAGTAACTGGGATTACAGCTGTGAGCCACCATGCCCAGCTAAAACCTGTAGCTTAATTTACACACACACACACACACACACACACACACACACACACACACACACACACGCCACACAGCCTTCTGGAAACAGCATGCATTAGAATCATTAAGCAGATTGCTGGCATCCAGTAGGTGAGTGGGAAGAGAATTTACACTTTTTCTTTGAATCCGGGGTCTTGCAATAGAAGGCAAATGCCCTAAGTGGGCTAAACCACCAGGTTAGAGAATTTACACTAATAAAATCCAAGGGGATGCTATGCCATGGCCTGAGGGACCACAGGTTGAGAACACTAAGTTCCACTGTGTGCTTTCATATACTGTGTGGTCCCAGCATTACTTTCAAACTCACTCTTTGCTTTAGATTTCACGCTTACCTTCTTCCGTCCTGGGCTAATTCTAAGTTCCCTTGCTTTTCCTGGGCACTGGTGTTCCTATTTCCTTACCAGCCAAAATGTCCACAAGCATCTCTTTGCTGGTCGTTCTCTCTCTCTCTCTTTCTCTTTGACCAGAGATTATTGGGATGGTCTCACTCAAGTGATTAAATATAATCAATAATCACAAACTTTCTGTTTTTTAGCAATCCAAAATGAATTATTTGCTCCTCTCACATGAAGTTCACCAAAAAGCCATGGAGGCACCTTGTGGTTATTTGTTTTTTATGACTTTCAGTCTTTTCTTGTTCCAGAAACTGGGATAACATATAAAACAACAACAACAACAAAACTTTCTTGCTCTTGATCAATTATAAGAAAATACAACAATACATATGACAAGTGTTCTTTTGGTAGAATCACCCACCAGTAGCTAAATTAAAAACTGAGTTTAAAAAAAAAACACTACATCTAGGGCTGGCAGAATGGCTCAAGTGGTAGATTGCCTGTCTAGCAAGTCTGAGGCCCTGAGTTTAAACCTTAGTAACCCCCTCAAAAAATTACATCTACTTGAAAAAGAAAATAACCCTCAATTATAAGTTGCACATCTCCAAGCGGTGGTGGTAACTCAGCCTAGGAGGGAATTGGTGAAATCAAATGTCAAGATTTCTTAGAATTGACATTATAGCAGTTAAATAAATGGAGGTATTTGGCCAGGAAGCAGCAGTGTGACAGCTGGCTACTAGCTTCCAAATGAAAGGATGGAGAGGGGCAGGCAAAGACTACATAGAAATGGGAAATCAACTATTTGGCCAGGGAAGGAAACAGTGGCTAAAACCAGGAATTAGACATTTTTGTTTGGCCAAAAAGGGGCCCTGGTATTCAATTTAGGATTTTAGAAAAAAGAACTGGTTGGCTGCAAGCTCAGAGAAGGGCCCTAGCATCTGATTTCATCTATTGCTTCTCAAGTTTGAATTACTCTTTTTTTGGGTAGGTGATTGAGATGGGAATTCCACCAAGTTTTATGGAGTGGTTATATATAACAAGAATGGATTAAATTTCCTTCTTACCCTTGGTGTGTTTAAACAAACACACAAATAAACATAGGTCCTTTCTTCATAGAAACCACAATTAGATTCTGAGTTTTGGAGGTGGTAGCCAAGATCGAGTATTCTTTTGGGGTACAGACTGCTAAAGGGAATCATGACCAGCAGCTTTTCACAGCCACCGAACCTTAAAATGCTTTGGCTCTGAGAGCAGTGGTTGCTAGATTTTGGCTTCTTTTGTCTTTAAAGTCCCATCCCCCATCTCCTCTTGCATGCCTTGGGATTCAAATGTAGATGAAATGCAGATTATTGGAAGACTGGAAGAAATGGCCAGTTTGGCTGTTGAGTGGTGAGAGAAGACCTCAAATTTAAGATTTTAGCCATTGTTCTCCAGAGGTAGAAAATGGTTGCAATTTCTGGCCCGAAGAGTCTTGAGTTGGCTAGTCCTGGTTGCCGAATATCAGCTGTTCGGATAGATTTGGAAAAGGAGTAAAATGGATCACCCGGATCTCCACCCCTGGGTCAGGTAAGGTAAGAGCTGATGCTGATTACCGGTACACATATTGTAATTGCGCGTCCACTCTCTTTTTGATCACTTCCATAATATTTTAAGATTTCTATGTCTTTCTAGTACATACTATTGTGTGGTATGAATTTTTGGCACAGTCTTTCTGATGCGTTTAGGGAACGTGATTTCACTTTTATTCTCAATCCACAAAGTCCTTTCACAGAGCACCCACACACGTGGTCATGGTAACTACTGCAAAACTTCACTATTTCATAAAAGGTGGTATAAATTCAAAACCACTCAGTGATCTTGGGCATATTTACTTTTGTTATAAGTACCGATAAAATGTGGTTTATATTAAAAAGTGAGGGAGGAAAGCAGAGTTTGCTTTAAAGTGGAACTGATGAGGTAAAAAATACATTTAAGCAAAATAGCATTCAATAAACCTGTGGGTGTTTTAAACTGAGAGCAACAGGGAAGTTAGACAGAGGAACTAGCTGAGTACCTTAGGACCCAACTAGTCTTCTATTAAGATCAAGTAGGTCTTCCAGTGGAATCTTCATTGTTAGAGTACAGGCGGTTAGAGCTGAGTTTTGGAGAATGGCTTGCCGCAGCTTTCATACAGCCTACCAGAGGTTAAACCTTTCACATGGTCAACTAACTACAGTAGCATAAGTAATTCCAGTGAGTGTTAAAAGTCTAATGTAAATTGACTTTTTTCAAATTATCCTTTTTTAGGCTGTAATTCTCTCCATCTCCCTCTCCTTTTGTTCTCCGTAGGCAGAATCGCCTTCCTCACATTCTAGAAGCCCAGTGTCTCCATAGGGTTCTTGTGGATGTCTTCCTGTTCTCTTTTTTCCCCTTTTCCCAATGGGCAACAATGATAGTCTTGGGGGGCTCTTTAGAGATAATATATTTAACATTACAGTACCAGTAAGCACATGGTGAACTTTGTGAATGCTGAATACTGTTGTGAAAGTGGCAGTAATTAGGATGATGGTCTTGGGAAAAGGAAGAATTGTTTATACTGGTCTATCATTGTTCTTGGGTGTGTTTGTGAGGTGTCTCTGTTCATTCTATATTGAGGATCTCCATTTTCTTATGGTTTATTTTGTGTACTTTTAAGCATCACTTGCGAGTATTGAGCACTAGTGTGCACTAATTGCTCTCAGTGTATGAAGTACTAGTCCTTGCCTTCAAGGAGCTTAGTGTGTACGTTGATGAATTTGTTTCCCTACAGATAATATCTAGGGTAGCACTTAGTGGGAATGCTAAAGGAGAGGCGCTATTTGGAGAAGGGACAGAATCGCCTGGGCCATCAGTAAAAGGTGGAGCTTGAGGTGTTGTGAATGGTACATAGATGAGTTGGAGACTAATTCTTGATGTCAAGGAATTTGATAACTGCAATTGGGTGTGTAGGTAATGGGCTTTCCTTGTGGACACTGAAATTCCAACTCTTTGAATAACTTATTTTATATGTGAAGGATGGTGCTACGGGCAGGAGAGTCAAAATTTGACGATGAAGAGTGGATACGTATTAAAATACACTAAGTGAAGTGCTGCCCTGGAGCACGTGTGAGTCGGAGCCCCTGGAGAGAGAGGAAGTCAGGAAGGCTTTGGTTTTGAGGTGATGTCGGAGCTGGGAGTTTAGGGTTCAAAAGGGTCTTTGTGGCGGTGGGAATCGCTGGCGGGAGGGAGAAGGGACAGTTGATTTTACTCGCAGGGACTTAGGGCTAGCGTTGTGACTTTTGCTGGGTGTGAGGGCAGGAAACTCCACGAGGTCTGTGGTTGTTAAAATGCTGTTTGAGCACCGACGAATGTGGGGTTTTAGGGAGAAATCGAGAGGAGCCTGCTGGCTGGGATACAGCACTGAGGAATGGAGTGGCAAGACAGGGTGTTACTGGGAGAACTACTGGAACTAACGAAGGCTTCCAGATGTAGGGCCTAGGAATGAACGTGGGGGAAATGTCTCTGCAGTGCTTTTGGAGAACTTAGGAAAGGTCCCGGTTACTGGCTGTTTGGGGGAGTAGGGCCCGGTGCCCCTCTCCCCACGGATGGGAAAACGTCTAAACCCCCAGCTGGTGAGCCGGGTGGGCTGCGCCTACTTAGCCCATCTCCCCCAAAAGTGGAGGAAGGGCCAGCCTACCGCTGCTGACCGAGAGGCTGTCGTGCAGTTGTCCACTCTGTTCTGTTCCTCCACGGAGCACCACCACTGACAGCTTCGTTCCATTAGAACCCGGACCTCTGGGGCCCAGATTCCGGCCCTTGCTCCCAGCGCCCCTTCGGAAGAAATGGACGCTCCAAGAGGAACCCTGAGGCCCGGCGTGGGGGAAGCTGAGGGCCGAGCGGAGGCAGCCGCGCCCTCGCGCCGCCCTCCGCTGCGCCTGGCTCCCACCCCGGCCTGCGGCCGACCTAACGTGCCCGCCGGAGCGCGCCGAGCTACCCGGCGGGGCGCATGGTCCGGGCTCCGGGTCTTGGCGGTGGCCGCGGGGGCGACGGGCACGTGGTAGGGCGAAGGGATCCCACCTGGCCACGCCGCGGGTCCCTAGCAGGCTGGCCGGGTCTCACACAGGCGGACCGCAGCGGACGCACGGAGGCTGCCACTCTGCGCTCTCCGGTTGATGGCCACGCACTGGGCGGCACGGCCGCAGCCGTCGGGGCGGGGGCTTCAGACACTAGCCTAGTAGTCCGTAAGATGCCCTGCCTAACTTCGGGCCCGTGGGTACCTGTCCCAGTGGACAACACCACCTTCCTGCGGAATCGTCGAGGTCTGGAGCCCGCCCTCCGCCGGGCTCCAAGCACCCACGTCTAGGACCGGTGGGCGGTGCCGCGGTTGGTGGTGCAAGCAGGGCTGGAAGTCGGAGCCCCGCCCACTACCATCAGCCCCGCCCACCGAGCACCGCGGTCACGCCCACCCTACCCTCGGCTCCTCCCCTTCCTGCCGGCTGGTTCCCGGCCGTCCGCGCCCAGGCCCGGAACGGAGTCCCGGCTCCCCTTGGCCGCCCCGCCCCGCCGCCTCCCGCTCCTCCCGCGAGGGCGGCCCGAAAACCCGGAGCGCGGGAGCGCGGCTCCGCCGGGCCGGGCGGCCGCACTGGGCATGCTCAGTAGCTGGGGCAGGTTTTTTGGTCGCAAGTAGGAAGCTTTTTACACTACACCGGAGAGGGGGAGCCGCGGATCCCGCCGCGCCGCCTGTACCGCCGCCGCGCCCGCTCCAGCCTGCCGGGCGCGATGAACCCGCGTCCGACCCTCAGCCGGCCCGCCGGGGAGTGAGCGCCGGGCGCCTAGGGCGCGTTGCGCAGCTGCTCCTGCGCACAATCCCGCCGCCGCCGGCCCGCACTGGCCGCGGAGTGCGAGAGGCTCCTCCGTGCACTGCGCCCGGCGCTGGGAGCGGAGCAGGAAGCGCAGGCCACGCAGGGACCCAACTGAAACAAAGTGTCGGCCGCTGGGCGCCGCGCCCCGACCCCGCCGCGCCCGCCCGCCTTCAACTCCGCCGCCCACCATGGCTTCCGAGGAGCTGTACGAGGTACCTCCCCTCCCCCCGGACCCCCGGGCCGCCCCCACTCGCCGCCCGGCCGGCCTCCCCGCCCCGGGCCGGCTGCGTCTAGCCGGACGGCCGCGCTCCGCCGCGGGCGCCCGCCGCGTCCCCTCCCCCGCGCGGCCGCAGTTTGCTGGACGGGAAATGTGCGCGAGGGGAGCCGAGCCACGCTGCTCCGGGGGCCCGCGGGCGGGCGGGGGCTGCCTGAGTTGTTGGCCGGGGGGAAGTAGCGCTGACACTAGTGACTTGCTCATACTGAGCCCGAAGTGGTGCTGGCGTGGGCACTGGGAGCGAAGCCCCCTGCTCGCGCGTGGCGGGATCTGTGGGCGGTGCTGGTCGTGGTGGTGTTTTCCCTATCCATTTAATAAAGCCTTTTGGAGAGGGTTTGGAGGAGGACCGGAGCCCCAGGGCAACTGTCTTGACTTTGCTGCTGACCAAAGGGATGCAAAATATCGCATCGAAAATGCTAAACGTTGACCACATGCTTTAATTAGGTTAGCATTGTGGCCAGAGCCAGGAAATTTAAATTTAACGCTGATACACCGTCGCCGCAGCGATGCAAGACGGGGTACAATCGGGACGATAAGTTCTGGGCGATGGGTCTGCCAGACTCAACTTCCAGTTTGAGAGTTATCAATTTGGCTCTTTGGACATTTTTTGTATGTCTGGATGTAACTTCTTGACGTGTTTCAAAGTAGACTTCCTGGGAGTACGGAAGATTGAAAGGCTTTCTGTTCTTGTGGATAAACGATTCTCTGGTTTTATGTGTATTTATAAATGCATCTTTTTAAGAGACTTAAAGTTTCTGGATACTCTCCAGATCCACCTTTATGATGTGTTTAGGGACCTGGTGTTTAGGGACTTTGAAGAAAGCATCTGTAACAGGTAGAGCATGGCCCCAAGTGACCTTCCAAGTGTCTTGTCTTCTGTGTATTACCGCTTCTGAAATGGGATGGAGCTTTGTTGACAACAATGATAGTTTTATATCAACTTTTGTGTTGAAGACAAGTGTTTGGCAAAGTTCTCAGGAGGAGGCTGCCTTATATCTAGACTACTGGTAATGTAATTGCCTCTCCTGGCCTTCGTGTGGTCAGTGTGCCTTAGGTGATACCGAAAATGGGCCGTTCTTTCCAACCATTTTTACGCTTATATTCAAGATACTCCCATAGGTCATTTGGGGATGTAGAAGGTGGGGGTGGGGAATCTCCTGTGACCGAGGAGTAGAGGCTAGGATGCATGCAAGAGGTCTTCCTGGCAAAGCTGTGCAATGGGAAAGTAGAGAGTTTGAGGATGGGGGCGGGGTTTCTTTTTACATCAGAAGGTCCTTGGGTAGTTTAGTCTTAAGTATTCACTCTTGCGTTTGTTTTTGTGATTATAATATATAATAGTTCCACTGAAGTTTGGATGAGGGTAGCACCTTATACATAAGTTGTATCCTATGTGTATAAAAATGAATTTGAAGATGACACATTTACCGAGTGCTTATGAATTAAATTGAGTTTTTTCAGTGTTTATTCTCTATCTTTAGTTTTTCTACTCACTATTTTCCTGGCAGAAATAATTTATAAATACCATTTTGTGCTAAATTTGTGTTCATTCTACACAGTTTTTGATTTGGAGGTTTCTTAGGGAGGGATGGAGGTATGAGAATGGGTCGTGCTCTCGAGCATCTGTTGAGGAAGAAATAAGTACATTGGAAGAAATGATATACCTGAACAATTAAATTTTTTGATTCTGGATTTGACATTAGTTTTTTGGGAAAGAAAGGAATCACAGAGGTATAGATGAAAAATGTGAATGTGTGTAGATAAATATGTAGTGGCCAGTCAGTGTCTTACAGGCTGTTTTTAACTTCTCTTCTTGTAGGCAGCACTATGACTATATTACAATTGAAAGTTGACATTTGTAGGTGCTCACACCTGTAATTCTAACTCTTGGGAGGCAGAGATTGGGCGGATCTTGGTTCAAGGCCACCTGGTCTCCAAAATAACCAGAGCAAAATGAACTGAAGGTGTGGCTCAAGCAGTAGAGTGCCTGCTTTGAAAGCATAAAGCTCTGAGTTCAAACCCCAGTCCCATCAAAAAAAAAAAAAAAAAAGAAAGTTGACATTTGAGCCAAGCTTGGTGACATGCATCTGTAGTCCCAGCACTTGGGAGGCTAAGGCAGGAAGAGTACAAGATCAAGGCCATCCTGGGCCTACATAGTGAGGCTCTGTCTCAGAAAACAAAAAAGGAAATTGCATAGCAGTTGAGAGCCACTTTGTTATGGAACTCCAGCTATCACCTCTGGTAAATTAGCATTGAAAACCCAGCTTTTGCATCTGTGAAATTGAGCTCAGTGCCTTCCTCATAGAGCTGTGAAGTTTAAATGAGAAAATAGTAACGAATGCCCCTTCAATTCCCATAACAAGTATTTAGTAATAATTACTGTTATTGCGACTGATGTAAAAATGCCTGCTATTGTTTCCAGACCTACAGAGTTGTATTGTTTTGAGCAAGGCAGTCTCATTTCTGGAGTAGGAAAGACGAGCTGGAGAGAACACTAGGTACTTTAGTGGCCAGGTAAGGGACATCAGTTGCCATGTTCTTTCCAGTTGTTTCATGTTTGGCCTCAGGCTCCACAGATCTAGATGGAGTATTTACAAAAGTGGGAATGAAAGTCTTGCCTCTTTAAGTATGTGTCAAGCCAAGAGTGGCTTCATGAACTTGGGTGAATTACCTAACTGCTGGGTCTTAGTTTTCTCACCTAAAAGAAAATAAATGTCAGTCTTCTCAAATATGAAGAGCTTCTGTAGTTGAAGGATAGACTGTCTCCGGCAGGTAGGATTAGAGGAAACCAGATTTTTGACTGAACATAGATAAGAACTTCAGAGCTTTCACCAAAAGACCAAGCATTCTTTATTTAAAATTTTTTTAAAAAATTACATCTAAAAATTGACAGAATTATATGTATTTATTGGGTGCAATGTAATGTTTTGAAGTATGTATAGTAGAATGGTTAAATCTAGCTAGGTAACACATGTATTGCCTCACATAGTTACTTTTGTGGTGAGAACAAGGTCTACTCTTGCTTTTTTCAGTAATGCAGTATGTCATCATTAATTGTGGTTGTAATTGCTGTACAACACATCTCTTGAACTTATCCCTCCTAAGTGTAACATTTCCCCAGTGTACCCTCTCCTAACTGCTTCAGATTCTAGTAACCACTATTCTGCTCTCTACTTCTGATCAACTGTTTTTTTGGGGGATGGGGTTGGGACTGGGGTTTGAGCTCAAGGCTGCTTCCAAAGCAGGCCCTCTACTGCTTGAGCCATACCTCCAGTTCATTTTTGCTCTGGTTATTTTGGAGATGGAGTCTCACGAACTATTTGCCTGGGCTGCCCTCAAATTATGATCCTCCCAACCTCAGCCTCTCAAGTAGCTAGGATTATAGACAGGCATGAGCCACCTGCAGCAGGCAAAGGAAAGCTTTTTTTTTTTTTTTTTTTTTTTTGTCCTTGGTGGGACCAGGGCTTTCATGTTTGCAAAGCAGGCGCTCTTCACTTGAGCCACACCTTTAAGTGAAATCAACTGTTTTAAATGCCACAATATGAGTGAGTTCATGTCTTTCTGTGCCTGGCTTATTTCACTTGACATAATGACCTTAAATTCCATCTGTGTTGACACAAATGACAGGATTTCTTCTTTGTAATGACTCTGTGTGTCTATATCTATCCACCCCACTATATATATGTACACCACATTCTCTAATCCATTTGTTCTTTGGTGGATTCTAGGCTGATTCCATATCTTGGCCACTGGGAATAGTGTTGCAATAAACATGGGGGTGCACATACAGCTTCAACTTTTTAATAAATTTATTTTTTTTGGATATATACCCATCAGTGAGATTGCTGGATCATATGGTAGTTATTTTTATTTTTGTTTTTGAGAAACCTCCATACAATTTTCCACAAAAGTTGTACTAATTCACATTCCCCAACAGTGTGCAAAGGTTCCTTTTTCTCCACATCCTTGCTTTTTTGTCTTTTGATAATAGAACTCCTGTTTTAACAGGAGTGAAGTGATAACTGATTGTAGTTTTGATTTACATTTCCCAGATGATTACTAATGTTGAGTATTTCTGTATACTTGTTGAGCATTTGTTTTGTCTTTTGAGAAATACTCATCCAGATCTTTCACCCATTTTTTAATGGGGTGGTTGTTTTCCTACTTTGAGTTGTTTGAGTTCCTTATATATTTTGGCTATTAAGTCCTTACCAGGTGTACAGTTTACAAGTGTTTTCCCCCATTCTGTAGTTTGTCTGTTGGGTTCATGGATTGTTTTCTTTGCAGTGTAGAAACGTTTTAATATGCTGTATTCCCAATTGTCCATTTTTGCTTTTGTTGCCTGTGCTTTTAAGTTCATCTCCAAAACTCATTGCCCAGAACAACGTCTTAGAGCTTCCCCCTATGTTTTCTACTAGTAATAATGTAGCTTTGTGTCTTACTTTTAAATCTTCAATCCATTTGAACTGGTGTGTGGTGAGAGATGAGCGTCTAATTTCATTTTTCTGCATGTGGACGTGCAGTTTTCCCCACACCATTTATTAAGCGAGAAGTCCATGGAAGTCCACTTCTCCATTATGTGTTCTTAGCACCTTTGTTGAAAGTTAGTTGGCTGTAGTTTTTAAGATTTGTTTCTAGGCTTTCTGTTCTGTTCCATTGGTCCACGTGTCTGTTTTTATGCCAGTACTGTGAACTTTTGGTTACTGTAACTTGGTAGTGTGATGTTCCAGCCTTGTTCTATTTGTAAACTTGCTTTGGCTGTTTGGAATCTTTTATGGTTCCATATGAATTTTAGGATTTAAAAATTTTTTTTAATCCCATATCTGTGAAGAAGAATGTCATTGGTATTTCGATGGGATTACACTGAATCTTTAAACACTCTGGTATTAAGGAGATTTTAACCATATTGATGCTTCCAGTCCATGAACATAGGATATCTTTCGTTTGTTCAGTTTCTTTCATCAGTGTTTTATAATTTTCAGTGTAGAGCTCTTTCACCTCCTTAAGTTTATTTCTACATATTTTAAGTTACTACAGCTGTTGTATATGAGATTGTTTCCTTGTTTGCTTTTTTCAGATAGTTTTCTATTAACTTGCTATATAGAAATGCCAGTGGTTTTTGTTATGTTGACTTTGTTTTCTGCAGCTGTACTAAGCTTATTAGTTCTAACAGTTTTTTTGTGGAGTATTTAGGGTTTTCTGTATATATAATCATGCATAGAAACTGGGGTAGTTTAATTTCTTTCTTTCCATTTCTTTCTCTTGTCCAATTCCTCTGGCTAGGACTTTGAATACAATATTGAAGTGTCAAGAGTGGGCACCCTTGTTTTGTTCTAGATCTTAAAGGAAATGCCTTCAGTTTTTCCCTGGTTAGTATGAGGTTAGCTGTGGTTTTGTAATATAGGCCCTTTATTGTGCCGAGGTGCATTCCTTCTGTACCCAATTTGTTGAGGGTTTTTATCATAAAGGACTGCTGAATTTTTTCAAATGTTTTACCTGAATTTATTGAGATGGTCATATGGGTTTTGTTCTTCATTCTTTTAATATGATGTATCATGTTTATAAGTTGAACCATCCTTGCATCCCAGGATGAATCTCTTGTGATCCTCGTAGATAATCTTTTAATGTGCTGTTTAATTGGGTTTGCTCGTATGTAGTTGAGGATTTTTTTGCATCCTGTTTATTGGGGACATATGCCTGTAGTTTCTTCCATATTTGTGGTTGCGTCCTTGTCTGTTTTTGGCATCAGGGTTTTGTAAGTGTTTTCTCCTGTTTGTATTTTGAAAGGACTTGAGAAGGTGGTGTGAGTTCTTTAAGTGTGGGTAGAATCTATCTGTGAGCCCATCAGATTGTGGGCTTTGCCTTGATGGCAGACCTTGTATTACTGATCAGAACTCCTTATTTCTTGCTGGTTTGCTCATACGTTCCTTTTTTCATAATTCTATCTTGATGGGGTGTATGGGTTCAATAATTTGTTTCTTCTACATTATCCAGTTAGGTGGCAGGTAATAGTTCAAAATAGTCTCTTATGGTTATTTGTATTTCTGTGGTATCTGTTGTAATGTCTCCTTTTCTCCCTCCTATTTTATTTTCTTTTTGTATAGCTAAGAGGCTTGTTGGTTTGACTTACCATTCTAAAAAATACAACTCTTTGTTTCGTTGGTTTATTCTATTTTTCTACTTTCATTTATTTCTGCTCTGATCTGTGTTTCTTCTACTCATTTTGGGCTTAGTTCTTGTTTTTCTAGTGTCTTGAGGTTCAGGGTTTGGTAATTTAAGATCTTTTTTTGCTATAAACTTTTATTGCTGTACACTTCTCACTTAGAACAGCTTTTGCTGAATCCCATAGTTTTTGGTGTGTTGTGTTTGCATTCTTATTTGTGTCAGAGTTTTACTCTCCCTTTCACTTTTTTCATTGGCTGTTTTGTTGTTTCAGGATTGCATTTAATTTTCATGTATTTGTGAATTTCTCTGAAGTTTCTCCTGCTATTGATTGCTAATTTTATGTTCAGAAAGGATTCTGAAATTTCATCTTAAATTTAGCACTTTTTTTCCCCCTGTGCTGGGTATTGAACCCAAGGCCTTATGCATGCTAGGTAAGTACTCTACCAGTGAGCTACATCTATATCCCTTGTTTTTTTTGTGATAAGAGTCTCCCTGTATAATTCAGGCTGGCCTCAAACTCATGTCAGCCATCTGAGTGCTGGGATTGCAGGCATGTACCACCAAGCCTGGCTTCAAATTTCTTATAGCCTACTATATGATCTGTCCTGAAGAATGTTTGGTGTGCAGTTGAGAAGAATGTATATTCTGCTGCTGTTGGATGGAATGTTCATCTTTTAGGTTCATCTGGTCTAGAGTGTAAATTTAAGTTCAGTGCTCCATTGTTGAAAGTGGGGGTGTTAAAGTCCGCTAATATGGTTGTATTGCAATCTTATTTCTTCCTTCACATCTATTGATACTTGTTTTATATTTTTAGGTGTTCTAGTGTTGGGTACATACATACTTATAATTGCACACTGACCCTTTTATAATTACATAATTCCCTTCTTTCTCGCTTCTTTTTTTGGCTTAAAGTCTGTTTTATTTGGTGGGAGTATAGCTACCCCTGCTCTGTTTGTGTTCCCATTGCTTCATGTGTGTCTATATATGGCCTTACAGATGAGGTTGAGTCTCGTGTGTGTAGCATACATGGATGGTTCCTGACTTGTGATGGTTTGTCTTGAAGTTTTCTGTTGTGCACAAATTATATACATTTCAATAGAAACTCTTCTTTGGATTTTTAATTTGGATCTTACTCAGGCTAGTGATATGTGGTATGACCTTCTCTTGTATGCTGGACAGTGGCAGCAACCATAGTTCTCGTCATGAGGGTAGCAACTGATGACTGTGAAGTGTGCTCTTTTGCTGAGCTGTCATGTTCGATAGGTTGGGAGTATAAAATGCATTTTTAACTTAGGATGGTTAACCACTCTGTATCTTTTGATTGGAAAATTTAATCCATTTACCTTCAAAGTAAGTATTGATAGGTAAGGACTTACTACTGCCAATTTCATAATTGTTTTGTAGTTATTTTGTAGATCCTTTCTCTTACTGTCTTCCCTTGTGTGTGATTTTTTTTTTAGTAGTAGTATTTGATTCTTTGCTTTTTATTTTTTGTGTAGTTCAGGTTTTTGATTTTTGGTTGCCATAAGACTTATACATTTTTGTCTAATTATAACAGGTTATTTTCAGCTAATAAAAACTGAATTTTGATCACAGAAAGGACTACCTTTTCTTATTCACTGAATTTTTGATTTCTTAGTTTATGTCTTTTTTTTATATATATCTTTTTATATTGTGTGTCTATTACCAGGCATCATTTCAGTCACACTTTTTATGTAAAGAACTAAATGGAAATATTTTAGACTTTGTGGGCCATACATTTTTTTGTTGCAACTACATAGCTTTGTTGTTGTAGTACAAAAGTGGCCACAGAGAATACTCACATGAATGAGCTCTGTGGTCCAGCAAAATCTTTCTCTTTGGTGGGGGGAGAGACAGGATCTCAGTATATAGCCCAGGCTGGCCTTGAACTTGGTAGATTCTCCTAATTCTACCTCCCAGGTGCTAGGACATGGCTCAGGAAAACTGTTATGGACAGTAAAGTTAGAATTTGGAATATCATATCATTTTTAAGTGTTGTGAAATACTCTTGTCCCGCCCCTCTACCCCCTAATCAATTAAAAGTGTAAAAATGATTCCCAACTCCTGAGGGACTGGTTTTGGCCTGCAGGTGGTGGTTTGCTAGCCTCTGTTCTTGATGGTCTTGTCTCAGAGTCTTCAGGAGCTGAAGTTTGCGGTAGGACTGGAGCATGTGGGAGTTGGAGGGTGGAGTAATTAAAGCCTTCTTTCTGTTCAGCTCCAGTGCTGGAAGTTCCGGATGTCCCTCTTCCCTTCCACTTACTAGCAGTGTGACCTGTTGAGTAGCTATCTCTCCTGAACTTTCTTATTGGTGAAATGGGGTTGATGATGACTAAAGAATTGTGAGATTTTCAAGACATTCGCACTTGACAGCAATTTATAATTGATGAAATGCTCCGTCCACTGATTTTTCAGTGAAACATGTTTATTTTTCCTTCTTAAGGAGACCAAAAAAGGAAAACAAAAACCAGCCCCCAACTCTCAGACATTGTAACCAAACCTGTTTAACTTCCTTGAGAATTAGGATTTTAGAGTGTCCAATGAATTGATTATATCACCAAAGAAAAGGATGAGATCAGGAGAACCTTAATTTATCTAGTGGTCAAGTAACCACTTGGTGATTATGATCACCAATGTAAGAAGAAAAATAAGCTAATATGGGGCGGGGAAGTCATATGTGAATGTGTGTTTTGGGATTTTATAGACGACCTTCATTGCTCTTCATCTTGTGGACTGCTGAGAACACCAGTCATGTGACAAATGCTGTGTGGAGACTTCTCATGTGCTGTTCCTTTTAATTTGCTTTCAATTCCTGTACCAGAATAAGTCTTCTTTTCTTTTTCTTTCTTTTGGTGATGCTGGGGTTTGAACTTACCACTTGAGCTACTCTGCCAGCCCTTTTTTGTGTTGGGTTTTTTCAAGATCGAGTCTCATGAACTATTTGCCAGTCTGGGTTCGAACCACTATCCTCCTTATCTCTGCCACCTGAGCAGCTAGGATTACAGGCATGAGCCACCAGTGCCCCTCAGTTTTGTTCTTTTCTTCCTGCAATATCTAAGAATCACTGACTTTCTCCTCATGCTCTTCAGTGCTTTTAACCATGCAGCATACTTCCTTTGTAGTGTTCTGGTTAAAGTCTTGACTGTCTGATGGCCAAAGCTGCCTCCACCCCATCGGAAGTAATAGTTGGATAGTGTGTATGCCCATTGGTGGAACAGCATCATCTTAGGGTCCTTTTAAAATACAGATTCTTGGGCCCGTGAGACCATAATTTTCAGTTTTGGACAGAGACAGGCATCTGTTTCAGGAAACTTTTCTGGAATGCAGGTAGCTTTAGGAACTGGGTTACACCCTTGTTTGTTTCAGACACTTAGGCTACAAGCGGAGGTGGGGAAGACTGATGTATTGGGCAGAAGAGGAGTTCACGGTGGACCAGACTACTTTCTGCGGGCTCTTTGACTGTTGTTATTAACTGAGTCATTCTGGGATGAGGGTATTAAAAACTCTAGGTAGTTGCTAAAGGTGTTGTAATTTCTGTTTTCTGTTTCCATTCTGTAGCATATTTACCTACCAGAGTGTAAGTGCTTTAAACTAGGCATGGTTTTCTGCTCATTATTTTCTGCAGTTCAAAATCCTACAGTCATTGTGTAATTATAGAATTACATTAATGGAGAGGGAATTGCAGAAGTGATCCATTCCTGACCCTTTACTTCAGGGTGCCTACTTCCAAACATGCCTTATGCTGATCGTCTCACACTTGGCTAGATCCTCCTCTGCTTACGTGGCTTCAGCTCTAGGATGGAGATAACTTCTCACTTCACTGTTTCCTATACAACCCAGTTCTCTTGAGCTTGGTAAGCTGGGCAAGACCTTGGGGTCCATGTTCTCCAGGAATCTGGGAAAGTTCTGTTCTGCTTATATGACACTTTATACAAGTACACCTGAGCATTTTTGGGAAGAGATATCAGCAACAAATAAATTGTCTTGAGACAGCCCCTTGAACTGAGACTTGACTTTCACTGACCACTTTGACATGTTTGTCAAGCTCCCTTCTGCTACAGCCACAGTCTGCTGTAAAACCAGATGAAACTCGCTTAGTGGGTTTGGAAGTTGTTTTTGTTTGCAGTCTTTCAGTGGCGACTGTTGAAATTAGTTAATCAATGCTTAACAGCACCCTGGCAATATAGGAGCTGTAGAATTCTTTTCCTCTGACCCATCCCTGAACATACATGCTGCTGTCTTCCAGTGTTTTATTATGCAACAAATGGAACATTACTATTTCACTTAAGCCATGTTTGTTTGATCATCCATCTGTTTCAGACTTTCTTGGAATTTTTTTCCCTTTCTCAAGTATATTCTTTAGCCATGTCCTTAGTAAAGAACTGGAAAAAGTTTGAAAGGATGGAAAAATTCTCTAGAAATGTTTTTTATTTTATCCTTATTTTTGAATGATAGAATTGTATTTCACAGAAAACTAGTTTGTTTTTTTTAAAAATTATTTTTGTTTTTTCCTTTCAGCATTTTGAAGGCACTTCCTTGCTCCTGAGGAGCTGTTGTCAGTCTACATGTAGTTACTTTGCAGGCGATATGTCTTCTGTTTCTGATTGCTTTTGAGATCATCTCTTTGACTTTTGTGTTTTGTACTTTTACTGCATTGTGTGGCTTTCTTTTTATACATAAGTTCAGTGTATGTTGTGTTTCATTTGTGGATTTGTGCTCCATCAGGTCTAAAAAACTCTTGGCCATTCTGTCTTCAAATTCTCTCTCTCTAGGTCCTTCTCTCCTTTTTGATACAAAAGGAAAACAAATATTTACTTCTTTTTCTGTGCATATATGTAAGTCATCATTGGTTTCTTTCTTTTTTTTTGAAATTCATTTTAGGTATTTTCTTGACTCCAAATGACCTGTGTTTAAAGCACTATTTAATTTACCCATTGAGCTTTGAATTTCAACAATTTAGGTTTTCTTATTTCTAAATATTCTTTTTTCCATCCCCCCTCTACCAAATCTGCTTTTTGTAGCTTTTGGTGTTTATGTACTTTTATGATTGACTCATTTATTGTGGTTGGATTAGGGGAGTTACAAGACACTTGGATATTTCCCTGCAAGCCCAATAAAGTATGAAGAATTTCATACTTTTTTGAAGATGTTATTTGAAGTGGGAAGGCTGTTGGGAGCCTTGGCTTTGGTTTTTTGGTTTTCTTTTGGAATCTGAAGAGGCCTTCTTGATTTGGAATTTGTGATACGGACAGGGGTTGAGGGTTTGAGCCAACACTGAGATTTGTCTGATGATATTGAAAATGCAGATGAAAGAATAAACTAGTTTTCATGGGGACTGTTCCTGAAAATGGATATAGTCATTATAAACCAATTGCTTCAGAAGCAAAAGGTTCACTTCTGTTCTGATACACAAGCATACCTTCTCTAACTTTCTTTACCTGAGGTTGGCCTGGTCAGTTCGTCTGGGTTTGGCTTGGCTTGTCCACACCTACATCATTCCCTATACCTGTAAGTTGCCTTTTCTCTAGTAGTGGAGGGTCCCCCAGCTTGCCAGCCTCAGTGTCCATTCTCACTCAGAAGCTCATCAGAGGGATTGGAGTGAGGCTCAGTGGTAGAGGTCTTGCCTAGCATCCATGAGGCTCTGGGCTCCATTCCCAGCCTGGCAAAAAAGCAAAAACAAAACCAGAAAACCAAAAGGACCTCACCAGAGCTCACTAGCAGAAATCTTCCCATTCCAATTCTGTGTAATCAATTTGCCTTTTGCTTTACACTGTAATTAACTGATTTTTTTCACTTGTTTACACATTATTTTCTTGAGGTATAATATTTTTGTATTTTCTTTTGGAATGGTTGGCTATGTGCTTTTTGTGTATCTTAGTGTCCGTTCATGTCTGAAGACATGAATGTTGAATAGACAATAATTGCTGACTTTTAGCTAAAATACAAATACTATGAGTGACTGGAATTTTGTTGCTTGAAATTATACCTTATATGTGAGAATTGTGCATTTAGGTATCTGGTTTGACAAAAACCCACAAGGTGTTTTGGAGGCAAACTAGAATGCTATATTCAGTAAGAATAATTTGAGGGAGGAAATTCCTAGAAAGAGAATTTGGAATGTTAGTATGGAGATGGATTTTGTTTAAAATGTGAGCTGTCAGCTAATACTAATGGAGTTGGAGAAGTTAGCTTCCATGTGTTTAGCAATGGCTTTACTCTGTCTGATTTCACTCCTAGTTATTCCTGCTTTGTGTGGTTTTCTAGAGGATGGCACTTTCCTACTATTTGTTGATAAAACACAACAATGTTGATTTCATGTCATGAATGTTCTTTGGATAAAACATATCCATTTTTTATCAGTTTGCTGTTTAGGATTTCAAGGCATCACATAGTTACATGCAGAAACATTCCTTACTTTTAAAATTTTTAATCTGGAGGATTTAGCTATTAGCACATGAGAACTAGCAGACCCCCCCTACCCCAAAATTCTCTTAGTTTGGAAAAAGAAAGGCACTTTCCTACTATTTGATAAAACACAACAATGTGTGTTTACATGCTTATGCAAAGAAGAAATGCTTTTTTGGCATGCCAACAACACACTTTGTAGACTTTGTAAGGTGATAAATAAGTGTTTTAAAAATGCTTATCCATTTAACTGTTCTTTATAAATCTTTATTAAGTTGATATTTTAGGAGGAAGAGCCATGGGTTTGTGGGTTGAACCCAGGATCTCTTGCTTTGTGTGTGTGCACACAAGAGTAGCAGGGACTTAACTGCTTATCTTCCAGAGAAATGCTAGGTGAAGGAAGTATCAGCAGGTGAAATGTAAATGAGAAGGCTTGAATGATTAAAAAAATCTTGTTTTAGTAATTGTTTTCTCAATGAAGTTTAAAAATACTTGTTTCTGTCTAAAGTCATCTTACTGCTGGGTGTTCAAAAGGCACACTGGCTGTTTTATTCTCCCTTCCCCTACCCCCACAATTCTGCCTGCTGCTTCTGTACTTAAAAGGGCAATAGTGCTGTTTGGAGCCAGCCATAGGAGCTGATAGAGGGTCTCTGTTGAAATGGGCGGGTCTGCTTCATGCCTTCCTATCCATGAGCTACACCAGATTCTCCCTTAGAAATCTGTTGTCCAAAGTGCTATATGTTGGATTTGAAGTGTCCCCTCCAAAGGCTCATGTGTCCATCCCAAGGCTCGATGCCCCAATATTTGGTGTCATTGGGAGGTGGGGCCTTGTGGAAGGAAGTTAGATCACTGGAGGCTTACTCTGGAAGGAGATATTGGGACCCTGGCCTCTTCCCTCTTTCTTTTTGCTTCTTGGCTGTCATAGGTGAGCAGTTTTGATCCACCACATGCCCCCACCATTATGTTTTGTCTTGTCACAGGCTCCAAAACAACAGAGCCAAACAATCGTGTACTGAAACCTCTGAAGTCATAAGCCAAATAAACCTTTCCTCTTTATAAGTTGTTTGTCACAGGTATTTTGTCACAGTGATGGAAAGTTGACTAACACAGGAGTCTCCCTCCCTCTTTCCCTCCTGAGTTTTTTGTTCCCATAGCCATCCAGCTTTGGTACCTACAACTTGGTTTTTCATTCCCCTGCCCTGTTTGGCTCTTGGCCCTGACTCTGCACTTGCTAGTTGCCTTGCAGAGCTCTGGCCTGCAAAGTGAGATGCTGGCCTGCCCACTTTTGTTTACCTAGCTTTTTATCTGTGCGGTCCAGAGGGAAATTCTCTCTCTGTCTTAGACCCTAGGCACTTGGGGTTAGTATAGCCAACACTGGCTTGAAACAGTCTTAGTCCTCTAGTTGCCTTCTTCCTTCTGGTATGCAGATAAGCTTTTGAGGTTCTAAGAATGGAAAGAGGTGTGTGCATTTGAAGGGTGTTCACTAGAATGTGATTTCTTGTGCTCTTCCTTCAGAGTATAAGAGTACCCTTTTTATCCACAGGAAATAATGTTCACGATCCCCAGTGGGTGGGGAAAGCCATGGATAATACTGAACCCTTTATATACTAATTTCTTTTTCCTATTCTACTGTTATAGTTTAGATCAAGATCAGTAATGGTTCCCAAAGACCCATGTGTTAAAGACTCGGTCACCAGCTTGTGCTGTTGGAGATGGGGGAGCTTTTTATTTAGAGGTGGAGCAGCTTTTTATTTAGAGGTGGGACCTAGCAGGAGGTCTTCAGGTCATTGAGAGTGTGTCCTTCAAGGGGACAGTGAGACCCTGGTCTCTTCCTCTCCTATTTCTTTTCACGATGAGATAAACAGTTTGCTCCACCAATATGCCCCACCATGATGTACCACCACAGGTCCAGAGCAAGGGGCAAGTCAGTCATAGGCTGCAGCTTTTAAAACTATGAGTCAAAATAGACCTTTCCCTGTATAAGTTGATTATCTTAGGTATTTTGTTCCAGGAATGATTAACGCATACCTATGATATGTAATTTATGTATTAGAGGTTAAAAACAATAAATGATGAAATAGAAAAATGTAACTATATCCTATAATAAAAGTTACGAATGTGCTCTCTCAAGGCCTTTTTGTAGTTTCACTTTTCACTTACAGGAAGCACTTCACCACTTCTCTTTGGCAGGCCTTCGTTGCCAATATTACTATTCTTGCACTTTGGGGCCATTACTGAACACAGGCACTGATTACTGTATATATGGGGAGGTAGCTTACATATTGTGGATGTGCTGTTGAAAGCAACGGTTCATATCTTGAGTAGGATGGAGTAGGTTGACATGAGATTTGCCATGCTATTCACAACAGTACCCAGTTTAGAATCTACGAATTGTTTATTTCTGGAATTTTCCATTTGTGTTTTCAGACCAGAGTTGACTAGGTAATTGAGATCACAGAAAGCACAACCATAAATTGGACTGGGAGGGAGATCTCTCTCTCTCTCTCTCTCTCTCTCTCTCTCTCTCTCTCTCTCTCTCTCTCTCATATAACAGTTCCTTTGTAATTATTTGGTATGCCCTCCCTCTCTGGGTGCTGCTCATAGATGAACACTTTGGAGGTGTCAGTTAAAGTGATAGGTAGATAACTAGATGGGTATTCCTCAGGCAGATAATCCTTCCTAAATAGCTCTAGGTTGGGGCTACTTAAAAATGAATTTGTAATAATTGTATAGAATCAGCTTAAAATACCATGAAAGAGAGATCATGGCAAGGTATATGTGCAACTTGACAGGAGACAGTGAAGTGTTAAGACCAGAAACCTGATCAAAGCCAATGGAAAAGAGATGGGGTCCTCGTTTGGAGCTTCATTGTCAGAAAAAACACAACTAGGAAGTGGAGCTGTGGGGAAGGGTTGGATCCAGGTAGGAAAAGCTACAACCGACCAGGATGTGGAGAAGGGGAAGGGTTTTCTAAAGCTCATGTTTCTCATAGTCAGAATTCCATTAGTAGGAGTGCTAAAGGGGTCCTCGTCCTGGTGTTCCTAATGGCTGAGTTCTGTGGAGGTGGAGGGATGCCTGTGGGTGAACCAGTAAAGAGCTTTTTTTAGTAGTGGAGCAGGACTCTCCTTTTGGAAAAAAGTACTCTCAGAGTTTGAAAAGGAAACATTGGAGCAAATAAGGATATTCATGTGCCCTGTAGGTACTCTTAGGCATCCCCGGAAGCAGTAGCAAAAGATCCTCCCCTCCTGGGTGAGGAGTGGGAACTAAAAATAGATGGAAATTCCCATATTTTCCAGGCTTTGCTACAGCTGTCTCCACTCAGACGTGGGAATTCATGTCTGTGTGTGACCTGTGTTTCCTTGTGTTTCTATGAAATTTGCCTGCCTAAATCTCCTTTCCTAACTCATGACTTTGGTCTGGTTTTCTCTCCTTGATACAAGGTGTGATGCCACTTCCGCCATTGCACCTAGTAGGCTGACCTCCTCTAGGGATCCGTCCCTAAAGATGATGTCGTATGTAGACATGTGGGGTCTCCCCCAGTAGGAGGGGAGGGTCTCTGGCTGCTTCTACTTTATCCTTTTTCCCAGAAATAGCCAAAGTAGTACCGCTTTACTCAGAAGCTCTTGCTTTTCAGGAAGGCTGGAGATCCAGGGGATAGACATCTACTCAGGGTTGCCCCTCTATTAGTCTCAGCCTCATTTTTACTTCCCCATTCCTCCCAAACCTTGGGTGGGAATTGTAGTGATTCAAACCCAAGCAGCTACTGCCTAAGGACAGTGGATCTTTAAGGATTGTGTGGAATGCTTCATTAGCTTTTTTTTGAGGGGGGGGACAGTACTAGGGTTTAATCTAGGACTTCACACTTGCTAGGCAGGCACTCTTGAGCCCTCTGCCAGCCCTTTTCTGTGTTGGGTTTTTTCAAGACAGGGTCTTGTGAACTGTTTGCTCCAGCTGGCTTCAAACCACACTCCTCCTGATCCCTGCCTCCTGAGTTGCTACGATTATAGGTGAGAGCCACCGGTGCCTAGCTTTCATTAGCTTTTGAGGGCCTGTGTATATCAGAAGCTCCTCTTGCTGAAGGTTTTGCAGAATCAACTCTTGAACCAAGAGATGTTCCCAAATTTCTGTTTTTTTGTTTTTGTTTTTGTTTTTTTCCCTTTAGATCTCTGACATTAACAAGTTGGCTTATGAAATTAGGCAAAGGTGGCCCCCAGGTCCTGAGGTAGAAAAGTCTCCTTGTCCTGGCCTGAAGATGATGTGAAGGGCATGGCTACACAAAGAAAAGGCATGTGCGGCTGTCGGGAATGGCTCAGTGGCCTCTGAGTGACAGAACTGTGTTTACCTGTATGGTATGCACTCTCATTTTACAGTTAGGCATTTTGGCCTCTCCATCTCTGGTCAGGGATGTGGGATAGAATGCGCTGTCCTCCCCACTTCTTCCCCTCCCTCTTCTCACCCACCCTCCACCCTCGACCCCCAACTTTATCATGTGATATGGAAGTGAACTGTTGCGAAAAACTTCATTGACTGTTCATGAAAAATTCAGGTGAACAATAAAAATCCTTCTTTCTAAAACCAATCAACTTTCAAATTCAACAACCTGTGTGTGCCCCCGCTTTTCCTATAAGTTCTTTGTTCTTAGTGCAAATACAGTTTCTCCTTTAATTTAGGACACACTATCCCATCAGGTTTTTGCTTTTTGTTTATAGACATCCATAATGATACAAAAGTCCAACAAAGATACAGGAAGTTGATTTTTCTCCCTAGCTATTATGGGTATATATTAGCAAGAAGCATGCTATGTTTGTTAAAGGTGATATTTGAAAAACTTCTTGAAAAGTTGTAAAAAATATATATATACTAATGAAATAGTATTTAATTAGTTACCCAGGTAGTTTTTAATTCCTGCGTTAAAGCAGTCTTCCTGCTTCAGCCTCTTAGTGAAATCTTTTCAACGTGAAGACAACTTAATTTTTCTCAAGATCTTTTAACTTAATGAATTTTTTAATGAATTCTTAATAATCACGTGACTTAATTCTGCATGTTAGTGATTTTTGCTTGCTATGTAAAAGCTTGTTTTAGAGTCCAGAAGGTGTTGCTCCATCTGAGGTTGGGTTTGGTGTGTTAGAGACATAGTTCTCTAAGATGTGTAATGACACCATAACAACATCTAACAGCTCATTTATCTTGAAATGGGGAGTATAGACATGAGGATTTTTAAACTCTGTATAAGTTGACAGATAATGGTAGTTCTGTTATAAAAGACAAACAGTAATCACTATCCCAATTTGCCTTCTCTTCCATGGCCACCATATTTGAGGTCGTTAAGCAGAACACAGAGCACATGACTAAAGTTAGCATCATTTTCTAATGTTGCTTTGGAAACAATAAGACTTGACTAATACTGGTAAGGGCAGCCAGTATTGGAAGCCAGCACAGCATTACGGAACTCTCTTTGTATGAGCAGAAACGAGTAACTCATGATGGGGCAGAGAATTAATAAGCTTTAATTGAGATAAAGCAAATTTTCAAGGAGAATGAATGTATTGCAGCATCTTGGGTAGCAGTTTTTGACTATCATCAAAGAGTTCGATTAAGCAAGTATCTATAAGGACAAAAATACTGATGAAAACTGAGAAAAGATCAGAAATTGGATTTTTCCAGTTAGGCTAACTGAAAATGTTTTTTGTCTGATGATCAGTAAGAGCTCACTTTGAGAAAGAGAATTTAGGTTTCTACAAAGATGAATACAGCCATGATTTGACATGTGTTAAAGTTTTTTTTGAAAGAAATAGAATAGAATGTGTTTGGAGAATCCATTAAGGAAGGAGACGTGTCCAGTAGTCGTGGGCTCTTTGTCACCAATAGCATTGTTCATTGGGTAAAGGGCCCCATACTTCAAATAGATTTAGTTTGTGGAAATCAGGGAGTTTTGATAATCAAAGAGATGCAGAGGAACAAACCTAGGGTCTAGTGATTGATGTCTGTATTAGGACACTTAATTGTGTGATTTGCAGCACTATCAGCCTCCCTCAGTAAACTTTTAATTCTGAATTGCTTTAGTTTATTCCAAAATCCCTTTCTTCCTTAATGAGTGAACATTTGGCATCATCGATGATATTCAAAAGGCTGTGTCTGAGAGCAGTCCTAAAAGAGGAGAAAGTTCTGAGGAGGTTTTGTGTTTTCCACAGCCCCTTTGAAATGCAACTTGGCCCTCTTAAGTCACTATGGAAGCTAGCTGACATTGACCTGGCAGGCAGACCCTTTGAATTCCCTACAGAATTGACCTCTCATCCCTTTAGATGTGGTTTGTATGTGAAGGCCCTGAGTATGTCTTTTGAGAAAAGAAGGTGAAAGTCAAGGAAGGAAAAAAAAGATGTCTCATGCCTTAAATCCCCCACACCCCCTCCACCCAGACTAAGTACCACAGAACATGGAGAACCATCATTCTGAAATCTACATAAATACAGATGGAAAAATGGATGTGTACAGATAGTAGGTCATAAAAATTTTATTGAATTCAGGGCCTTGTGCTTGTTAGGCAAGTGCTCTATTTAGTCACACTCCATTCCCCTTTGCTTTAGTTATTATTATTGTTACTTTGGTGGTACTGGGGGTTGAACTCAGGGCTTCATGCTGGCTAGGCTGTAAAGGAGTGGTGTAATGAAATTAAATTTTAAATTCTGCTAGCTGCTGTATGAAGCTAACTGCAGGGAGACTGCATGAGGCTACCAGGATAAACCTAGCAAAGATGATGGATGGTGGCTTAAAAATGATGGTGGTGGGGAGGTAGTGAGGAGCCCTTGCAACACGTATGTACGTGGAAGGTAGAGCTGAGTGGGATTTATCCATGGTTTGGATGCTGAAAGAGAGGGACTGGGGAAGGGATGGAAGGAACGAGGGTTTTCAGGCTTCAGGGATTAGAACGGAGTTGCAATGGGGCAGCTTTGGTTTTAATGCCAAGGAGGACTTGGAGGAGGGTTTGAGGGGCTAGATTTCAGGAGTCAAATTTGGGGTGCCTGTACTGGGGGAGGTGTCAGGCAGCAGTAACCTGCACAAGGTTTGAGCTTAGGACAGGAGGTAGTGTGGGGAGTTAATCAGTGTATAGACTTGGCCCTGAACACTTTCATTTATCTCTGGAGAAGTCTAAGTGGAGGGAGTAGTGAAGTCTGAACCCTGGGGCACTCTGGCCTTGTCTCCATGCAGAGCTTGGGGGACATACCCCAGAGCAGAGGAGATCAATGTGGCCAGGAAAGTGGGGGGAGGGCTAGAAGTTGTGGCACATGCTATCTTACTGGATATCTTCCCCTCCCTCTGTAATGTTTTGTTAGGAACCTTTTAAAAGTTTTGCACATCCTTTCTTAGATTAAGAATAAATAAATCATGCAGGTTTTGTGCTCTTGTTAATGGAACAGCAAAAGGCTGTTTATGTCTAGAGAGCTTTTTAAATTACCTTGTCACCTAGAAATCTGTAGGTTCTTTTAGATTTTTATGTAGACCATCATATTTTCCACAAGTAGGGGCAGTTTTATATATATATATATATATGTATATATTTCAAACTGTTACCTGTTATATCTTTCATTTTGGTCAGGATCATCCAGTACGGTGTTGAGTAAGTTATAACAATAAGCATTCTGGGTTTATTTTCTGAAAGGGAATGGTTCTGTAAATTTTTACTATTAAGTAGAAGCTATAGATACTAGCTAGGTTCTCCTTTTAAAAAAAAAAAAACTGGTGAAACTTCTGTTTCTATCTTGTAAAGAGGTTTTAATCATGGATTTTGTATTGAATGTATTTTCTGCATTTATGAGAAACTGTCATTTAACCCTCTCAATTTTTAAAAGTAGTTTTTTTTTAAGATACTTTTGGATGTTGAGCCATCCTTGCATTTCAGTCCACATGTATTATTTTATATACGTTACTGCTTTCTTTTCCTAGTCATTTGTTTTAGCTTCATGAAAAAGAGGTAATTTACTTACTAATTTTCTATTTTTGGTTTTCAGAAGGTTTGGATTTTCTGTTTCTTCCAGATTTGATCTTACCTGCCCATATAATCATACTTGTTCCCGCTGTCTTTTAGGATGTTGATTTGTTATTGCTTCTTGTTTTTCCTTTTCAGTGCTCTACCAGTGAGCTACATCCTAGCCTCAGTGCCTTTTATTTCTTAAGTTAATTATCTCCTAAGGCTTTCGAGATTTAAAAGATTCTTATGATATTTTAAGAACTATGCTGTATTTATGATTCAGCATACCTCATGGTATTTATACCTTTTTCTTACAAATACTTTCTCTTAATTTAATTGTTTAAAAAGAATTGGTTTTGGATTTTATTGAGCTCTTTCTTCTTCTTTTTAGTTAATTAGGTAATACAGTGGTACCGGGGTTTGAACTCAGGTTTGGTTTAAGAGGTTTTTCAGTATGGGTTTGTTTTTACTTTGATGCTTTGGAAAGTAAAGATTTTAGGTTTGGCTTTGCAGTTGCCCTTAGTTTCTTTAAATTCCACCTTAGTGTTATTCTTGAACAATCAAATTATTCACTACTGTCTTTTAGAATCTGACAGGGATTCCAAAGTCACCTAAATCTCCTGTCATATGGTCATCCAGAATTTTATATTCCTTTCAAAATGCCAAAACTGGGATATATGTATATTACTTAATAGTCATGTTTTATCTACATTCCTAGGAAAATGCAAGGAAATTTGCTTATTAATTGCTTATTAATTCTTCAGTCTCAGCATCAACTAGATTAAGATTGCTGTCTAGCATTTATTTTATTCTTAAAAGATACTCCAGCAATTTTCTTCAAATTGCAGATTCTTTGGCTTCTTTTCTTCCTGTTATACTTGTTTTTCTTGTTGAATTACATGTTTCATAACTTTTTCTGAGATGTAGTTCACATAGCATAGACTAAGTACATACTTTACTGGTTTTGGTATATTTGTGAAGCTGTGCCAGCACCACCATTTAGCTCAGGACATGTTTGTCACCTCAGAGGGAACCTCCTTACCATCCCTTCTCCCTCCCTGGCAGCCGCCGGCCCACTTCTGCTGTTGTGGACTTACCCTGGGGATTTGTATGGTGTACGTATCTGGCATTTTACATTTGACTTCTTCACTTAGTGTGATGTTTTCAAAGCTCATTTGAAATACAGAGTATTTCAATCCTTCATTCTTTTTTTATGATGGAATAAGACTTCATTTGGTGGATATCCATCCTGTGTTCTGTCCTTTCATCAAGTGGTGATATTTGAGTTGTTCAGTATTTTTGCTTATTATGAATAATGCCTCTATGAATGTTAGTCTAGATTTCTGTGAGCCCGTTTTCCGTTTTCTTGCGTATATACTCAGGAGACAGCAGCTTTTTAGTGAGGACTTGGTATTCAGATGTGTAAAGCTAATCTTAATCTCACTGTTGTCACTATGAATGACTTTTTAGCTGTGTATAAACTTATTGGTTTACAGTGAGCCCCACAGGCGGATTGCAAGCTCCTGTTCCTCTTTATGAGGCATTTGAGTTTGTTGTCCTCTGTCTCTTACCTCTACCTCGGTAGTTCTATAGTTTCCGTATGGAGGGCTGAGGAGTGGACATGATGAACTGGTGATCTGAGGATGTTTATTCTCTTTTGTACGGTAGCGCTTGAGGAAAGTGTCCTTTGTGGTAAGTGTTCAGGTTGTGAGTACAGTGTTTTCAGTGAGCGTTTTAATGGCTGTGTAGACTTGAGACTTCTTGTGACAGTTCTGGTGTAAATTGTGTCTTCAAAGGAATTTAATTCCTCTAAAGTGTTGAGTTTATTGACATAATTGTTTCTGTTCTTTATTATTATTCACCTTTTACTTTTAATTTGCTCTTTTTAGTTTCTTAAGATGGAAGTTTTTAGGTCATTGAAGACATGGAATGCTGTGAAGTTCATTCTCAGCTCAGTGTTACTATGTCCTGCAAAGTTTAATGTACTTTATTTTTAGCATTTTTTTTTTTGAGAATATCTCTACATTGTCTTGGGTTGGTCTTGAACTACTGGCCTCCAGTGATCTCAGCCTCCTGAATTATCTGGGATTAGGGGTACCCACAACTATATCCAGCTTATGTTTTTGTTTTAATACAGTTCAAAATATTTTCTAATTTCTCTTGTGGGTTTTTTCCTTAACACATGGATTGTTTACATTTAGGTTAATTTTCCGATATGTGAGGTTTTCTTCCCCTAGATGTTTTGTTGTTGACTTTTAATTCTATTGGGGCAAAGAAAATTTTCTGGCCAGGTGTGTTGACTCATGCCTGTGATCCCAGTTACTTGGGAGGTGGATATCAGGAGGATCACAGTTTAAGACTGGCCTGGGTAAATACTTGGCAAGACCCCATCTCAACAAACAAACTCAGTGTGGTGGTCACATCTGTAATCCCAACAGTATGGGAGGCTATAGGTAGTAGGATTGCTCTCTGAGGCTAACCCCATGCAAAACTGTGAGGCCCTACCTGACAAAAAGCAAAAAAAAAAAAAAAGAAAAAAGGGCTGGAGGTGTGGCTCAAGTAGTAAGTGTGAGGCCCTAAGTATCACTAGAGGGGTAGGGCATTTTCCATAAGATTTCAGCCTTTGGAATCTATTCAGACTTGTTTCATGACCCAGTATCCAGTCCAGTCTTCCTTGGAGTATTGTTGGTGGAGTGGTTCCTTAGTGTCAGGTAATGAAAGTTAGAGCTGTCCAGTTTAGAGCTCTCCGACTTCTAGTCTTTTGTCTGTCTTAGTCAGTTATTGAGAAGTATGTTAGAATCTCCAACGATGGTGTATGTTTATTTCTGTTTTTGTTTCACATATTTTGAAGTTGTCATTGCATAGATGTCTATTTTTAATATTGATATCTCTTCCTAAACTGTTGACTTTTAAAAACTACCATGAAATGTCCCTTTGTTTCTAGTAACACTCTTTGAAGTCCACATCATTCCATTAATAGATCCATTACAGCTTTGGTGTGTCTTTATCCAGCCTGTTATTTTTAGTTTGTTTCTGGCATTATATTTAAAGTGTTTCTTTAGAAACTAGAATATAATTGGTTCTTGGTTTGTTTTTGATTTTTGTTTTTAAATAATTCAGTCTGACAGTTTATGCCTTGTAGTTAGAATTTTTACTATTTACATTTAAAACTCAGCTCCCCTCCCCTGCAGTGCTAGGATCAAACCTAGGCCATCTTCACCTTCGTATTTAAATGGTAATTTCCTGGATGCTAGAATTCTTGGCTGAGAATAGAGGGTCCCAGTGTGTGTGGCTGTCCATAGTTCTAGTGAGAAGCTGCTCTTTGTTCTTATCATTGCATTCTTTTTCCATCTGTGATGTCATTTTCTCTGGCTGCCTTCAAGATAATCTTCTGTGACTTTGAACAGTTAACGAAGATCTATGTGGGAGTACTTTTATTTTTATTCTGTTCAGATTGTTTTTTCTTCTTTCCTCCCTTGAGATTCCCATTAGTGTGCTGCTTACCATTACACATGTCTTTGAATTCTACTCATTTTTTAAAAATCCATGTCTTTCTCTGTCTGGTCTTCATACTATTCTGAAATCAAGTTCATTGCAGATGGTGGAAGAAAGCATTGATGTCTTGCTTAGCCATTCTAGTTGAGTTCATTTTATAAATGTTTGTTCATATATAGAATTTTCATTTTGCCTGTTGGGACTGTCTTATCTGTTCACTTATTAATACTATGTTTTTCTTCAATTCCTTGAGCAAGCATGATTTCAGGATTCTTTGAAATACTTTTATCTGCTTAGAAATCTCTTATGCCCCAGTGTCCTGTGTCGCTTGGAGTCAGGTTTTATTGACTGTCTTTCTGTTTATATATGGGTCTTGACTTTCCTGGGTTTTTTTCTCAGCTTGTTGAAAATTGAACATACACAGTAGTGACTCTGCGTTCTTCAGTGTTCTTATGAGGATTGATGGGTTTTTATCGTAGCAGAAAGTTAAGTTGCTTGGTGTCCAACTACAACTCCTGTGATTTGAAGCTGGGTATCTTTTCTTGCACCACCAGGGGAAGCTGTGGGTATTGTTCAGTGCCTTTAGCCAAAAAGCCACAAACTCACTATTCTTAGCCCTTCTGGTCAAAGCATTATTGTTTTAATTCTTTCCCTGGCTTTTGAAATTTCAGACAGTTTTTCATACTTCAGTTACCATTAATGTTATCTGTAGGTACTGAAGTGCCTCTCCATGTTGCTATCACAGAAAGCCAGCATTCTTCCTTCGCTGGGAAGTACTGGGGTGTAGTTCACTTGCTTCACAGGCATGTCTTCCTATGCTTTCATTGTGCTGAAAGAGGTATAATTTTGTGTGGGATTCAGCTGCCTTCCTTTTTCTGTTCATTTCTATTTGAAATCTGTCTTGGTGCGGTCCCTTGGGGATGGGTCAGGAGAGCTGCTCTGACGCCACAGCTCCACAGCTCCCTCTCCTGTCCACCCAGTGAGTGGTCAAAATGTGGCTCTGCTTTCTGTCTTAAAGGTGCTCTGGCTGGTTAGGCCTTAGCCTATTGCAGT
Organism: Castor canadensis; assembly: GCF_047511655.1. Classification (NCBI taxonomy): domain Eukaryota; kingdom Metazoa; phylum Chordata; class Mammalia; order Rodentia; family Castoridae; genus Castor; species Castor canadensis. The sequence goes on from NC_133393.1 coordinate 50,914,533, forward strand.
CCCTTCAGACTGGATTGGATGCCCTATGCTCCCCTAGGAATGGAGGGGTGTGGGGACCCCTTGTGGTTTAGGCTGTTGTTCTGATGCTGGCTCCCACTCGTGGAGCACTTCTGTCCCCTCTGTCAGATGTTTCCTTCCCTCTCCTTCCTCCCGCTCAGATTTGATGCATCTGCTTGTATGGTGTTGGCTGATTTACCCCTGTAGTTCAGTCGCCTTCTGGAACTTGTGGGGTAACCAGCTTTCTTTTGACTGAAGATTTTTACTTTTATTAAAGTGTTTAGAGAGGTTAAAGCTGCCTCTGCTCTGCCCGTTCTCCCACATTTCCTCCCGTTTGGAGGTGAAAAAGAGTTTGCAGGTGAAGAAGATTTTATCCTGCTTTAAAGGCTGGATAATCTCCCTCACACTGCCTTACCCTGATGCCTATGTCCCCTTGTCACCTGTTTACTCAAGAGGTAGCTTGAGTGGTCTCTGATCTGCCCTCCCACCTCACGCAGTCCTGTGGACCACCTCTAGGTCCCCAGCACTGGTACATGCCCATTATGTGCCTTCAGACTGTGCTTAGCTTTCTTGACTTTTTGGATTTTCATCTTTATATTCCTGAAGATATCCCTTCTTAACCACTTGTAAGTGAGGTATATTTTATAGTATTAAAAAGATACTTTACCCAACTAACTGTGTGTGTATTTATTGTCCTAGAAGGGGTCTGTCTCCCTTGTCCACTGTGTCAGTGGAAAGAAAATTTCATTTTTTTTTTCTTGAAACTCATCTTTCTTTATGACTTACCTGTTTCATGGCTCAGCATGCTTGCTTTTCAGGTTTTTTGTAAACCTTTTTGATTTTGAAATACCTTTGTTTTCTTGTATGTTCTAGCAGTTTGCTACCTTCTCCATGAGAAACCAGTGCAAGGCTGTCATTTTTGCAAAGCTTAGACTCTCAGTCACCTATAGACTGACCACTGCAGATACTAGGGTGAGAAGAAGCATGCCACTAGTGTTAGCAGGCTAGGAAGGCCTTACTGCACAGACTGGCAGGTGGGGCAGTGAGAAATGTCCTCCAGTTTCCAGCCTCACACCTGAGGCTGCTGCCGCCGAGACCAGCAAACCCAGGCCTCAAGCTCCTCATGCCACTGTGAGGCAGGGCTTCGCCACCGCCTCTTAGAACTGAAGGGGATGAGTCTCCAGTGAAGTGGATATAGAATCGCAGCCCAGATTTCAGGGCTCTCCGTCACCTGGGACTGCGTCTCCTGCCAGTGGTCTGAGATCCAGAGAGCCCACCTCTTGCAGGACGACAGTGCCTGACTTCCCTTTCTGCTTAGGAATGATCACATATGCCACCACTGTAAACATACAGCAGCCCTCCCTGGTTTTTGACTATGGTACTGCTTATAACTCAACAACTGTTGGAAATTGTTCTAATGTGTACCTCTAAACTCAGGACCTTCTACCACTTGAGTCACAGTTCCAGCCCTTTTTTTTTTTTTTTTGCAGAGGTCGGAAAGATTTTATTCGTAGAGAATTTAGTTGGAGAAAAGAGAAGAGAAAGACTGCATATTGGAGAATGCAGGGGGACCCGGAAACCAGTGATCCCATCCAGCCCTTTTTTTAAAGTTATTCTTCAAATAGGATCTCACTTTTATGCCTGGGCCAGCCTGGACTTAGAATCCTTCTGTTTTGGCTTCCTGAGTAGCTAGGATGGCAGGGCACCACCACTGAACCCAGCTTTTTTATTGGTTGAGATGGGGTCCCACAAACTTTCTGGCAGGCTAGCCTCAAACCATAATCCTCCTGATCTTTGACTCCCAGGTTGCTAGGATTTACAGATAGCTAGCACCATACCTGCTTAAAAACTCCTAGTTCTTTGAGAAAGTATCTTTCAGTGGCAGATTAACCATCAGAAGAGTAATTATAACTGGATTTTTTAAGCTTACCACTTAAAACACAAAATTGGTGAATTGTATGGAACTATTAATCCATTTAGCATACATATTTTTCCTGTATCTGTACATTTATAAAAATCATGTGTCCTCCAAGGTACATTTGTTTCAAATACGATAAAAGAGGGAGGAATTATTAATAAATAGCAGTCCATAATCTTGTCTAGAATAAAGGTTTGAATCAAAATTTCAAACTAGGACTGGGGGAGTGGCTCAAATAGTAAAGTACCTGCTTTGCAAACTTAAAGCCCTGAATTCAAACTCCAGTCCACCAAAAAAAACCCCAAACAAACATCAAACTAGACCAAATAAATTAGACTGTAAGGTACTTAGGAATAGTAATAACATAAACTTATCAGTCTGAGGACAGTAAAAATGACTAATGTGCTAGCTAGCCAGAGTTAGCTTTTTGTCTCTAAACTTATGAGTAAATTTTGCCTCACTTTTAGAAACTTTTAGAACTAAGCATGATGACTAATGCTTATCTCCAGATATTTTAAAATGAAAATATATTCTGCTATTTTGAAAAGTATGTGGTTAGTTAAAGGACTTGTATTGGGCAAGGTAGAGTCAGGAGTCACTGTGGTGATTTGAATGGGGGAAATTTTATTAAAAGAGCTATTAAGTAAAAGTGCTGATGAGGGTTCTTCAAAGGAGCAGACCCACAGGACCCGCATAGACTCCTGGATGGTTCTGCGAACCACCACCTCCTGTTTGCACGCTGGAGACCCAGGAAAGAGGGAGCCTGAGAACTGAGTCTCAGTTGGAGTCCCAAGGCCTGAGAATCAGTAGCGGCAGTGTCTGAAGGCTGGAGAAATCAGAAGTCACAGCCAAAGCAGAGAGCCGGAATTCACTCTCCCTGTGCGTTTTTGTCCTATTTGGGCCCTCAACAGATGGAAGGATGCCCACGCACATGGTGAGGGCGATCTTGCTCATTTATGTACTAGGGTGCTCTTCCAGGGCACCCTAGTAGACTTACCAGAAATAATGCTGTCTGGACATCCTTCAACCCAGTCAAATTGACATATAAAATTAACCATCAAGAGGGAGCAAGAGAAGTCTCTAATGTACTCCAGAGTGGCAACCGCAGAGAGCAGCTGGTGAAGAAAGAGGGTCGAGGACGGAACTTAGAGGAGGGCAGCCTGCCCCCCTGCTCCTCTAAGGAGTGGGCGTGTGCTGGATGGTGCCACATCCCACAGCAGGAGAAAGGAAGGATACTTCCTTGTGATGTCCCTCCAGCGCCCTCTGGTGGGAAAGCGTAGATCACAGTAGCCGTCAGCGGGGAATGAGTGTTTCAGTATCCACAGGAGGGGCTGTCAGTTCATACCTCTTCCGTGTAATCTTTAAAAGTAATCTTTCTCCGTTACCAGCCTGATCTTTGTATCCCCTACCAAGTATTCGGAGGACATGAGGGTTAGGGCTTCAACATACAAATGGGGGAACAGATAGAGTCTACCCTGTAACAACACTACCTAAATGCAGCATGTCAGGAGATGGTAGCTGACACTGTTATCTTACTACTGGATATTAACTTTGTCACTTGGTTAAGGTGGCACATGCAAATATACAGCACTGTTTTTCACTTTGTGACTAATACATCTCTTGGAGGAGCTAATTTTGAGATGATGTACATATGCTTATTTTCCTCAACTCTGGCTGGCCCACTAACCTCAGTATTCTGTTGGTGCATCTTGCCTGCGGTGCTCATTTCTGTAACCTAATGGTGATTGTCTGTTTGCCTTGTTTCTTCTGCACTTGTTAACTGGAACTCTCCTGTATATATTCATTCTTGCATGCATGCATTTGTGCCATTATACACTCAGCTGTTTTCCAAATTCTGTGTGTTACAGCCCAGTGCCCTTACCTTGTCACTCAGATTATTCTTGTTTTAGTCATTGTCAGTCCATTCAGTTTGATTGCTGTCCTTGTGTTACTCTCTCCCCCCAAATTTTCAGCCACTACAGAATGCTCAGGGGTCCTCCCTTGTCACAGCTCTGAGATCAACTCTGGAAGGCTTGTTCCATTTTTCACCCCCCCTTCCTCTGTTTCTTGAGATGGGGTCATTCTGTGTAGCTCAGGCTAGCCTCAAACTGGTGATGCCTCTGCCTCCTGAGTGCTGGAATTATAGGCATGCACCACCAGGCCTGGCTCCTGTTCCATTTTTATTATTAAAGGTGATTAAAATCCAGGGAGCAGGGTAAGCTTGTTGCTTCTGAGGAATCATTGCTTCTCAACCTCTCCTTAGGACAGCAATGGAAATCTGTGCATACTTCTTTATATGGATCTGTCTGTGTATGTACTTAAAGACCCACAGTTCATATTGTTAAGTTCCATTTCCAGTCCAACTTTCCTTCTTTGTAACTTTCTTCAGCAGTGAGGAATCAATTGATCCTTTATTATCTTCTTTGCACATTTACTCATTTGCTCAGTTCTAGTGTGTACTGCATGTGTTCAAATTCACTAACCCATATTTCTTGTGAGAAACAACTTTAGTAGTTGAATTGAGTACCGGTGAATCCAGCCCACTTCCTGTTTGTGAGAATAAAGTTTTATTGGAACACAGTCTGTTCATTTGCTTATATGTTGTCTGTGGTGGCTCCTTCACTACAGTGATCAAGTCTAGTAGTTGCAGCAGAGACTGGATGGCCTACAAAGCTGAAAGTATTTACTGTCTGGTCCTTTACAGAAAGTGTTTGTTGACTCCTAAACTCTAAGAGTATAGATTTTATACACTTTTCTTTTTGTCTTTAACTTTACAAGGTTCTAGTCAAAATACTGTTTTCCAGAGTTACCTTTTCTTCTCACTCCTTCAGTGTGGTTGTCTTATTCATTCCTCATACAATTAGGTTCATTCCTTACTGCATATGTTCCGTTTTCGGTTCCCCACAACACATCCTGATCAATTGCAAAAACATATTTTTGGGTGGGTGAAACATTGCTGTGACTCTAGGAGTGGAAACTACAAAAAGGTGTAAGGGTACACTTAGTGCTACTCGCCCCTCTGTGCCACTTCTCCATCCCAACAAGCTCTCCACTCCTGATTCCATGCATGCCATAGGGAAACAATCTCTTTGGTTGTGGGTGTTGTGCAGATCCACATATGGACGTATGCTTTCTTGATGCATATCTTCTTTCTTACAGGAAGGGTGGCATGTTAGAGGCACTCTTTTGCACTTAGTAGTCTATCTTGTAAATAACTTCATATCAGCTCTTAGAAAGCATTCTCATTTTTAAAGATAGCTGCATAGGACTCCATTGTGTGAATGTGCCAGAGCTTATTCAACTGTTCTAGGTATGGCCTTGTTTTAGCTACAAGCAATGTTGCAGTGAATAACCACACATCTGTGTAGTTGATATCATTGGGGACCAGTCTCTGGGATATCTTCCTAGAACTGGGCTTCTCCATCAGAAGGAATCTACAGGTGTAATTTTCTTGACTATTGTCAAGTTCAGAAGGATAGACCCAGCTTATATTCTCATCAGGGTATGAGAAGCTTGTTTCCCCAACCTCACTCACACAAGGTACTGTTTTCTCTTGAGTTTATCCCTGTGTTTTTAACTTGGAATTTTTTTCTTCCTTTTTTTTTTTTTTTTTTGGTCCTGGAGTTTGAACTCAGGGCTTTACACTTGCAAAGCAGGCATTCTACTGCTTGAGCCATGCCTCCAGCCCATTTTGCTCTGGTTGTTTTTGGAGATGGGCTCTTGTGAACTATTTGCCCAGGCTGACATTGAACCTCCATGCTCCCCATCTCAGCCTCCAAGGAGCGAAGTAAGATTAGAGGCATGAGCCACTGACACCCAGCCAATTAGGAATTTATTAAACAGTGAGCTTCAACACTTTTCATATGTTTGATTTCTTTTTTTTTTTTTGTATTTTTACTTCCTTTGAGTGTGAATTGCCTATTGTACTTTTCCCATTTAAATCATATTTTAGTCACACGTTCTTCAGTTTTTAGCTTCTTTGTGCGGCAGGGACATTAGATCTTGGTGTGTGCTCTTGTACAGGTTCTCCAGGTTGAATTTCAAATTTGATTATGTGTGGTGTTTTTGCCTTTTGTGACTCCATGTCCTCTTGCCTACAGGATAATGCTGTAAACCATAGTTCTTTAAATGTGTTTGCTCACCCTCTGCTTTGCCCTGTTTGCAGTGTACCACCAATTCCTGCTCAGCAAGGCTCAGCTCAGGGGACAGTTCTCAAACGATTTCTCACCTAGAATGAGTTAAAGAAATTAATACCTCTGATGCCTTCTCAGAGGGTGCCGCTTTTAAAAGTTGTTTGATCTTCACAGTATCCTTTAATAACTCCCTGTGATAATGTGACTAGTGGTAGTTAACTAAGTCAGGGCTTCAGATTTCAGCAGTTGCTTTGTCTGTAGTCTGTGTGGAATGATGGACCATTAGACTTGATTTTCTCCCCAGTGAATATTTTGATTTCATGAATCCATTTCCACCAAAGTCTTTTCTTTCTTTCTTTCTTTTTTTTTTTTTGGTCCCAGAATTTGATAATTCAAGTGGTGCCTTTAGTTCATTTGGGCTACTATAACAAAATATCATAAACCAGTTGCTTATAAACAGCAGAAGTCTTTGCTTTATAGTTCTGGAGGCTGGAAGTTCCAAGGTCAAGTTGCCAGCAGATTTAGTGTCTGGCAATGACTTGTTCTCTGATTCATAGGTCTTCTCACATGTGGAAGGGCCCAACCAACATTGGGGAAGGGGGGTAGGTAGGAGGTGTGGCTCTGTAGTAAGAGCAGTAGTATCATTCAGGAGGGTGGAACCTTATGACCTAATTGTTTCTGGAAGGCTCCAGCTTCTCATTATGCTGAGAATTAGGTTTCTATGTATGAATTTTGGTGAACACATTTAGTGGCTATTAGGTACATAGAATTATTCCAGGTGCATCTTTCACTAAATAGTGAAGTAGCTTATGAGTGCTGGTCAGCCATACCAAGACTGATTTACTGGGAGCTAATGAAACTCACGTTTCAGGTGTCCTCACTCTCAAGTGCCAACCCTGGAGACTTTTTAATTGTGGCATTATAGAATGGATACTTCTGCAAGCCCATTAATCCTTCAGTAGAGAAGAAGGACTTTCTCTGTAAGGATTAATTAACAAGAATATGATGTCAATAAAATACAATAGGCCGTGTAAAAAAGTCCTGAACCATGTTGCATAGCTATTACTTCAGCTAGAAGTATTTATTTTTAATAAACTTACTGAACTTAAACAATTTTAAATAAAAACAGAATGCTTGATTTTAAAGTTTTAAAAGTACCTCTGTGGAAGTCATAGACTGTCACTGCCAGCTTAGTGATTAATTTCCCTCAACCATTGTTCTCTTTTGACTTAATTACTGATTGTCGTTTGAAGAGCAGAGGTGGTCAACATTGATTGACCCTGTCTGTATACTTACATTATAAGACTCCTAGAGAATTCAGTTAACTATATACTCAAAAGTTTGCTGTCTGGGCTTTTTAAAACTACCTTTTATTTTCACGGGTACTCAGACACAATTTTTGTAAGATAACTGTCACACTTTTCTTGGTTGTTTCCTAACTTATTTTCTCTAGTGGTCAGTGGCCAGTCATTTCCTACACTGAAGAGCATTAGATTGTTTGCAGTTTTGTTTTTAAGACATCCAGCATGACATTGAACTCTCAGGGAGCATCTCATGCACATGCATCAGGAAGTGGATAGATGGATGGATGGAAGTAGTGTCAGTCTGATTTGTTTCTGTGATCAATTTGCGTGTTCTTTTTTCTTTGTAACTCTTGTTTTGATTTTTGCAGCTTCGTAATTTTTCATATCAAGTTTCCCAGGTCTCCCTTTGCTATACTTCACAGATCTTTTGGCTTTCTAAGAACTTCCACATTCTTCTATAGGAAATTTAAACACATCCTGTTGCATGAAAAATTCTAGTGGGACTTTTGTGGCAGGAGATTGCATTGAATTTCTAGATTAATTTGAGCAGAGAACAGTCTTATTTAGCTGTTAATCCTTCTGATACCCATTCTTGGACATGGGTAGTAGTTTTCTTCAGTTTAGTTCAGTTTTAAGCCCTTTAGTAAAACTTTGTAGTTCGATACATATATGTACATGTATGTTTATATGTGTTTGTGCTGTGTGTTGTACTTTCATCTGTTTTCTGTTAGACTTATTCTTAGGTAATTTTTCTAGCTATTAGGAATTTGATTTTTAAGAAGACTGATTTCTAATTGCCAGTGTTTAGGAGAATCACTAGGTTCTTTTATGTTTGTCTTGTGTCTGGTTCTTTTGTTAGACATTAATGATTTTAACTATCTGTTAGACCACTAGATTCTCTTGAGTAGACAGTCATACACTTTCTAGTTTTTTTTTGTGTGTGTGTGATATTGGAGTTTGAACTCAGGGCCTACACCTTGAGCCGCTCTACCAGCCCTTTTTTGTGATAGGTTTTTTTGAGATAGGGTCTCGTGAACTATTTGCCTACACTGGCTTTGAACCATGATCCTCCTGATCTCTGCCTCCTGAGTAGCTAGGATTACAGGCGTGAGCCACTGGTGCCTGGCTAATTATGGCTTAATACTTTTTTTCTCTCCTATCTTAGCAGGAGCATGCTAGAAGATAATGTTGCTGTGATTAGCTTCACTCTTTTGGACTGCTTCTATTATTTCACCATTGAAGTGTGGGCTCCCAAAATGTTTCATGAATATTCTTCTATCCATATTCACTGGTCTCTGTTACTTTTAAAAATCATGTGTGGGTATTAATTTGATATACGCCTTTGCAGCCCATTGACATTTTCAGTTTCTCAATTATCTGATGGTGGCAGTGACAGATTTTCGAGTACCGAGTTTTCCAGGTGTTCCTGGGGCACACTGTACTCGGTCACCATTTATTCTTTGGTAACTGTTGGACCATTTTGCTGCATTATTTATAGAGGGAGCTTAAACCTCTGCTTTGAGATTGACTCGTGTGTGTGTGTGTGTGTGTGTGTGTGTGTGTGTGTGTGCACTTGTACTGTTATGGTTTTGTTTTGTTACTAGAATTTCATTATTGTTTCATTATGCTTTGGTAGAATTTACCTAAAGTTTGGTAAACAGTTATTCAAATAACAATGAGCATTGATTTTTGGTGCATCTGGATAGGTAGCATTCCAGTTATTTTCATTTCTGCATTTAGTTAAAATTATTCTTAGCAGCTGGGTTGGTGCACACGTGTAATCCTAGCACTGTGGAGGGAGAAACAGGAGGATTAAGAGTCTTAAGGACAACCTGGGCTGGGCCTGAAACAGACACACACAAACTTTTGGGAACTAAACATTCCCTAAAAATATTGGAGTAACTATTTTTAAGAACTAACAACTATTTATATTTAGCATGTTATTTTAGAGTTGAAATCACATGGGGAAAGAAAGGCCCTTTAAGTCCTTGACTCGAACCTACTAGAGAGTGAAACAACACATTTTACCTTCCCTTGAGCATATGCAAAATTAATCTAAGAGATCACAGAAGCTTAATTTAGAAAAAGAGGAAGGTCTCCTTGAGTTCATTGTGGGTATTTAATGTTACCAAACTGAGAAGCTCTTTCACATGTGCTGTGTGGGATTACTGCCAGCTCGTTGCAAAGTTTCCATGGGATCCATTCGAAGTGGGAGAGAAGGACGAGTTCAGGTAGAATAATGGTAATCGAGACGCGTCTGCCAGTCCTTTGGGAACAGACAACTTGGCTGCATGTGTCACAGACGTTCCCAGTTTTTCTTCTTTGTGACTTCCAGTTTGCTTTCTCTTCTATGCCAAAGTCAGATTTATAAGCCCATTAGGAGGAATTTGAGTTGTGATTGTATATGCTTATCTGCACATAGTAAATGATCATAGATAGGGCAGAGGAACTTTTGTTTTCTGATCTTCCTCCGTCCTGACCTTCAGAGCATGCACACGTGTGTACACATATGTGCTTGGGCATATATTATTTATTGCATAGTTCATAGATGTAGCTGTGCTCCTTTTTTCTTTTTCGCTTAAGAATAGGTACTTTGTGTATCATTACATATTCATCACATATTTGCACATACATAACCCATTCTACTTAAGACCTCATGGCTTAGTATGTTTGCATTATAACTTAATTACTATTTCTCTGTTGACTTTTAAGTTATTTACAGTTTTTCAGATGGGCTTACTGGGTCAAAAAGTACACTGCTATTAAAAGAAGTGGTGTGTGTTATTTAGATTGCCTTACAGATAGCGTGCTTGCACTCTATCTTTCCTGCATGTGGATTGATACTGGTTTTATTATTCTCTTTATAGTGAGATTTGGCATTTCTCACTTTTGAATTTTAGTGTCTTCCAAGGCATCTCGGTTAATGTTCTTCCTTATCAGTCAGGAGTCATGCCTGATGCTAACGACAGTGGTCCTGCCATGCCCATGATCCCAGCTACGCAAGAGGCAGAGCTCAGGAGGATTGCGGTTCAAGGCCAGTCCAGGTAAATAGTTCTGCGAGACCCTATCTCGAAAAAACCCGACACAAAACAAGGCTGGTGGAATAGCTCAAGTAGCAGAGCACCTGCCTAGCAAACCCTGAGTTCAAGCCCGGTACCACCAAAAAAGGTAGTCCTGCGCTATGAACTTTTCTCCTAATCTGCCTGTCTTAACTTTTGAAAATACATACATACATGCATACATACATGCATATATACACACATACATATTTATTTATTTATTTTGCTTTACAGAATGTTTTTGATTTTGATAGTCAGTTATTCCTTTCATTATTACTACTGGTTTTTGTGTTATGCTTAAGTTCTCTATATCAACATTGTAAACTCCCTTCTGTATTCTCTCTGAGTATTTTTATAGTTTTGTTTTCTTTTAGATTATTCTATTGAAAAATGTTATTTTTATGTTTGAGGGTACAGGAATTGAACTTTTTAGGTTAATCTGTGCACTATTTCTCATGCCTGTAATCCTAGCTACTGGGGAGGCAGAGATTGAGAGGATCATTATTGAATGCCAGCATGGGCAGTAGTTCATGAGACCCCATCTCAACCAATAAGCCAGACATGGTAGCATATGCTTGTCACCTCAGCTATCTAGGAAGCATAAATAGGGCCCAGCCCAGTCATAAGCATGAGACCTTGTCTCAAAAATAACTAAAGTAAAAAGGGCTGGGAACATGACTCAGGTGGTAGAGCACCTGCCTAGCAAATGCAGGGCCCTGAGTTGAAACACCAGTCTCACTGCACTGCCCCCCCAACAAAAAAATTTTTTTAAGGTTCATATTGGAACTGAACATATCAGAAACAATATTTCTCTGTCAGATAGCCAATTGTGTCCCAATACTTTGTTGATTTTTCCATTTGAAAATGCTACCAATTAGCATATATACTTAGCTTTCACATATTTCTGAAATTCTAGCTTCATTGAACAATTGAACTCTTCTGCAACAGTATTATAGAATATTAATTACTTTGCTGTATGAGTACATTTTGATAAGTTAGTGTGCAAGTCTCACTATCCTTACTCTTTTTGTCCCAAATTCTCATGGCTATTTTTATGTATGTAGGTTGATTTTTTTTTTTTAAGGAGTTCAAGTTTTAGAAATTGTAAAGTAGGTATTTTTTAAGTATAAACCTTGAAACATTAATGCTACCAATATTAATATTTCCACATGGTTTGTGTTGTTTTAAGTACTTTGGCGATATTGTTACAGAAGAAGCAATTATATCTTCATTATTCGGGGAGCAAAAACCTAGTCTGAGTATATGACTGTAAGGGAGGAACAATAAATTGGCCAGTGAGATTGTAAATAGTATGGCTTGAGGTAGACTGAGGCTCAGCCTCTCCCCTCCGTGCACACAGCCCAGTTCACATACTCATATTTAATGTGGTTGGTGCTAAACTGTTTATTGTGTTTAAATTTTATAAATTATTAGCATTTCCTCTATGTCATTAAAGCACTTTTATAAATATAACTAATGAATGTTTTATAGCCTACTTGTATTGCGTCCAAATCTGCTTAATCCTATCAGCATTTTTCAGTACACTTTTCTTTTACAATTATGATAGATGCAAAAGAGTGTCACATCTGAGTTACGGAGCATAGTAGTAAGAGGAACTGCTGGGAAGCAGCTCATTTCAAGAAGAGCCTTTCTAAATTCCTGAGCATCTAACATGTGTGCATTCATAACAGTAATTGTAGGCACACAGTTAAAAGTACTGCTGTGACTGCTCTTGGACTGACTAGGCTTTCTGTTTAAAGAGAGGATTAAAAAAAAAAAAGCCAGCGAAATGACTAGATCAGAAGTCACTAATGTTTTAAGCTGATGATGGAGGCGGCTATTAGTAGTTAAACTTGAGGACCACCTAGCCCTGGGCATTATTCAGCAAACAAAACAAAAACTGAGCTCACTTAATAGAGAAATGCTGTCTTTTAGTAAGTGCTTTTCTAGTTAAGAGTCATTCCATACTAACTTTTCACATTAAGGCCCTTTTGTGGGAAATATAATTCTCAATTTATTTTCTTTATATTTCTGCGCTTTTTGAGTTTAGAATTTGAACTTAAACCGTCCATTCACAAGTGTAAAGTTAGAATTTTTCTCATTTTTAAACTTTTAAACTTGTTATAATTCCTTAGGTGGAACTTATTTTGCCCAATGTTATGTCTTGAGGGTCTAAATGTTATAATTAGCTAATATTTTCACTATTGTTATGATTCCTCCTGCCCATTTACCAAAAGTAAATATCTGTGTGCACTAGGATCTGTTTGGGCCTGGTTTGCTGTATCACAGCTGGGTAACTTTTATCTGCATGATCCCATTTCATGGGACAAGCACTTCCCTGAAGAAACTTTGCAAGTAGAGCTTTCTTATTAACCATGTCTTAAATCTTGGTAATTCTTGTTTTGTGGTTATTGTGAAGTTACATCATCTTAACTTTTATCCTTGACTGAGTGACCCAGTAGCTAGCTATTAAAATTCAGAATGTAAAACACCAAGACAAGGACTGGGTATGAAAAATGATATTGATAGTGGAAGACCATTTATTCCCAGGAAAGGAAGAGATTTAGGAAGCATTTTTGAGGAGTGGCTGACAAAGTCCTCTATGGAAGTGATGCATGAGGCACAGCTGAGTTAACCAGCACTCTACGCTCTAGCTAGTTGTCTGGGCGGTGGGAGGTTAGAGTTCTTCCTCCACTGTCAGTCTGATGTTGGAGATGTGCTCATCAGTTTTGGGCCATCATTTTATTGTGGGCAAATGGGCTTTTCTCTTGGCCCTGTTTTCCTACTCATGCTGTGTTATCCTGTCTTATCTGGTAGTTTATATCACTAGATTAACTTTCCTTTTTCAGTAGGGCAGCACAGTTGTGTTCTGCACTACAACACTAAATGGGGACATGTTGGCATTATAGCGAACTCTAGCCATTGTCTTTTAGCCTTAAAATAAACAGAGATTTAAAAATTTCATTAACCTCAGTGTTGTAATTTACTGTATAACTAGACACCGACTCAAGGGCTTCCTTTTAGTTTTTTCTTTTTCCAGGGGTGGATGGCATCTTGCCTTTAAGTGTGCACATCTGTTATGAAAGTTAGAACAGCTGCTACCTAACTGCTGTTGAGGTCCTGTGATTGGGAGTGCCTCACACCCAGAGGCAGTACCCATAAATCTAAATCTCTGTACCTTGATAATGAAAGTATAGTTGGCCTCTGTGTCCACGGGTTCTGTATTTGTGAACTCAACCACCCGCGGATTGAAAATATTAAAACTATTTTGTCTATTCTGAATATACGTTCTCTAAACAAGGCAGTACTCCAGCTATTTACACAGTGTTTATACTGTGTTAAGTATTACAAGTAGTCTAGGGGTGATTTAAAATATACAGGAGAACGTGTGCAGATTCTATACAAACACTGAGTCATTATTTATGTAATAGACTTGAGCAGCTGTGGATTTTGGTATCTGAGGGAGTCCTGAAACAAGTCCCCTTCAGAACCACTGTACTACCTGGTGTGTGTGTGTGTGTGTCTGTCTGTCTCTGGGGCTGTTACTCAATTGAGGGAAGTGTATAGAGCCACACTCATGTGTCATTCATTGGCTGGGTGTGATGTCTTTATTACTGACTCCTAGCTCAGGTGCTGTCATGCTCAGACTGGAGTATGACATGATCTCCTCTAGTCACTGCTGCACAGGTGGCAGTATCATGGCACAGGCTTACCCTGGGCCATATGACACCTAGCTCAGCTGTTTGGGCATCCTCTTAGGACAGGTGATTTCTGTCATGGCTGCTTGCTAACTTAGGGAGCCTGTTCCCTTTGCAGGTATCTTCATGTCAACATGAGGTGCATGGCATATGCAGTTTACACCTAAGAACTTCAGGATTAGAGAAGTGAATGGCAATGCCATTTCTTCTTTGCTTTCTGCTCATTTTGCCATTTGCCTCATCTGATAGCAGGTGTTTATGGCACTGGTTTTCAAGGAGGCATCTGAAACCTCCTCCTGCCCATGACATTTGGCAGTGTCTGAGGATACTTTTTGCTTATCAGGATCAGGTTAGGAGGTTTGTGAGGGTACCCCTGGTATCTAGTGTATGGAGGCTCTGACTATCCTACAACACACAAAATAACCTAGTAGGGCATTTGAGTAGCCTGGTGTTTGGGAGTGTGCTAGATATCAGTTGACAGGTGGAAAGTCTGGGGATGACTTTAGCAAGACAAGGGACATGGAAGAAGGCTGATTGGCAGAGAGACAGGAGAAGGGGGTGGGCATCCTGGAGAAGTGGTGGAGGGCTATTGACCCATCCCCAGTCTGTCTCCCCTCAGTTGGTCCTTATGCCTCAGGGATATACTTAGAGCTCTTAGAAGCCCAGCCAACTGTGGAGGGATCTAGGATCCCCTAATAAGTGCTTCCAACAGGTAAATGAAGATAGCTGTTTTCAGAAGATGTATCATTACTCTGTTGCTTCCAGGCTCTGAGTCCACATCTGACTCAAGTGATAACTAAAAATAGACAATATACTCTCAGTAAGGTCAAACAAAAGATGCTTAAACAGTTTCACCAATGATTAGCCATAAAGCTGGGACTCTTCTGTTTCCTCAGCACTAAGATTTTGTTGTGTATGTTACATATCAGCCTCAGTTACTAATTTAAAAAAAATTTTTTTTTTTTTACACCTTTTGATGAAACTGGGGTTTGAACTCAGAGCCTCACACTTGCTAGGCAGGCTCTCTACCACTTAAACCACTTCGCCAGCCCCTTTTTGTATTGGATATTTTCTAGATAGGAGCTTGTGAATTATTTGCCTGGGTTAGCTTTGAACCATGATCCTTCTGCTCTCTCTCTGCTTCTTGAGTAGCTAGGATTACAAGTGTGAGCCACTGGTACTCAGCTTTAGTTGTTAATTTAGTTAGCAATTCAACATTCTAAACAGTCTGTGCCATGGGAAAGAAAGGTCAGTGCCCCCGGTGCAGAGATTCTGCTACTTGCTTCTTTTTCTGATAACATAAGGCTTTTCAGGGTCCTGAGGCTCAGCTACTAGAACCTGAGCTGGTTTCCCCAGTTGATGGGATAAGAGTCTGACACTGCAGTTGACAGTCTCTTGAGTAACAGGTGGTCTCTTCTCATGCTGCATTTAAGAGGAAGCTAGGTACACAGGGAAGATGTTCAGGAGCTAGGTAAAGAAAAAAATGATCATTTAAGCCAATTCCCCGCTGAGTTCATTGGGAAGTGATTAGAACTGATGCCCACAAGATGGAAATAGTTCTTCAAAACAAAATACAGCATCAGGCCTAGAGGAGACCACAACATCGGCATAATGAAACATTTTGAAACCTGTAAAAAATCCAAAGGCCTTGCTTCCTGTCCAGAATGAAATTCAGAGCACTGGTTTACATCTCACTTGGTTCTCGGCACAGACTTAAGTATTCAGTATTAATAGCAGTGGGAGCAGGTTTTGTATTTTCTAGCCTTGTATTATATTCTTATTTTTTAGACTTAATTGTTATTAATGGTGTAAGGTAGAATCTCATTTCACCCTATCACTATTAATCTCTTTCTCACCTTTCGTCTTAAGTCGGTCTGGTGCTTTTATGATCCAAGTGATAGTTTAGATATATAAAATACAAATTAAAGGGGAGGTGATTGTCATTGCCGTGAGAATCTTTATGTAAAAGTTTTCCTTGAGTTTCTGTGTAGTTTTAAATGCGTGGTTTAGCAATTTGAAAGCATACTCCTGTAGGATTGTATAGATTACAATACGTGTTTCCACTGTCCATTAGGTAGCCACAGCCACATTGTAACTTGCCTTAGTTGTGGAGCAAAACTCAGATTTCAGTTTCAGTTATTGTTGCAACATTTTTATTTACCTTTTTCTTTAAATAAATTTTTAAAACCTTTCCTTTAAAAAATAATCTTTATCACTGCTGCAAATGATGAAATACAAGTAAAAGAAGCACAGAGCTACCATGTTAGTTTTGGGGAAATGTTACTAGTAATGTTTATTGGTAGATTAGCAGTTCTGTATTAAGCTAACTCACATCACATGTATGTACACTGTGGAAAGTGCCAAGGATAGCTAGCCACCTTTTTCTGGTTGAAGGAAGGTGACTTTGGTTTCAGGGAGCTCCCAGAAGCCATGCTCCAGAATCTAGATGAATGTGTCAAGTTATTAGGGTATTACCAGACTGTGGGAAAAGGGGTCCCTTAGCCACCCATTTCTGCCATTTGCTTTGGGAAGTGAAACCTTATTTGATGTCTTTCGAGTTCTCTTCATGGTGACAAAATATTTGCAGTGAGTTTTTCAGATAAATTCTTATCTGGATCAAGCGCCACGTCAGTGTTCACAGTAAGTTTATTTCTTCTTGCCTGTGGAACCCCACCTTATAAATCCAGGTACCTTGAACAAGCAAACCCTTTGTAGAATGCACCAATTCCTGATGCCTGCCCAGTTGTGCCTGTGCCAAGACATAGTGTCTGTCCGTCATGATAACAAGCTGTTATTACCACCCATCTCTTTGAACATAGAGGAGAAAAGGTGAAGGATTCAGCAGCTTTCCTAAACAAATTTTAGCATTTGTAGTTTGCTTCTCTTGATAAGCAGGAAGTAGATTTCAGAACTCCACAGTCATACTCGTTTCCAAGATGACTTTACTTTTAAGACTTTAAAATCACTTAATCTATCTTATCCATGATGGATTCAGCAGAAATAATAGATTTTCATAGAGCAGACCCAATCCCATTTCTCAGTTAAATATCCTAATACCTAGTGCACATGCTAAAGTACTGCTAGCTTATAAGAGTGACTTGTGGTCTGTCCCTGAGAAAGGGGCATGGACACGGTATTCAGAAGGTTTGATTTGTCATCAGGCATGTTGTCCATACTGACAACACTTCTTTTTCCTTGTGGCAAAATATATATAAACATAAAATTGCTAATTTAACATTTTCAGTTTATAATTTGGTGACATTAATCACATTGTTGTATCACTACTTCCAAAACTTGTAGATTATCTCAACCAGAAACTCTGCAACTATTCTATAATAATTCCCCATTCTCCCCCGCCCCACCTCCTCCCTAGAAATCTGTTTACTTTCCGTTCTAGTGAATTTGCCTGATGTAGATACTTGATATCAATAGAATCCTGTAGTACTTCTCCTTTGCAACTGGCTTCCTTCATTTAGCATGTTTTCAAGGTTCATCCATGTTGTATGTATCAGAACCATAGTCCTTTTTTATGGCTGAAATCTGTTATGTGGATGTACTACATTTTTGTCTGTTTAATGTGGTGGACATCTGTGGGTTGTTCCATGTTTTGACTAATGTGCCTAATGCTGCTGTGAACATCGCCATACAAGTGTATATATGCATCTGTATATTCAGTTATTTCATATGTGTCAGTTATATGTTGTGAGGAACCACCAAACTGTTTTACACAGTGGTAGCACATTCCCATTTCACATTCCTGTAAGCAGCAATCATCAGCACTTTCAGTTTTTTATTATGGTCACCCTAATAGGTGTGAAATGGTATTTCATTGTAGTTTTGTTTTGAATTTAAGTAATAGCATTTCTGTTTCTACAGAAAAGCCTGTTTTAATTTTGATAGGGACCGTATTGAGTTTGTAACTCACTTTGGCTAATATTCATTGCTAGTAATAGAAAAACACACTGAGTTCTGTGTGTTGATCTTACATCCTACAACTTTGCTGAATATCTTTATTAGCTCTAGTAGCATTCCTGTGGATTTGTTGGAATTTTCTATATATAGGATCCTGTCATATGTGAATAAATAGTGATAGTTTTACTTACTTTGCAATTTGGATTCCTTTTATTTTTCTTGTCTAATTGCCTGGCACAATGTTGAATAGAACTCTTGAAAGCAGGAATCCTTGTCTTGTCCCAAAAGCATCAGTTTCTTACCATCTGGTAAGGTGTTAGCTATGGGTTTTTCACAAGTATCCTTTCCTCAGTTTGTTGGATGCTTTCTGTCTTGGAAGAGTGTTATATTTTATCAGTGCCTTTTCTACATTAATTGAGGTGATCATGTGTGTTTTCCTTCCTTTATTTTGTCAATGCAGCAATCCATGTAATACATCGATTGATTCTTTACATTGAATTGTCCTTGCATTTCTGGGATCAATCCCATTTGGTAATGGTACATAATCCTGTTAGTATCCCGTGGGGTTTGGTGTGTTAGTATACAGTCCATCCTCATTATTATTCATGTATTCCATATTTGCAGATTTACCTACTTGTTTGGAACCACCAAGTGAATACTGCAGTACTTTCATAGTCATTTGTGTATGTGGTTAGAGAGAGAAGAAAAAGTGACGGGTCTCCTGATAGTGCCTCCTCCTGGCTGAGGTTGACCTCGGCAAACATGCTGCCTTGTTCAGCTCTGGCAGGGAGATCAGAGGATAGAAGCAGTAGGGGGCACTGCAGCACTGATGCCAGTTGATGGGTTTGACTCCCAGCTCTGGTTTCTGTTGGTGGGATGGCCCCAGGCAAGTCACTTAACACTTCTGAGACCATTTCTCTTTGGTAAAATAAGTAGAATCTACCAGAATCAGTTGATTCTGGGGTTTTAAATTTATATTCTACTTAGGTGTGTCAGCAATTATTTAGTATTCATGAATTCAGTGTTCTTAGTGACTTTTTTATAAAACAACATCTGTAAATATCTGGGGTGTGTGGCTCAAGTGATAGAGCCCTGAATTCAAACCCCAATACTGCCAGAATTAACTTTTGTTGAAGATATTTGCTTATATATTCATGAAGGATATTGGTTTTGATTTCCCTTCTTAGAAATTAAAATTGTTAAATAATTTCTCTCTCTTTTTTTTTTGGGCAGTACTGCGGTTTGAACTCAGTGTTTCACACTTACTAGGCAGGTACTCCACCTCTTGCTGCTTTGCCAGCCCTTAATTACTTCAGTTAATTAAACAATTAATTTCCTTTTCTCACACCATCTTCCTTGGGGTAATGCTGGCCTCATAAAAAGAGTTAGGAATGTTTGCCTTTCTGTTTTTTGGAAGTATTTGGGATGGTTTGATGCTAATTCTGCCTTAAATGTTTGGTACAATTTCCTTGTTGGGAGGTTTTGATTGCTGATTCAGTCTCTGTTTGTTATGTCTGGTGAGCTTTTTTATTTCCTTAAGCAGTTTAAGTTATTGATACGTTTCTGAGAATTTGTCCATTTCATATAGATTATCAAATTCATTGAAATATAATTATTCATCCTGTTCTCTGGAAATCATTTTCATTTGTGTAAGATTAGTAGTTACGTCCCCACTGTCACTGCTGGTTTTAGTGTCTCTTTTTTATCAGTCCAGCTAAAGGTTTGTTCAGTTTTTTAAATTGAACTTTTCAAAGAACCATTGATTTCCTCTATTTTTCTCTTACATTCGTCACTCTAAAACTTTTATTATTGCTGCCATCCAGCTACATTTACACTTAATTTGCCCTTCTTTTTCTATTTCTTCAAGATGTTCAGTTAGGAATGATTTCAGGTTCTTAAGCTTTACAGCTATGAACTTCCCTTTAAGCACTGTCTTCTTTGCATCTTAGACCTTTTCTGTGCTGTGATTTTATCTTCATTTGTCCAGAAGTATCTTCTACTTTCCCAGGTTTTTTTTGTTTTGTTTTGTTTTGGTACTGGGGTTTGAACTCAGGGCTTCATCCTTGCTAGGCTGGTGCTGTACTACTTGATCCATGTCGCTAGGCTTCCCCTGTGATCTTTTTAAACCATTAAGTATTGAAAGAGTGTGTTGTTTTAATTTCTGCATATTTATGAGTCTTCCAGTTTTGGGGGGTTTTTGTTTTTTTTTTTTTTTTTTTTTTGCTGTTTTACCTTCATTCTAAAAGATAACAAAATACCTTTAATTTCAACTGTTTAAAATTTAAAACTTGTTTTGAGGCCTAATATTTGGTCTGTTTTGGGAAATGATCCATGTGCCTTTGAGGAGAAGATACTTTTCTGGAGTATTCTGTTAGTGTTCTCTGAGGTCTGCTTGTTTAAAGTGTTGTTGTTCAAGCCTCTTTCCTCAGTGACCTTCTGCCTGCATGTTGTGTTTGTTATTGAAAGTGGCGTATTATGGAAATTGCTGCTGCAGCTTCTTACCATCTTTATCTTTCTCTCTTCAGTTTTGTCAGTGTTTGCTTCCTATAATTTGGAGCCCTGTTGTATGGTGCATACATGTTATAATTTTTGTATCTCCTTGAGGAATTGACCTTTCTACTCTTGTCCTTTCTCTTATAACAACTTTTGACTTAAGTCTTATTTTATCTTGATCCTAGTATAGCTACTCCAAGTCTCTTTTGGTTGCTATTTGTATGCACTCCTTTTTTCACTTTCAACTTTTGTATTTTTGAATTTAAAGGATTCTCTTGGAGATAGCATATAGTTAGCTCAGGTTTTTACATCCATTCTGTCAGTCTCTCTCTTTTGCCAGAAAAGGTTAATTACATTTAAAGTAACCACAGAAAAGGAAGCACTTATATTTTGTTTTTCAGTTACTGTCATAATTTGTCCCTCATTTTTTCTGTTACTGTCTGATGTGATTAGTTAATGTGTCTCTGTCTGTGGGGGTAGGGATTGTTTTAATTCCCTTTTCATTTCCTTTTGTGTTTTTTAGATATTTTCTTTGTTGTTACCATGGAGATTACACTTACACTTTAAATTTGTAGCAGTGTAGTTTGACTTAACTTGAGCAGCATACAAATATCTGTGTTGTACTGCAGCTATTCCTTTATGTTGTCAGAATTTATTGTCCTTGTGCATCATGTGCCCAGTGACGTGGGTTCATAGTTTCATGCATTTATCTTTAAAATCATGTATGAAATACAGTGGGCCCACACCCTCAGAAAGCACAGTCATTAACCTTTGCATGTGCTTGTGTGTTGCCATTACCAGAGAACTTTTCCTTTGAGTTGCTATGTAGTGTGCTGTCACTTGAAGGATTGCCTTTACCATTTCTTGCAGGGCAGTCGCCTGGTAATGAACTCCTTCAGGTTTTATTTATCTGTGATTGTCTTTCTCCATTTTTAGGATCATTTGATGCATACAGAATTTGTGGTTGGCAGTTTTTCCTTTTAGTACTTTAAATATGGCATCCCATTGCTTTGTAGCCCCCAGAGTTTATGATGAGAAGACTGTTAATCTTATTAAAGTCACTTTGTACATGTTGAGTACTTGATGTTTTTAGGATTCTCTTTGTGAGAATGGCTTCTAGTAGTTTATTAGATTGTGTTTTGATATGGACATTTGAATTTATCCTGCTTGGAGATAAATTGACCTTGGACTTATAAATTCATGACTTTTCTCAAATTTGGGACATTATCACTATTATTTCTTCAAATATTTCTGCCTTTAGCTCTTCTCCTTTTGGGTCTTCTTCCATGATTCATTTGTTGGTTTACTTGCAGGTATCCCACTAAACCCTTTGTCTTTTTTTAGTTTTCTTTACTTTCTACTCTGTAGGCTCGGTTTTGATCATTGTCCTATCTTCAAATATGTTGATCCTTTTTTTTCTTTTCCTAAATCTGTTGTTGAACCCTTCTAGTGAAGTTTTTGTTTCAATTACTATACTTTTCTGTTCCCGAATGTTTTCTTGGTTCCCTTTATTTAAGTTCCATTTCTTTTTTTGGTGGTGGTACTAGGGTTTGAACTCAGGGCCTCACCCTTGCTTGACTGGCGTTCCACCACTTGAGCCACTCCACCATGCCTGTTTTTGGTTGGATATTTTTTGAGGTAAGGTCTGGGGAACTATTTGCCTGGGCTGACTTCAAACTGAGATTTTCCTGATCTCTTGTTTCCTGAGTTGCTAGAGATTATAGGTGTGAGCCATCGGTACTGGCTTAAGTTCCAGTTCTTGATTTCATTGATAGTTTTCTTAATTTCCTTTATTTCATTGTTTCCTTTATCTTTAGGGGGGAGAGTTGTTTTCTTGTTTGTTTAAGCAGTCCAGACTGGCCTCAAATTTGGCAGTTTTCCTGTCTCGGCCTCCTGTGTACTAAGATTAAAGGCATGTGCCACAAGGCCAGGCCTTCCTTCAGCTTTTGGAGCATATTTAAGAGAGTTGGCTTAAATTCTTTTGTCAAGTCAGTCTAGTATCTGGTCTTCCTTATGACTGACTTCTGTCAACTTATTTTGATATAGTTCTCGTTTCTTTATATGCTTTAAGATGTTAGTGGAAACTAGATGCTTGTATATTATGTGCTAATTCTGGAAGATTTTCCCCCCTTTCCATATGTTTTTCAGGTTTCTTTTGTCATCATCATCATCATCATCATATTATTATTATTATTATTGTACTGGGGTGCATTGTGACATTTACAAAAGTTGTTACAATATACCATAATTAAATTCACCCCTCCATCTTTCTCCCAAGTTTTCTTTGAATTGTTGGAGGCTACAGTAGTCTGTTTGGGAACACACATGCTATGTTTGCAGAGTGTGTTCCTCATTGTATGTAGTTTCTAAAGTCTCTTCTTAGCTTGTGTCCCACTGATGTTTTGACAGACTTCTTGGGTAACTGGCGCTGAGTGGAACAGAACTCATCACCCCTCCTGGTTTTTGCATTGACTCTGTGGTAAGGCATTTCCTCCACACTTTGCCAGATTTGTACTGAGCCCTGGCTGAAAACTGGGCTCCTTGGCATACACGTGGCTGTCTGTCTTCTTCCTCATACTCGAATGCTTTTGGACGTCTGATTGTCCAAAGACACTCTCTCGGCTTTTCTACACAAATGTCCTGTGGATTTTCTGTTATATGTCTTTACTATGTGATATTTTATCTCCTTGAATGTGGATGTTCATCTTTCAGTGTTTCTGAAGAGTGACCCCACTTTTCACAGCTAAGGGTGCCTCGCAGGTGCCCTGTAGATTAGCCTAGTCAGGTGAGAACATGCCTACTCACTAACCTGTGATAAGGGTCTGCTCTGCCCCCTTCAGAATCAGGAACCAAGGACCCCCAAACTGGGAATGCAGGCTGCCAGGCTAAGGTGGAGGTGGGGAATAGAAAAGTGAAAATATTATAAAATTTCCCCATTGTTTTGAAGTTGCAACATTCTAGATTCAGTGTTTGCTTACAAACCTTTGACTTCTTTCCAGGCTTCTGACAAAATTGGTTCTAACCATCGTGTGGGGGACAAGAAGTCAGAGCTTCCTGCTCTGTCATATTCCTCAACCTGTGTATTTCTGAGTGATGGTGGTAGAGGTCACTTAAGATTTTAAACATTCAAAGTGTGCATTAACACTGTCCCTACAACTCTAGGTCTCGCCACACCGCCCCCTTAAACAGTTGGTATTAGCTGTGAGGTTTTTGTTATATGTTGAGGTGCATGCTTTGCTAATAAACTTGAATGTTCAAGATCTGTACACACAGATCTTGGATGGCATTGATAATTTTGCTTCATGACCCTGCTCTACTCTAGACCTGACTGCCTTGTTAAACACATGGCAACAGCCACATTTACCTGTAGGTTTACCACAGCTCATAAATAGCTTATGTTCTGCAGTATTCCTTGCCTCCCCCCATTGGTGCTTTTTGATCTGGGAACTTTTTAAATTGCTGTTATTCATAAGGGCTTAAGTTTTGGTGTCAAACATAAATGCTACTTATGACTACATAAAGTAGAAACAAGCACTCCAGAATCCAAAGTGGGCTTTCCTTATTTTATACATGCGCTTTGGAGTTCTAGTCCCCAAGAGGATTGGGATTTTAAATTGGTGTGATAAATTCTCTATTTGCTCCAGTTTACTTTTTTCCTTTAAAAAAATGTTTTCCCTCAAAAGTATAGAGAAGTGGGCCCTGCTCCCTTTTGCAGAGATGCCACTAGTCTTTTTGTGTACATTGGGGAGCCAGGACCCGTGCTATTTCTGTTTCTGTAGCACACACTTTGCCCTGCTGAGGTCTTTTGAGACGGGCTCCATCACAGGACTGGTCTTGAGCTTGAGGCCTTTCTGTTTCAGCTTCCCTAATGCTGGGATTATTGGTGTGTACCACCATGCCCCACAACTGGCAATCATTGAATTTTTAAAAAATATATTTTAAGATATATTTAATGTTAGCAATATGAGAATCTTAAAATTTTTAAATATATTTCACCACACAACAGAAAACATTCACATAAATGTTATGCAAAGGAAAGTCAGCAAAGAACTTTATTGAATTTAAGGGCTGGCTTCAGCACTTGGTGTGACTGAGAGATGCAGAAAATGATAGCACTGGATATGGGGAAGAACGTGAAAATAGCACGAGGAGGGTAAGTCAATTTCTGTGTCTGGCACCCACGGTCCTATCGCTTGTGTACCTTGTCCTCTGTATAGTGAGGGAATTGGAGACAAGGAAACTAATGGAACAGAAGGAGGTTTGTCCCTTTGGATGCCCTTGGGATGGAGTGGTGGGTGTGCGTTGTGGGTACCATGTCTGCCTGATAGATGTCTCTTTCTCAAGCATAAGGTAGGGATGATGTTTGACTAGTGTGAATGCCTTGTTTACAGCAGACACTCCCTTGCAGAATGAGTGAGGGTTCAAATAAGGTAGAGACATCATTCTTGGAAGTGTGGACCAGGGACTAAGTAGGCAGTTGTTTTCATTTTGCTCATTTGACTTAGCACACATTCTTTACAGTGTTTTGTGACTGCAAATGGTCCCTGACTAATGATGGTTGGATTTAGGATTTTTCAGTCTTATGGTGGTGTGAAAGTCATATGTATTCAGTAGAAACTGTATCTGGCATTTAGAATTTTGATTGTTTTCCTGGTCTAGTGATACGTGGCTCTCAGTCAGCTGTATGACTGACAAGAGGAAAACAACCACTAACATACTGTATAGTATCTGGGATTCAGTGCGTTACATGAGATACTCAACACTTTCATGTTAGGCAATTTTGCCCAACTGTAGGCTAATGGAAGGTAGGCAAGGCTAAGCTGTGATGTTTAGCAAGTTAAGAATTAAATGCATTTTCAACTTGCAACGAATTTATCAGGATGCAACTGTATCATAAGTCTAGGGGCGCCCTCAAATGACCATGTACAGATGCTCCTCTTGGGCCTACAATGGGGTTACATCTCAGTAAGCAGTTGAAAGTATGCTGATAAAAGCCCATTATAAAGTGGGGGAAAAATTATAAGCCAAATCATCATCTGTGAACATCTGCCTGTAATTTATCCTTCAAATGGAGGCACGTGGCAGCACAAGGCAGAGCTTCTGAAATAGTTTTTGACCAATATGTTCGCATCATTGTATTGATTGATATATAAAATAGGTTTATTCAAAACTTTTCACAAATAAAAGTAAACCTCTATGCATAAAATGAACAAACTGAGGCTGGGTGTGGGCATAGTCTTTAATCTTCACTACTAGGGAGGCAGAGATTGGATGATTGTGGTTCAAGACCAGCCCGAGCAAAAAGTTAATGAAACCTCCACCTCAACCAGCAAGTTGGGTGTGGTGGTGTATGCCGGTGGTCCCAGGTAAGCAGGAAGCCATAGGTAGGAAGATGGTAGTCTGAGGCCTGCCTGCCTGAAGCAAAAGTGTGAGACCCTACCTGAAAAAGTAAATTAAGCAAAAAGGGCTGGGACGTGACTTAAGTGGTAGAATAAGCTCCAGGCCTTACGAACCCCAGTACTGCCAAAAAAAAAAAAAAAAAACAAGAAAGAGCTGATTGTCTGCACATTACAAAATAGTAACTACTCTAGGTTCATTTCGCATACTTTTATCATGTGGTTGTTGTAATACCACATTGCTGATGTCACTCTGAAGAATGTTTTTTTCCCAGCGAGGTTTTGCTTTCCATGTTCTCATGAGATTGCATACCTCTTTAAAGTTACTTCCACATGAATATACTTGAAATTGTTGACATTTTGAGCTTATTCCTTGTGTACCGTCATAATTTTCTATTGAAAAAGTAATTCCCCCTTGGTTTTTTTTTTTATTATTATTTTTGTTTTTTGGGGGGACTGGGATTTGAACCCAGGGCTTAATATTCACAAATCAGACATTTTACGTTGAGCCAGTCCATTTTGTTCCAGTTATTTGAAGATGGGATCTCATGAACTATGTGCTCAGGCTGGCTTCAAACCTCAATCCTGATGCTTCTCAAGTAGCTAGGATTACAGTCATGCGCTGTGCGCTTCTGGCTAAAAAAATAATCTCTTGATGAGTAAGCTTTCTAGCAACTTCTGCTTAAGAAAAGAGCCTCCCATAATTTTTAAAACAAAATATGGAAGAATTCAGTTCAGATATTTTCAGAACTGTTTTTGCTTAACCTCCATTGAAAATACCTTTGTTAACAAATACTTTTACAAGATAAAACATTGTCACATGAATTGCCTCTCATTCTTTTGAAGGTTTGGCTATATTTAGTTACTGTAATATTTAAAGTCTTTCTCCAATTAAAAAATAAGTGCTCCATAAAATGAGTCTTTCCACAAATTTAGATATTCCAAAACACACTTAAAGAATTTCACAATTATTATACATTTTAAGTTTTAAACACTTGTTTTTCAGTTCTCTTGATTTTGTAGGGATTCATCTCACTGTGGGTTTACTTGTTTGAGCTCAGAAATTGTAGTTTGACCCAATGAATAAATGGGCAAATGAACCGAACAAAGCTTTTTCAAAGGAAGAAGTCTAAATGACTAAAAAACACCTGAAGAAATACTGAACATACCTGGCCAGTAAATGCAAATCAAAAGCATGTTAAGATTACATCTCACTCCTATTAGAATGGCTACCATCAACAACACAAACAATAACAAATGCTGGTGAGGATGTGAGGAGAAAGGAACCTTCATATGCTGCTGGTAAGAATGTAAGCTAGTACAACCACTGTGGAAAACAGTATGGAGGCTCCTCAAAAAACTAAACATAGAACTGCCATATGATCCAGCAGTTCCACTCCTAGGGATATACCTAACAGAATGTGAGTTAGGTTACAACAAAGGCACCTGCACACCTGTGTTTATTGCAGCACTATTCACAATTGCTAAGCTATGGAAACAGCCAAGATGCCCCACTACTGACAAATGGATTAAGAAAATATGGTATGTATACACAATGGAATTTCATTCAGCCACAAAGAAGAATGAAGTTTTGTCATTTGTAGGTAAATGGGTGAAACTGGAGAACATCATCTTAAGTGTAGTTAGGTTCAGAAGATCAAAAGCCACATTTTCTCTCATGTGGCATATAGACCTAATACAAATATAGCGATATTAAAAAAAACTGGTCATGCTAAGTGGAGGTCATATATGAGAGAGAAAGAGTAAAGAAGCAGGTTAAGAGGTGAATATGTTTGTTGTACTCACTATACAAGAATGAATGTTAAATTTTTAAGCTTATTGAACCCACTGTAAGAAGGGGACCAAGGTAGAAAGAAGAAAAATAGAGGAGATGAACTAATTTGGGTTATATTACATATATATATGGAAATGTTATAAGAAAAGTCCCTGCGTAGCTGTCTTAAACAAAACAAAAAAAAATTTTTTTTTTTCATTTATAAAACTAGAAAACAGGAGAGCAGAACAGGTCCTACCTGAGGGGAGGAGGTGAGGAAAGGGTGTGGGAGGGTGAATATAGTACAAATACTATGTACACATGTATGTAAATGGAAAAATGATACCTGTTGAAACTAGTCAGAAATCAGGGGAAAGGGGGGATAAAGGAAAATGATGGAGGGGGTGAATTCAAGTATGATATATTGATATATTATAAGAACTTTTGTAAATGCCACAACCAATAATAAAAAAAAAGAAATTGTAGTTTGCTAAATGCTTCAAAAACTGACTTTAAAAAATTTGTTGGAAATTTTGGTTAATTTCTAGCTGACTTTGAACAAAATACAATCCAGATTTAAGACTCAAAAAAACCAGTCCAAATCACTTGACAGTACTCACTGATTTTCTAGACAGTCTCTTGAAGGATTATCTGGTGAGCAGCAAGAAGGGATACACACTAATACATGCTTGGGTGTTGTTTTTTTTTTTTTAACTTAGGTTAATTTGCTCTTCATTCCTATATATCCATGGGAATCTGTATTTGTATTAAAAACACAGAGGAAGTAATGTTCTACATCGAACCTTTAAAGTTTACTTACAGTAATATCAGATTTTTACTTCTAAGGCAGAACACACACAGCAAACCTTTTCTGTAAAGAACCAGATAGTAAATATCTTATCCTTTATGGGCCATGCATCTGTCCCATTACTCATGATGTGTGTGGTAGACAAAAGCAGCTGCAGATGATGTGCGGATGAGAGAGTATGACTGTGCGGCAATGTGACTTAATTTATGGACACCAAAATGTGAATTCTTGAATCACAAGTTACTATTTCTCTCTTGGTCTTTTCTCCAACCACTGGAAACTGTACAAAGCATTAATCTTTTGCAGGCCATGCCAGAACAAGTAGCAGGTGGATTTGGCACACATATCATAGTTTGCTGACCTGTGTCCCTTAATTTGGAGAAAAAAATATGGAATCACTAATGGGATTGGTTTTCTGTTTGAAAAGTGGAACCATCTAACTGCCTGTGAAGGCCTTTAAACGGGCCAGTGTTTATTGACTAGTATGTGACGTTTTATGTACACGGGGCATTAGAGAGAAAGTGGGCACAATTCATTAGGACAGTCATTTGATCTAAATGAAAAGCTGTGCTTCTCAAAGACATGTAAGGGCTGTGATTGAGTAAATGTGTGTTCTGTAACTGCACTTGGTAATTAGTAGTTTGGGGCACTGTCTTATTGATAGTTTTTCAGAGTTCCTCTTGCTTTCTTAGGTCTATTAATAAGACTGCGACTTGCATGGCAAACGTGGACGGATGTGCAAATTACACATTCATCATTAACTTTCTGGAGGAATAGAAATTCAATACTCATTAATTAAACTTGCATTTTAATTTTTTAGTTCATCACTACTATAGTGACTTACTGCAAAATAAGAGTAATCAAAACAACAAAATAAAACAGTTACACCATTCTGTAAGTAGCAGAACTGTGTTTCACTCACCAGTCTGATGACACTGGATGCGCTGCTGCATCAACCAGTGCCCTTTGTGCTGGAGCAGCTCTTACGTAGAACCTGGAAAAGGCCCATAAAACAGGCAGTCTTGCTGGTTGACTTTAAGGACATGGTATGACAGCTCTGTCACTGAATGTGTGTCTTTTTGTGTGTGTGATGGATTTTTTTTTAAATTTATTGTTGTGCTGGGTGGAGGTACATTGGGGTATTTACAGAGGTTCTTAACAATGTATCAAATATATCATACTTGAATTCACCCCCTCCACTGCTCTCTTTCATCTCTCCCCCCTCCTCTGATTCCTGGAACAGTTTCAACAGATACCGTTTTTGCATTTACATACATGTGTGGCAGTGTGTTTTATACTATAGATGAGATTGTGGCAAGAATCAGAAATATAAAATAGAGGCTGTTAAACCAAACTGGCTTGTTTTATTGTAACACATGAATCGAAAATGAAAAAACACAAAGGCCAAACCAGTTTGGATATTGAGACAACAGGTGTGAGTGAGATTGTTCGCAAACTCAGACATAATGGTTATCATATTTACATCCATAAAATTAAGCTTTCTGTAATTTGAATAGTTCTTTTTGCTTGTCCCAATTTGGTCAGCAAGTCACCTCCTATTAGGTTCCTATAACAGTCTCAGGTCCACTTAGCTTGCTCTCCCCACTATTGTACAGGCCACATTTGCACAACCCTGCTGTGTGAGCTGATCAGTCCCCAATACAATCATGTCTGTCTCCTACTTAAACCCAGCATGAACTACCCATGACCGGCACTAATGGTCCTTCAGCTCTGTGGTGTGCATCAAAATCATGGTATGTGAGGGTAGCCTTGACTTTCTGGTTCCTGCCTTAAAAATTTCTGTTCGGTAAGTTTTGGGAAAGTGCTGGTTGGGAAATTAAGGCCCTGTTGGTCTTTATGTATCATTACCTACCACCTCCCCTCCAGTTACCACCATCCACCAACTATTGTAGGTCTCCAGCATCCTGCTTAGTGGATCTGTCTGTCTTGTCCTCACATTTTTCAGCCAGCCAAGTGGACTGTTACATGCATCTTTCTGTTGAAATTGTATTTGTTCTCTCTAAACTAGGCATCTGTGAGCTTTTTTTGGGGGGAGGGGTTAGTGAGGGTTGAACTTGGGGTCTTAACGCTTGCTAGGCAAGAGCTCTACTACAACTACCCCTTTTTGTGTCAGTTATTTTGGAGAGAGGGCCTTGCTTTATGCCCAGGCTGACCTTCCCATCCTTCTATTTGCGCTTCTCTGCATAGCTGGGATGACAGGTGTGTGCCAGCTGTTGGTTGAGATGGGGTCTCTCAAACTGTCATCCTCCCTAGTACAGGCATGAGCCACTGTACCAGTCTGCTAAATAGGTCTGTGATAACAGGGTCTAGGTCTCAGATTATGTGTGTATTCTTAACTGAACACCTGAAGCTCATGATGACTGTTTTGTGGTGATTATCTGTTTAAAATTCAAGGCCACGGTCTTCCTGTTGTTCCTTTGTCGTGATTTGGAAGTTTTAACAGTAAATTAAGGTAGGATTGCAGTTGCTTTGCTGTCTGTTTCCAGTTCTGCCTCAGAAACTCAGCTTTCTCCAGAATCAACCAGTAGGATGTTTTTTAATTTCAGACTTCAAAATTCTGCTTCTGAGCAGACAAAAAATGCCCCCCTAAACACTAACAACCTCTGCTGTATTTTTAAAATAAAGCAGTGACTGTATTTCTGCAGCCTAGATAGAGCTCATCAGTTGACGGCTGGAAGATGCTGAAAACCTCCAGGTCACCAGGGTGTAGAGTCAGGAACTATCAGCAGGAGTTCTCTGGTTGATTCTGCATGTCTAGATTGTGGTAAGGGTGTTTCCAAAACAGATCTTCTAAAGCCTTTCTGAGGGTGCATGCCAGCAGAACCTGTCACATACTCAATTACTGGTAGAAGTCTGTCTGATGACCACTGTTGAAACTAAACTTTTCTTTGTTTATGCCTTTGTCTATGAATATTGAAGTTTAATAAAGATGCAGCCATAGTTACCTATTCTATGAAATTAGGCTTTTTCCAGAAACAGAAAAATGTCAGCTCTGTAAGGCAGTTTTTTGGGTTTTCTTTCTTTCTTTTTTGGGGGTGTGGAGTGTGGAACTGGGGTTTGAACTCAGGTCTTGCTTGCAAAGCAGGCACTCTACCTTTAACCATACCTCCAGTCCATTTTGTTCTGGTTATTTTGGAGATGGGAGGTCTTGCATCTATTGTATTCTATCTTAGCCTCCGAAACAATGCCTGATGAATAGTAGGCTCTTACAGTGTTTGTCAAATGAATGAATGAGTGAGCAAATGAACAAATTTACTATAAAGCTCTAGTACATCAAACTGGTTCTTTGATTATTTAAATTATTTCCTATGGCAAAGTTTTACAGAAATTGGAGAATTTTGTGATGATGTTTAAAAAGTACCTAATTATCATTTACCTAATTGTATGCTTTCCCAAGCAATTTCAGAATAGTGCTTGTGCCTTGAGCCAGAGTTGTTATGCCTCCTGTCACAGTGTTGAAAATACTTTCTTCTGACAAATGCATAAATGAGCAGGCAGGTAGAAACAGTGCACACCTCCTTGTTTAGAGTGTCAACAGTGGAGGCTTCTACACAGGAAAGAATTTGCATTGCATGGTGAGCTGCTGACCTGAAAGTTCAATTCCCTGAAAAGACAAATACTTTGACCAGGAAAGGAATTCTTTCTAGGGACTCTCAGCACTGGATAATTTTAGTTCTGTGACTGTGTAGCTGCATGGTGGCTTGTGTTTTAGTCTTACAGCATGTTGAATGTTGAGGATCTTACCCCCTCTGGTATAGAAGATGGAGGAGTTCCATTTGGTTGCCTTGTGGTTTCTCTATGAAGCCAGGCAGGACACCTCCTGGCCAGTTTGGCCTTTCTTTTATGACGGTGATAGAGGCAAAAGTAGAAAGTCATGATATACATAGGATATATATCTTATTTACTTTGTTGACAATAGTTGACTAATTTCCCTAAACATTTTTCTTTGGGTAAATAGCAAAGATTTAAAAGATAGAACTGTAATACACTATGCCCTGCTTAACATTAACTCCACAGAGCTGATACTTTTTTTATTGATCAAATTTAGGTTTAATCATATTTAAGTTTAAATACTTACCAGGCATGCACACCTATAATTCCAACCAGCCTGCGCTACATAGGGAGAGTCTGACAAACAGATAAAAAAAGCAAGCATTCTATTTAGGAACCACTCAGTTCTTTTGCCTTAGTCGTCATCATGCCTTTATAAATTCCTGAAGGCAAAGATTACAGATTGTGGAATTAAAATTGTAAAGCACCATTTTATGGGGGCTGAGGCTTCATAATGGCATCAAAGCCTGTTTAAAAATGTGGAGTGAAAGGCCAACTACAAAAACAGATAAATACTGACTTTTGGCAAAACTAGTCTTTATGGAAGCATATCTTAGTGATTATCTGCCAAGTCAGGTGCTTTTGAGGTTAATAAAATTATAAACAGGCAGTTACAGACACTATGACCAATACAGAGCAGCATGACATTTATGTACTATGTTCTTTTCAAGGATTCTTAACAATCTTACGTATTCTGTGTGGTGTGCTACACAGAATAAATGTGTTTTATTTTTCTTTCTCTACTGCTTTTGTATACAACCATGTTTAAAAATGTCTATTTAATTATATTTTATTTTTAATATGGCATTTACCCCAAGCCAGGGGGGAAATGTCCTTTCCAATCTCCTTAGGTAAGCAGCATGTTAGATAATTCTTGTTTTCTATCTGTTATGGCCAGATGTATAGCAGGAACACAGCAGAAAACACAACAGATGAATTCCTACCCCCATGAAGCTCTTGTGTAGACCATAAACAAGATAAAGAAGTAAGGCACCAACATGGCGTTAAGTGCTCGGGACAAAACCCAAGGCAGGGAAGGGGATGGGACCAGAAAGTGGAGCAGAGTCCCTACACTGGCACCAAGCAGGGTATATTAGCTGGGTGACTTCAGATCAGTCTTTTATAACTCTGGGATCTGTTTTCTCATGAGTAGTTTGGTGAAATAACACATGTTTAAGCCATGTCAGTGTTTTGTGGATAAGAGAAATTTATTATTAGCGGAAAGGCGTGTGCATGTAATAATCATGAGCCTTTATTCAGTGTCAGCTTAGTGAATCTTCATATGTGCCAAGCCAAGTGCCAGCATTGTAGCTATTTCTTGATAAGTTCAACAGATATTTACTGCTGGTGCACTAGGACTATAACTGGGTTTTATTTTGTTTTGGTTTTAGTTTTTTGGCTGTACTGGAGTTTGAACTCTGGGTCTTGGGCTTGCAAGGCCTGCATCCTTCCGCTGAAGCCATGCCTACAGCCTATCGCTGACTTTTGGGTAGACAAAAATCCCTTCCTTTGCTATAGTTGAAGAGACCCGTGTTCTATACCTTTCATGTTGCCATACATTATATTTTACTAGAAAATTTAGTTTGGTGACTTTGTGAGGGCAGTATGGGGGTTTCAACTCAAGGCCTAGAACTTTCTAGGCAGGCTACCTACCACTTAAGCTATGCCCTTTTTGGCTTTAGTTAGTTTTCAGGTACGGTTTCTCATTTTTGCCCAGGACTGCATTCCTCCTGCCTGTGGCCTTCTCAGTTCAGTGACCTTTTGCCAGTTAACTGGAACACTTCATAAAACCTGTGATTGGAATCTCAGTGTGGTTTTATTTTCCCAATACTCGTTCTTAGAACCATTTAAAATAGTAATTTATTTGTTCTGTAAGTATCTTAATTTTAAAAGTATCCATGGAGTTCCTTTCTTACTAAGAATTCTACTATAGCCTAAAATTTGGTGCTCAGTAAGAACACTGAATATAGTAAACTGTGATAATGTGTAGATTAGAAAATAGAAATGAAGCATGCTGTTTGATCACCAAAAGTGTTTATTTTGTCATATTATGAAAGCCACACACTGGAATTTAGCTAAGTTGATGCAGTGCTGACTGGTGAAATAAGGAGATAAATGGTTCTCCATTTGGGGCAGTTGAAAGGGAGAGGCAAAAACAATTTGGATACTTAAATTTTTCAGGGGTTAAAACATTTGAAAAAAAAAAAAAGCATATTTTGTGTTAATAACCAAAATAGCATCCTTAATTGAATTCAAAAGCAGAAAATCCAGGAGCACCGTTCACTTAAAACAGTTTTTTGGGTGGAGGGGGTTGTGGACATGTATCCAGGCAATAAGGCAGTGACTGAGACTGAGTACAAAGTCTATGGTTAGTTAACCTCTGCTATCAGTGGTGCTGACAGCAGTGTGGTATTTCATACCCTTTTCTTTATTTTTATATTGACTTTTTGACATGACTGGATTGGCTTCTTGTTGAGTGTCATGCTCTAGGTCATCTTATTGTTTACCAACAGTGTTATGAAGTCTGTTCTCTATCCTTTGTACTCCTGTGAATTGGAAGTTTGCTTTAAAGGCACAGTGGGTTCTGCCAGGCCCAGTGGCAGGTTGTCGCACTGTTAGGTGCTGGTGACTGAGTGGTCTCTGTGGTGAAGGCATGTGTTCTCCTGGACATGTAGCACATGACCTGTTAGGTGATGCTTTGGCACCAGGCAGAAGTTCCATGTGACCTCAGCACCCAGCAATGACCCTCACGGATGATTTGCTTCTACTTTTAGTGGCATCCATCAGCAGGTCACTTGAGGGCAAGACTGTACCTGGTCCATTTTTGCTGTTAACCATGGAACCATTAATTGTTAACCCTTAGTGTGAATTTGAGCAGACTAATGCCTGATTCTCCACACTGTAGTTGTCATTTGGACTCTTTTTTTTTTTTTTTTAATTTTATTATTCATATGTGCATACAAGGCTTGGGTCGTCCCCCCCCCCCGCCCCCACCCCCTCCCTTACCACTCACTCCGCCCCCTCCCTCTCCCCCCCACCCCCTCAATACCCAGCAGAAACTATTTTGCCCTTATTTCTAATTTTGTTGTAGAGAGAGTATAAGCAATAATAGGAAGGACCAAGGGTTTTTGCTGGTTGAGATAAGGATAGCTACACAGGGCATTGACTCACATTGATTTCCTGTGCATGTGTGTTACCTTCTAGGTTAATTCTTTTTGATCTAACCTTTTCTCTAGGTCCTGGTCCCCTTTTCCTATTGGCCTCAGTTGCTTTAAGGTATCTGCTTTAGTTTCTCTGCATTAAGGGCAACAAATGCTAGCTAATTTTTTAGGTGTCTCACCTATCCTCACCCCTCCCTGTGTGCTCTCGCTTTTATCATGTGCTCAAAGTCCAATCCCATTGTTGTATTTGCCCTTGATCTAATGTCCACATATGAGGGAGAACATACGATTTTTGGTCTTTTGGGCCAGGCTAACCTCACTCAGAATGATGTTCTCTAATTCCATCCATTTACCAGCAAATGATAACATTTCGTTCTTCTTCATGGCTGCATAAAATTCCATTGTGTATAGATACCACATTTTCTTAATCCATTTGTCAGTGCTGGGGCATCTTGGCTGTTTCCATAACTTGGCTATTGTGAATAGTGCCGCAATAAACATGGGTGTGCAGGTGCCTCTGGAGTAACCTGTGTCACAGTCTTTTGGGTATATTCCCAAGAGTGGTATTGCTGAATCAAATGGTAGATCAATGTCTACCTTTTTAAGTAGCCTCCAAATTTTTTTCCAGGGTGGTTGTACTAGTTTACATTCCCACCAACAGTGTAAGAGGGTTCCTTTTTCCCCACATCCTCGCCAACACCTGTTGTTGGTGGTGTTGCTGATGATGGCTATTCTAACAGGGGTGAGGTGGAATCTTAGTGTGGTTTAATTTGCATTTCCTTTGTTGCTAGAGATGGTGAGCATTTTTTCATGTGTTTTTTGGCCATTTGAATTTCTTCTTTTGAGAAAGTTCTGTTTAGTTCACTTGCTCATTTGGACTCTTTAATCCAAGTCATGCCACCTTGCAGCATGACTCAGTTTCATCTTCAGAATATTTTCCCTCATTCCATTTTTCTTAAAAACTCAGCATCTAATTGGCACTTGTGGCTCATGCTTTTAATCCTAGCTACTCATGAGGTTGAGATCACAATAGCAATTCGAGGTCTGCCTTGGCAAAAAGTTTGCAAAAATTCCATTTCAACAGGAAATACTAGGCATGGTGGCACATACCTATTAACCCTGCTCCTGAAAGAAGCATAAGTAGAAGATAATGGTCCGCTCAGTGGCTCCTGGTGGGTGGCGAGGGGGTGTGGGGAGGGGAAGCAAGACTATTTCAAAAATAACCACACCAAAAGAAGGGCTGGAAGCATAGCTCAAGCAGTGCCTGCCTAGCCGTGAGTCCAAATTCTGCTACTGGAAGCAGAAAAAACCCAAAAAACACCAGGATCTACTGTTCACATCACTCTATTTATGAGATATTATTCAATTTGATACTTAGATTTTTACTGCAACAGGTCCCAAATTTTGAACTCAAGGGTTCTTCCCATATAAGGTACTGTACAGGCTCCTAGTGAGTCACGTTCGTGGATTAAGTGATGTTTTCATTACCTGGGAGTTATGTATATGTATCCCCTTTTTAGAAATGTCTTAAGACTGTGCCAGGTCTAATGCTGCCACAAGTGTTTTCAAGTGGGGAAGTGCTAAGCCACCTAGGACAAAATGCCAGAAAATCTCATGACTCTAAGGGGGTGGAAAAGTGTTTCTAAATTTACCTCACAATAAGTTCCTATCTGCCAGTGGCAGCACAAAGGAGGCTTACTTCTGTGTACCCCAAGAGTGGTACCTGAAGCACACCACATTGCTGGTACTCTTGGCCACTTGCCTTAGAAGCGTAAAGAGTGATTAGCTGAGATTTACAGGAAGACAAGTCTATCGAGGCCCCTGATAGTCTTCAGCCAAGACTCATGCGGAGAGTCAGGTCTAAGGTTGGAATTTGGCCAAATCTGGCAGCAATTTTATAAGATGAATGAATGAATGGGGTAAGTATGAACTTTTTATCAAGTGTTGAAATCTACTTCTAGTCTGTCTTACAAAGTTGCTTAGTTAAAATGAAAAAAGAAGGGGATTATGTCATGCATAAGCTAAGTATAATTAGGCCATGGATGTAATCTTACTATTAAAATTGGCTATATAGATTGAAAGATCGTTTATAGAAATTAACAGACCCATAATGGAGTCTCAGGAGAGAGCCAATGAAAACCTAACAATGTATCCTTTGAAATAAAGTGAGAGAGGATTGACCCTCTTTCCTATTAATAGCCTTGTATTAGCAGTTTTTAACCTATTTAAACTATGATTCCTTCTGAAATCTAAAAAGTCACAAACTCCCAACCTAGAAACTGCCATGTATCCTCAGGATTTTCCATGCAGCTCTTTTATCCTTGTGGGGAGAGCCAGGGAAATCACAAACCCTTCTGAAAGTTACTTGTGAACCGTTTTTCTCCAAAAGTTGACTTCAATATACACTTGGAAATGATTTTAGCACATTACAACCCATTATACACATCTATTTAGTACATGCAATGAAAAGTTCCATAGAACACTAACCATACTGCTTACTGTTCTGTTCATTTTATGAAATGCCTATCAGTTTTAAAACATCTTTATGGCCCACTTAAGGGTCTGTCTGCACTTGCAGCTAGACAAATGTCTGTGTATAAAGGGAGCAGGTTTTAGAACCCTGCTTTATCATAGTCAAGCTCAATATTAGAGCATCTCATGTTTGGACACAGTTCTTATACTTGTCTTTTTGCTGCTAAAAAGGACAGATGGGTTCTGGCTGTACGCTCATGTTATGCAGTCAGAAAGGAAGAATGGCAGCCTAATTTCTGGTATATCAGCAGTACTGAGATCTGACCCACACTGTTCCTGTAGACTGTGTGGCACTCACCTGCTCTAGCAAGCACACCTCCTTTGTGGTCTTATAGTGGTATATAAAGATCTTCAGCATGTAGCAGTAAACCAACAGATATGGAGGAAGGAGAAGGCAACAAGATGGGGAAATATGTAGTGTGTCAGATTGTAATCCGTGCCAAGGAGAAAAAATAAAGCAGATGTGGAGTGTTGGATAACATTTGACTTTTAGGCAGGGTGGCTGGGGTGTTAGCCTTGGTGAGAAGTGGTTTTGGGTAAAGCCTGAAGGAAGTGGGGGAGTTGGCTGTGCAGACAGTGGAGGGAAGGACTACATGACAGGGACAACAAGAAGTGTTGACTCAGCTGCCTGAGCCAGAAAGAGTGGTGGTGTCTGAAGCATAGGGAAGGGCGGAGGGAACAGGGGCAGGTGGGAGCAGCCCAGGGGGAATGAGGGGCACCATCGTTGGTGTATGCAGGGCAGTGTGACCTGACATACATGTTCACAGGACTCCGTTGGTTGTGCTGTGCATCCTGAAGGATGTCAGGGTAGAAATGGAAAGGAAGCAGCTGTGATACTGGTGAAACCATCTGGGCCAGAGGTGCTGGTGGCATGGCTTGGGATGATAGCAGCAGGAACAGTGAGAAGTGCTTGGGTTCACCAAGGAACAAACCTTGGACAGGAGAGAAAGAAGACCACAAAGAGGGTCACCAACTGGAACCTGATGGAGAAGACTACAGGCACAGCAGTTTCAGGGTTGAGGGAGCATGAGGAGCCCAACCTAGGGCAGGCAGAAATTCAAGATGCCATTAATACCTGGTTGGAAAAGCCAGGAAGATGTTAGGAGCCTTCATTTGCACTTTTCACACTCTTCCCCATTCGTTTGAAAGAAGAACCCTAAACGGCCTCTGATAAGGTTTTGTGTTGCTTTCATGTGTGTATGGCTGCCCCATATTTTCTCTAATGTGGACTGGGTGCCTGACACTTTCTCCACCAGCTGGGAGGTTACTGTGAAAGATCATTTGAAAAGAAAGTTGGAAATGGCCCATTTCCAAGCAGAGAAATTCAGGGTTGTGGGTTTTGTTTTGCTTGCTTCTTTGTTTTAAAAGATCACTTATATGCAGCACTTACCACGTTAACCTCTTTTGGTGCACAGGGAGTGACATTAAGCATACTTACAGCAATGGGCAGCTTCAGAACTCTAAACAGTAAGTGTTGTGCTCAGGCACCCTCCCCAGTGCAGCTCAATTATCACCCAGCTTCACCATGAGAAGCTTTACGTACAAAAATGTTCAGTATCTCCATGGGCACGAGATTAGACATCTGATGAAAGATGTTGGGCATGCTGCTCTAGTGGAGGACTGCTACATGGGGACAGACTTGCAGAAAATTCTTGAGAAGTCAAACTACACTCCACTTTTTCCTGCTGACTCCCCCTTTTGCAAACTTAAGATCTTCTCTGTAGCTTTGCTGGCCATGGAAATCCTTTCAAAATAAGATAGGTTGCATAAACCATTTTAGTTGCCTCCTGATAGGCTCTTTGCTTTCTAAAACTCTCCTTATTGGTAGATCCCAGGGGATGATTCTTGCCCACAATTTCACCTGTTTAGTATGAGCCCCTCTATTTATTTCAGCAAATTCTGTTATTGGGCTATAGACTTTTTTCCTTGTCATTTGCTTCTCTGAATTTAAAGTCCTTCCTCTGATTTTACAGAGAATTTTCTGATGTTTGGTCTTCACCTTAAACTCTTTCTAAAGAAATAAAGTCACCTTTATTCATCCTTATTTCTTATCCTGCCTGTTTAGAAGTAGCATAATTTCAAAACACGGTTTTGCAAAGCCTGGTCGTGTCCATTCAGTCTGGAATTTTTTTCCACCTCACAACTCTGGCTCGCTTCATTTCCTTACTCTTACGTATTTCAGCATCTCTTTGCTTCCTTCTTTTACTTCCCTTCCCCTTCAAAGTGGAGTATAAGAATTCAAGTAGCAGCCTCATCATTTACTGTGTTTCATCTCCTGTTACCGCAAAATATGCTTCTTGTCCAAGTGGGGCTTTTATTCCTCCTTCCCTCCCTTAAAGAAAAATGGTTTTGTATTGTAAAAATATCCGCATACCTAATCTAAGCAAAAATACCAGTAACGTGACATCTTACTGATGGGTGTGGACTCAGATAGAGTCTAAGCATCAGAACTAGGCCACCATTCAGCATTATCTCCTTTGTCATCTATAACAATGGCTAACAGAATGTCTTGGGAGGCAACAAGTTCCAAAGTGTTCAACTCTCCCTGGGTAGGTGCAGGTAAAACATCTCTAATCCAAAAATCTGAGTCCAAAATGCTCTGGAATTGGAAACTTTTTGAACATTGGCACGACGCTCATAAAGTGTTGGATTTGGGGAACATTTCAGATTTCAGAGTTTGGGATTAGGGATTCTTAATTGGTCGGGCAGGTCTATGCAAATGTTCCCAAATCCTCAAAACTCAGCAGTGTAAAACACTTTTTGTCCCAGAGTATTTAGTAAGTGATGCTCTTCCTGTGCTGCTGTCATCCAGCAATGCAGGATAAACTGAACCTTATGGAGTACACAGAACCACCCAGAGCTACCGTTAGAGCCTGGCAGGCATGAATGTCAGGCCTGCTCACTTCTGTGTGTAATTCTCTCCCATCCTTAGCATTGCATATTTGTATCCATAACAAGCAGAGTTTTCTGTGGCTGCCTTTTGTCTTTTGTTTTTTAATTTAAGCATATGTTAGAAATGTTCTCAGATCTTTGTGTAGGTTAAAATTTAAGTCCCTCAGT
Organism: Castor canadensis; assembly: GCF_047511655.1. Taxonomy (NCBI): domain Eukaryota; kingdom Metazoa; phylum Chordata; class Mammalia; order Rodentia; family Castoridae; genus Castor; species Castor canadensis. The sequence goes on from NC_133393.1 coordinate 50,955,630, forward strand.
GTGCATGTGGAGAGCAGAGGCTTTTAACTTAGACCTTGTGGGTTTGAATCATGGCTCTTCCAAGTATTGTTCTCTTGACCAGTGTACTTAACCTCTTGTACCCCAGTTCCTTCTCTGTAGAAAGAAGACAAGTATGCCTTATCTCGTAGGTTTTTCAAGAATCAAGTTAGTTAATGTATATACAGAGCTCAAAACAGTGGTTGCCAAATACACATTCACAAATGTTAATCGCTGTGTTAAATATCAGGTACCTGCTGTGTCCGTAGTTCATTCCAGGCTTCTTCATGTCTGACTCAATTGGTAAAGTACTGTGAGAGCTATGATAGACCCAGGAGCAGGCACATATATTGCTAATGTGTTATTCAACAAGTCGTCATTGTCAGGATTTCTGATGGTTTAGTGGCTGGCAGTTCTTCTTTCGAGCTTTCTGGAATGATTTCTATTTTGTGAGGTTTTCAGTGAGTCACACTGAAATGTTTTGTAGCACTATCTTATCTTAGGATTACAATAGATAGCAGAAATTTTATTTCTGTGGTGAGTTCCATTCTATGAGCTGTGTGTTTCTGCTGGTGGTCTCTTTTCCAAACTAGTTCTCACGGATCACTTACTACTTTATTGGGTATTGCCAGTTAGCCAAACCTGGATGCAGTGCTTACTGCAGGACACTTTGTGCACCCTTCTCAGCCCTGAGTCAGCTGCACTTGCTGTACAGATGGGTAGGGTCATTGTCCCCCGAAGGACCCATGCTCTTTCCAGAACTCTGTCACCCTCTTTCAAAGCAAGCTTGGCTTAAAGTGACCATTTTTTTTCCTGTGGGCATTTACATTAAAGAGTAAGTCTGGGGTGGGGAGTGGGTAGTACTAGGATTTGAATCAGGTCCTTGCACGTGCGGGGCATGTACTCTCCCACTTGAGTTATGCCTCCAGCTCATTTTGCTTTAGTTATTTTTTTGGGTGGGGTCTTGAGTTTTTTGCTCAGGCCAGCTCTGACTATGATCCTCCTACCTATGCCTCCCAAGTAGCTGGGATAACAGGCACTCACTACCTCACTCGCTTGTATACTGAGATGGAGGTCTTTGCTAACTTTCTGCCTAGGCTGTCCTGAAACCCCAATCCTCTGGATCACCTGCCTCCACCTCATAACTGGGACTACAGACAAGTACCATCAGAGCAGTTTTACTGTGGATTTTGTCATTAGAAATTTGGTTATTTTCATTGGTGCTAATTTTGCATACTTATATTTTAGGGGACTCTGCTTTATTTTAGGAGGTTTATTTGTCTTTTAGATAACCCAGTTTATAGATGGCTTTTTAAAGTCCAGGTGAGGTGTTTTCGGAGTACCTGTCCACAGGTCCCACCCTTCTGTCTCTTTACTCATTTTCCTTTGCACCTTAGGCTGACTGCATGAGAAGTTTTGAACAGCTGCTTCATGGCTGACTGATGTGATAACTTTTGTAGACATAGTTTATAAGGATCATAAAGCCAAGTTTATACTTTCCCAGTTTTTCTTTTGAAATATGTTTCATTCCATGTGTGTAATGCATACAGTTGTCACCACCACTTGTCAGCTATTTTCTCCTTGCTCCTTTCTGTTGTTCTCTGTCCTCCTCACCTTCCCATTAGTGACTTGAGATAGTATAGCACACAGGTGTTAGTCAGTGGATGACGAGTTTCTGGTTAGGAGTTCATTATCAGTAATAACAATACAACAGTTGTGTGACAAATAAGGACCTCAAAGTTTTCTACCAGTGTGGGCAGTAATGAATTTGAATGCCTGCTGTACAGTCAGTGTGGACTGAGTCTACAAAGTTTCTACATAGAATACTTGAGGAATATTACTTAATTTGTACATCTTCAGTTTGTAATTCCTAGACCATTTCCTCATATACCGTCAAGGAGAAATTCCGTGGCAATGATTCTTACCTTGATTTTGACAGTATCAGAAAAAAAAAGGTGATTTATTCTTTCTGGAATAAATAAGGTCATTTTAACTGTCAGGGAATGGTCCTCCCAAAGGAATTAACAACTAAGTAGACATTACTTGAAATTTGCATTCTTATGTAAGTGATCCTGGCTTTGATGCACCTGATTGCTTTTGCCAAGTGGCATTCCCATGAGTGTGAGGTTATGGAAAGTTTCTCCAAAAAGCTATTGTTTTCCATGAACACATCTAAATGAATCAAGAAAATAAACAACTTTTGCAACTTTTACATGAAGACACTGATCTCCATTGGCTTAGTTTTTAGTGCCTGCAACAAAATAAACTTATCCCATTCTCTTGCCTCTTGGGGACCTAAGACCTTGACTCAAGCATGAGAGGGTCCAATGAAAATTTTGGAAAAAATAATGGCTCAGAAGATACCAATGTAGATTTTTTTAAAAAGCCCATGAAAACCCAAGCAAATTGAATCCAGATACATATATATATATATATATATATATATATATATATATATATGTATGTGTGTATATATATATGCACATAGAGAGATTCATATCTCTATATAGAGATGTGTGTGTGTGTGTATAATATTACTATAATCTACAGAAGATGGAAGAATAGGTAGAAGATCCTGAGAGCCTGGAGAGAGGATAGATGTCCTGAGAAGGGCCAGGAAAGACCTGACTATAGATTCTCCAGTTATACTGCAGTGTACAGATGAGTCCTCAACTTACAGTAGGACTGTGTGCTTGAAAAACCCAATGTAACTTGAAAATAACATACATTGAAATAACTTGAAAAGCCAAATGCATTTAATGCCCCTAGCCTACCACACATTAGCTTAGCATAGTACATAGTCACTTGTTTCTCCTCCTGTTGGCTTGGCTTATTACCACTGCCCAGCATCTTGAGAAGAGATCCAAAGTTGAAGTATGGTTTTACCAATCACATATTGCTTTAGCACCATTATAAAGTAAAATATTTTAAGTGAAACTGTAATACACCAAGGACCATCTGTCTATCAGCAACTTTTAGCATGTAACTATAATGTGCCATTTTTACATAAGATAATAATGATATAAAAATGCCACTTTGCTTGTTTAAATTAGGATCCATTATTATGACTCTGGTTGACATGGCTCTTAAGTCACAATTTTCCTTATTCCAACCATTTATTAAAGGAGCCAGGCCATTTGTATTGTAGAATTTCCCAGGTTTGGAGTGGCCGATTACATCTTAGTTGGATTGTTTAACTTGTTTTTCTGTTCCCCTGTAAGTCGAAAATTTCCTGTAAATTGATAATTACTATGTATAGGTCCATCTCTTTAGCAAGAATCCTTAAGGATGGTGCTGTATCTTCCTGTTGTATGACATAAGGAAGCACACCTTGTCTGTCACCTTTTTAGAGGTGTTAAAGTTCATCAGTGGATTCAGGTGTTAGTATATCTATGACCATATGCATAAAATTTCTTAAAGCATGAAATTTAGCAGTATATTAAAAATAGGATCATGATCAAATTAACACAAGAAAATTTAAGGTAGTCTACATCATTATCATAAGATCATTTCAATAAGTTGATTCAAGGCTTTGTTAAAATTTACCACCACCCTTAGTAAGTTAAAAATTCTTAGCAAATTTGTCATAGAACCTACTCTGTCTGATAAAGAACAGCTACCTAAACTTATTCAGAACATACTAATAATGGAATGTTTAGAGGCAGTCTCTTTAAAATAAGGAAGAATCGCAGATATAAGCCCTGGAACCCAGGAATCAAGCTATCCTCTTGTACAAAGTAGATTGTCAGTAAGGGTTAACATGATATAAATAATAAGCTGTTTCTGTATCAGAGCACCAATTTAAATAAGTAAGGAAGATTTACAAAACAAAACCACAACAATAGATAAATAAACAATGCGCAAAAATTTTATTACAGTAATCATGGTGTTATTGAATGAAATTAAAGAGAACTAAGAAAAGTAGTCCATGTGTGTGGCTAGGAAGGCTTGTTACTGTATCTGTGTCCATCACCCCTGTCCCCAAATTTATAAGTTCACAATAGTTTCTATAAAAAAGAATCCCAAAGTTCGGCTTTTTGCTGTGGTTCCTCCCTCCGCCCCCCAAACCCAGGTTGTGTGACACAAGATGATCTTATAATTCACTGTGAGAATACTGTGCTAGTTAACGATGAGGCCAGAAAACAGACAAATGACATTGTCACTGATGAAAAGTGAACTGTTCATTTTATTTTTCCCCTATATATTACGAATTTTTGTTTTCCTTGCTGGTTTCAAGATTATCTTTTTGTCTTTACTTTCAGAAGTTAACTATTTGGACTTTGCTCAGCTTCTTAGATCCAAGTAATTGCTTTTCCTATTTCATTTTTTAGCCATTGTTCCTTGAAATATTTTTCCTGCTTGTCTTTCTCTCTCCTCTGGTACTCCCTTTACACACACTCTGAAACTTTCTTTTTCTTGAATCTTTGTGTCTTCAGCTTAGATAAATTCTGTTGACCTCTCGAAAGTTCGCTGATTCTTCTGTCATCTGCAGTCTGCTGTTGAATCCATGTAGTGAATGTTTTTATCTTGGTTACATTTTTCAATTCCAGAACTTTTTAGTTTTGATAGACTGCTTCTTTGTTGATATTTCCTATTTAATTTGTAGTCAATCTCACTTTTCTTTAGTTCTTTGAACATAAAAAATATTTTGAATGTATTTACTATTTGTTTAAATCTTTTTTTTTTTTTCTCTACTAAGTTCAAGTTCTGGGCAAACTAAGAGTTTCCACTGACTATTTTTACTTCAGAATCGTCTCATGTTTTTCCTGCTTTTTCTGGTTTTGTTTCATTTTCAGGAATTTGATTTTTTTTCCCCCGTGTGTATGTTTTAAGGTATTTCCTGGATGTAATTTAAAGAATCATGTCACCCCCTACATTGTGTGGCCACTTATTTTTCTGCTCTCTCACTATCCCCACCTCAATTCTCAGCTTTACTCTTGACTTTCTAGAGGTCACTCTTACTCATATGTAGTTTATTAGAGAGCCAAGTTTTGGTCAGAGGTTATGTGCAAACACCTTGAGCCCACAGGCTCCAGTCTTCTACCATTGGGTTTGTGTGGGTTGGGAATGCACTTGAAGTGTAGGCAGCTTCCCAGGCTCCCCCAGGCTTTACTTTTCTGGACTCTGTGTGTACACAGCAGGCATGTGCAGTGTTATCAAATGCCTCATTTCCAGGGTCTCCTGTTACATTTCTGCCTGTCCTTCCAGTCAGCCACTGCTGACTTCTTGCTCAGAGTATAGCCATTTTTCACGAATACATGCTCCTTGATCTATCATTTGCCTTGATTGGCTTTCTAAAGAAGCAGAATGGTTGCTTTTGATCATTTTGTCTTGTTTTATAATTTTTCCCCCCAGTAGAAAGAATTTGTCAGCATCTTTACTCCTCAACAGTTGAATTTCATGTCTAATGTGACCTATTAAAAACATTTGACATGCTTGATTGTGCCCTCTTTAAAACATGGCTTTGGGGAACGCTCTTTTGGTTCCCCTTCTCTGTAGTCTCTGCTGAATCTCTTTGCTGTTCTCTCTGTTCTCTAAATGGGTGGGTACCTCAGGGTTCAGCCCTTATACACTCTCCTCACTCCTCACTTGACCACATGTATTTAATAACTTTTAATACCTACAAATACCAAATTTCTGTCGTCAGCCTGAATTTTGGATGTGTGAGTCAAATGACCCACTCTCCATCACCTCTTAACTTGCTTCAAACTAAATTCTTGTGTCTATTCACGTTGTAGTAGATATCAACTCTGTCTTTGCAGGTGCTCAGGTCAGATACCTTGTTCAACCTTCATTCTTTATTATCTCTCATTTGGCATGCAGTACAGCAGAAAATACTATTCACATTTGCATTCGAGATTTCTCCAGGGACCAATAAGATTGGATGGATGGATGGATGGATGGATGGATGGATGGATGGATGGATGGATGGATGAGTGGATGGATGGATGGATGGATGGATGGATGGATGGATGGTTAAAGGGGATTAATTGGGGGAATCATTACCCGTGACCTGCATGGGTATGCTGAATGAACCTGACTAAGAGTAGCGGGGAATGAGAAATAAGACACACACAGACATACAGACATAAAACAGAAAAGCTGGAGATGGGAGGGCTGCACGTTCCTGATGGGAAATGTGAGCGCCTACTTGAGCCAGAGTGTTTATTTTATAGGTCAGTACAAGGAAAAACTCAGGTAAAAATCAAGCTTTAACAACTCTTGATGCAAGGTGAAAGAAATGAGGTTTGGTGGGCTAATTTTCCTAAGGCTAATGAAGCTTAATTACAACACCTCAGTTCTGGAATCATCAAGGCACGCAGGACACCTTATCTAAGGTATTGATTAATCTGGCATCAGGGAATCTCCTAACAGTTCTGGTACTTTATCTAGTTTTTGCATCAGGGGGCTCATATGTGGCCACAGCAGGTTGATTCTTCAAGGAGATGGGAGAACAAAGGTCAAGATACCAGGTACTGGGAAAAGTATGGTAGAAGATGGTAGAAGAGGCTGTGCAAACTCCATTATTCCCAGTCCAGTGTTCATGCCTGGTCTCTAACAAATCATCTCATGTAATTATGGAGTCCTGATGGTTTACATCACCTGGTCCCTCCATCTAAACATTCTCCCCAAATAGCTGAGATCATAGACATGTACTGTCATGCTTTGCTCTGCCTTTTCTCTTAACAGTTGTTTATCATTGTTCACAATGTTGGTAATCAAATCCAGCACATGCCAAGCAGGCACTCTACTGCTGAGGCACACCCCAGCCAAGATCACTAGGTTATGTTTACTTGTTCAACCTACTTTTCTCACTTGAACGTTTCGAAGATTATTGGGGGAAATGTTTTTGTTTCCCCTATGTTAGGCAGAGGCCTGATAATGTCACAGATCTCAATAATACTGAAGGAATGGATTGACTGTGCTAATGAACCCATCTGGTTCAGGGGCCTCCAGCCTGACTCTTAGAACCTCTACCCCAGCTAGTTGCTAAGCTCGTTTGTCAGACTCAGAGTCTATATAGACATTGACTGCCACTCCCAGAACTCTCTAGTTTGTTGCAATTTCAAAAATTATATTTGTTAATGTGCCCTGTACCTTACCTGTCTCCCCTAGACAGACCAAAGAGGAAGTTCAAAGGAGTCCTTTCTCACACGAGCTGGTCTGCACCCTGCTCTTCTGATGATATCCATATGCCAGCTGAGGAAACCAAAGTCCTCATTTGTCTTAGAGATGTTCTGCTTTCCATGATATCATCCAAGATCTCTCTGCCAAAGTTGAGATTTTTGATATTTGTTCAAAGCAATTATGTTTTGGTTCCTAACTGCTTTTTTTTTTGGGGGGGGGTAGTACTTGGGCTTGAACTCAGGGCCTCATGCTTGTTAGGCAGTAGGCAGGCACTCTATCACTTGAGCCACTCCATAAGCCCTCCTAACTGCTTTGTCATTGGTCTGAGTGTGCATGTGCACTGTATTCATGTGTAGTTTGAATAGTCTTGTGAACTATAAAACAGCCTTGTTGCATTACACATCACACAGTGAGTTTTTCTCCTCTGGTGGATACACTACATTCAGTCTTGTAGCAGAGGAAGTAAGAGTTTCTCAACACAAAGATGCCCCTTCATAAATCAGCTTGTAATTTGTCATGATGCTTTTCATCAAACTTCATCAGTGAAATCTGTTACAAATGTTACTTTACCAAGAGCCTACCATGCCTGTCACATTCTGTACCTAAATTAGTTTTGGCATGTCTTGGCATCTGGGGTAGGAGGTTGTTTGTTTATGGAACATGAGGTTTAAGTGAATACTTTGTCAAGGGTTTTAAAAATTCAGGTATGTGGAGGCTTGCTTATAGCACTGGAGCTTCTAACTTTGCTGTGTTATTATTAAAATAGAACTAGACAGAAAATTTCCAGCCTCAGAAATCCCAGTTATCTATTTTTTGGTTCCTCCACAAGTTTCATCTTTGTCTCTATCCATTTAATAAAGCCAGGCTATGAGCATAGTGCCAGTCATTCAGATGCCAACAGGAATTTCTTTATAGGATTTCTTCTAGTTCTCTGTCTAGCATTGGTTTGTGTTGCCAGTGAGAAATAAGAAATGCTTTATTCAGTTTTGAGGTGCTTAAAGTGGAATTCAGTTCTTGTGAAGGAAGTTTTTATAGCTTTTTTTCAGTTGTAGTGTCTATGTGGGAGAAGTTCTGATTCACCCTGTTTATACAGTGCACATACAGATTCAGTTTGTAATTTGTCAAGTACATAAGAAGCAAGTGACTTGATTTGTACCAGTTACCATTCTACAACTATTCAGAACAACACCCCTCTCCCCGATTCTGACTTACTGAGTAAAATTTCTCAATGGCTTTCCTTTTTTTTTTTTTTTAAATTAACTCCCTTTTTATTTGGATGAGCCCTATAAGAAAGAAGAAGAGAGATAAAATAATGAGTGCTAGAACTTTCAGCAGAAGAGAGGCTCATTTAATCTTCTGTGCGTATGGAGTTCTCATCTCATAATGCAATAGAGAGGACAACAGTATGCACAGCCTCCATATTCCTCCTCATATACGCTGAGAGGGGACAGTACACACGCTCCGCACATACTTGCTTACCCGTGATCTGAGAGGCTTTCGTTGCTATGGCACCTAGTGTCCTCATGGAAGGGGACAAGTGCAGATTATGGTGACAATGTTCTGTGCATTTTCCATGGGGTACATGGAAATTTCACTTTTGGTAGTAACCTAAACCATAGTTGCTCTCTCTTTCTCTCTCTCCCCTCTTCCCTCCCCCCTTATGAAAATTAATTAACCATTTAGTATTCTTTAGAAAACAGCAATTGAGAATTCCTCTACCTTAATTCTACCAACCTGCCTCAAGCATAAGTTGGTGGAGGTAATGATAGAGAATGCTGTCATTATTGAAGAGACACAGAAGTGAAATATGGAATGTGCTGTGGACAGGCTGTAGAGCCTAGTTTGAAGCAGTTGAATGGGAACCTGGATGGGGACAAAATCAGGCTTTCTATAGCCATGTAGACTGCATCTCCTCTCACCTGTTGGCTCACTCTGCTTCCTGTCTTCCCTGTCTATGCCTGTGTGTACCCACCATTCACTTATTTCCCTGGGGTTATTTCTTACCTAAGTTCCCTGATACACGAGGCTAAGATTGTTTTAAAGCCTTTCAATACTCGTTGTTAAGTTGCCCTCCCTAAAATTCTACAGCTCAGGCAGCCTTAGTACTTAAGGAAGACCTTTCTCTACACCCTGGCAAGCCTTATAGACAGAAGATGTAGCTTACTTGGGGGAAGCTAACTGTGATTCAAGTATTGGTGGTTTGTTTTCTTTCATACCCCTCAATTTATAGTGTTGTCCTTACTGATTTGAAAGAGCTTTTTATGAAGAAGAATCAGCTTCTTATTCACAGCTTGTCAGCTTTGTTTTATGGTGGTTCTTTTTTTTATGTGTGCACACACATGTTTTCAGTGTTTCTGGTCAGTGTCAGCATTAGGGTTGTCAAGGCATTCTTGTTCCCCACTTGCGCAGTAGAAACTAGTGTGCTGTGCTCTGAGGGAAACTCTGAGGAGCCGCTGTCTGTGCACACCAGCAACAGTTTTAGATACTGTTGGCCAGAAGCATCTTTTCATGCCATGATTGATTCCAGACCAAGCTGCATAGGTGACTCTGTGCTAAATTGGTTGCATGAGCTATGGTTGACAAATGACAATGCATGGGACTTAGGTATACAGGTGGTTGAGTTTTGACAAGTGTACGCACCTGTCAATTGTCATCTGATAGAGATGCAAAACGTTTTCACTGCCTTGTAATGTTTCCTTGTGTGTCCCAGTCCCTACTCTCCATCCCCAGCACAAATGTTGTTTAGTTTCTTTTCCACATGTGGGCTTTGTCCTTTCTAAGATTTCATGCAAGTGCAGTCATACAGTTTGTACCCTTTTCTGTCTTGTCTGGTTTGCTGAGCAGAACCATTTTTAGATTCACTGATGTTGCTCAAATCAGTAGTGGTGATGATGCCAGTTTTTACTCTCAACAGCAGCACTTGAGAGTTCCAGTTGTCCTGCTCCCTCTGCAGCATTTCCTCTTGTCTGTCCAGTTTTAGTCATTGTAGTGAGTCTTGGATTTAGATACTGCGAGACCTAAGAGCTTTGTGCTTTTCAGATCACTTTGGGTCTTTACTCTGCTACATACATTTCAGAAGTGATCTGCCAGGTTAATGAAGAAGCCTTTGGGATTTGTGATTGAGATTGTGTTACATTTGTAGATCAATTTGGGGAAAACTGACAACTAAGTAATACTTAACCTGCCAACTTCAAAATACAGTATTTCTCTCAAGTCAGTATTCTTGAATTTCTCTCAGCTACGTTTTGTTATTTTAGTGTAAATGCCTGGGTCAGTTTTTGTTAAATTCTTTCCTAGTTTTTACTTTGATTATATTACAAATGGAAATTTATAACATAATTATAAATGGAAATTTACTGTTACATAAAAATTGACATGGTATCCTGTGAGTACTAAGTTTACTTTTTCTTGTCAGTTGTTTATAGATTTTTCATATTTTCTACATTTTAAAATTAAAAATGAATGCAGATTTTTTTCTTCACCTTTTCCACCACATTTTTTTAAAACTATGAAACAGTTGAAATACACAGCTAGATAAAAGACTTTTGCAGTAGACATTCATGTGCTCACTACACAGATCATCTTACTGTTCATCCAGCTCACTCTCCATCACTCCACCTTGCTTATCGTTGCATACGAAACTTCATTCCACATGCATGGCATATTCCTTTAGAGGTTTTTTTTTTTTCTCTCTTTTGATGTAAAATTTCCTAGCAGTTCAATGCACAGATCTTAAATACTCAGCCAGTTACTGGCCTTAAACAAATGCATTTGCCTGTGTGTAACTTATCAAGCTCAAAAGTTGTCACCCCAGAAAGTTCATTCAGGCTCCTCTCAGGTGATTCCCTACACACCTTTATTGTTTGTCATTGTCTTAGTTTTTTGTTACAATAGTTTTGTTTGTTGAAGAATTGTCATTTAAGTGGAATCACACAGTAAATACCACGGTTTATCCACTCTCCTAGGGTTGGAAAGGTGGGCTGTTTCCAGTTTGAGACCATAATAAGCAGTGAATCCTATAACTCTTTTTTTCATTCCTTTTGGGTAATTACATTGTTATTGGCTAGCCATAGGGTAGAATTTGTTCAGTTTTATAAAAATGCTGTCAGACCTTTTATTAAAGTAGCTGTTTCATTTTTAGATCCTACCAATAATGTATGACTGTCCCAATTGCTCAGCACTGGTGTTTTTTCTTTGTTTTGTTTCTCCATGTGGGGCATCCTCACGGGTGTGTAGTAGTACCTTGCTGTACTCGTAACTTGGATTCCCTTCATGAACAATGATGTTCATTTTGAAAATTACCCAGTAGAGTGTTCATCGCTTTTTAATGCACACACTGGCCATTCACATGCCTTTCGAAACGCGTATGTTCAAGTCACCCTCCCACCTCCTTTTTTTCTTTTTTCCTTTCGTTGTGGAATTCTAGAAATAGCAAGTATTAGGTACTATTGAGGGTGGATGAATGTATTTTGCATGTGAGAAGAACATTAATTGATCAGAATGTTCTATGACACCCCCTCTCCCAATTCTTATATTGATACTTAATTCCAGATGCAGTGGAGTTGGAAGGTGGTTAGTCACCATGGAATTAGTGTCTTTAGAAAAGAGAGCCAGGAATATTTGCCTTCTGCCATGTAAAGACATATAGAAGCTGCCAGCTACATGGAACTAGCCCTCGCAAGACAATGAATCTGCTGGCGGCTTCATCTTGGAATTCCCAAGCCTCCAGTAATTTACTTCCATGAGCAGTAAATTACTATTGTTTATAAACAACCCAGTGTAAGGTACTTTGTTATAGCAGACTAAGACAGAAATGGGTACTGTGTGTTGTGTATTTCATGTCTTGTTACCTCCCAGCCTGTGGCTTGATAGGAAAAGTGGATATTAGGTGAACTCTGATCTATCAGTTTTCTTTCTTGTTTCTTTCTTTTCATGGTTAGTGCTTTTTGTGACCTAAGAAACCTTAGCTATTTCCTGAGTCACAAAGACTGTATCTTGTGTTTTGTTGTAAAAGCTTATGGTTTTAGACTTTACATTTAGATCCATTTTGAATTAACTTTGTATATATAACATATGACGAGGTTCATGGTTCACCTTTTTATTATAGTGATATCCAGGATTCTAGCACCGTTGCTTGAAAAGACTTGACTAAATGGATTGCTTGGGGACCTTTGTAAGCAAAAGTCAATCTGTCATGCAGCCATACTGATAAGAGTCCTTCTGGGTTAAGCAGGTACCACACAGTCTTGAAATCTGTTGTCTCACGATACTAAGTCTTCTGAAATAAAGTTGTAGAGTCCTCCAATTAGTTATTTTTTTAAGATTGCTTTGGACTGCTTTTCAGGTTCATTGCCTTTTTAAGGTAAATACTAATAATATCTTGACAATTTTCATATAAACATTTGCTGGGATTATTTTTGGGAGTGTGTTGCATCTATAGATGTGTGTGGGAAAATTTGTATCTTAATATTTGCTCTTTTAATGAGCATGTAATGCTAAACCTTGCATTTTAGGAATAAGCCTTGTTTGATTATGCAATATTATACTTTTTATGTCTCTGACTTCAACTTGCTAATACTTTATTTTTTTGAGACTAGGTCTTGCCATGTATCCTTGAATGGTTTTGAAAACTAGCAATTCTCCTGCCTCAGCCTCCTGAGTGCTGAGATTGAGTGTCTGCTCCAACACCCACTCGAGTTTGCTAATATTTTAATACGAATTTTTACATCTATATTCATGAAGTTGTTGTTTTTGTTGAACTCTTTCAGGGTTATGCTGGTTTAATAAAATAAATTAGGAAATATTCTCATTTATTTTCCAAAATGGTCATTTCTACACATTCATGGGCCTCCCTACCCCTCACTAATGAAGCTGAGTTTGGATTATGTGTGCTTATGTGTGCACACACACTTGTGCATAGGTTTTTGAGAACTTGGTTTTTTTTCATAACCTATTCATATTTTTGTTTGTGTCAGTTTATTTCTCAAGCATTATATCCATTTCATCTAAGTTGATGGAAATTATTTATATAATGTTATTTTAATGTTATTCTTTCATTCAAATATTGACAATATATTTTATTTTCTGACCATCTTGATTAAGTTTTATTAGTTTTAATAGTAATTAAAAATGCATCTTTTTTCCAGGTTCGTTAATTGTACAGGGAGGGGGTTATGTGAAGAGTCCACATATACATGCAGTGTATTCTGAGCAAGCTCACCCTCTCTTACATTCCCTTTACCCCCCTTCTCACTCCTTTTTATTTATTTTTTTAATATTTTAAGGGTTGATCAGGGTTTAGTTTATTGCAAATAATGTGTATAATGAGGTAAAATATTTCTTTTTACTTTTTATTATTTTTTTTTATTTATTCATATGTGCATACATTGTCGGCCATTCCCTCCCTCACCCCACCCTCCCCTCACTTCCAGGCAGAACCTGTTCTGCCCTCTTCTCCAATTTTGTTGAAAAGAAAAAATAAATGATAATAAGAAAGACATAGCATTTTTGCTAGTTTGAGATGAGGATAGCTATACAGAGAGATTCCTACCATTGATTCCATGCACATATGTATTACAACCCAAATTTGATTCATCTCTACCAGACTTCTTCACTACTTCCTGGTCACGTTCCCATTGTGACCTCTGTCAGTTTCAGATTACTATATTAGCTCCTGTACAGTGAGCACAGCAAACACTTTCAAGTTTTGGGTTTCCTACCTTTCCTACTCCTCATGTATGTGTTCTCCCCTTAGCGTGTGACCCATGTCCAATAATATTACTGCATTTGTTTTAGGTCTAAAGTCTGCATATGTCTCACTCCTTTTTAGAAACAATATTTGACAGATTTCTTTATGCTATTTCCATATGTATATGTGTAATGTACTTCATATTCTAATCTTCTTCACCCCATACCCTATTTCCCCTGCCCCTCCCACTGATACTCCCAGTGTCCCTTTTGTATTCTGTTGTTTTTATCATTTTAGACCTAGATTCTGTGTATGAGCAAAAACGTGATACTGGCTTTTTGAGTTTGGCATATTTCATTCAATATAATGGTCTCCAGTTTTGTCCATTTTCCTGCAGATGGTATTATTTTATTCTCCTTTATTACTAAGTAATACTCCATCGTGTATGTATACCATATTTTCTTTATCCATTCATTGATTGCTGGGCATTTAGACTGATTCCACTACTTGGCTATTGTGAACCAGAACTGCAGTAAACATGGGTCTGCAACTATCCCTTGTATATGTTGATATACACTCCTTCAGATACATGCTCAAGATGTATACCAAGAGAGGTATAGCAGGGTCATAAGATAGTCATCTATAACTTTTTGATGATCCTCAATAATGATTTCCATAGTGGCTAGACTAATTTACAATCTAGAGGATTCCTGTTTCCGCACATCCTTGCCAGCATGTGTTGTTGCTTGCTTTCTTGATGATTGCAAATCTGATTGGGGTGAGATAGAATCTCAGTGTCATTTTGATTTACATTTTGTAAAGAAATGCAAGTGGCTAAGGATGTGAGCTTTTCTTCATGTGCTTATTAACCATTTCTACTTCTGAGAACTATATTTAATTCGTTTATCCATTTATTAATTGGGTTATTCTTTTAATGTTGAGTTTCTAAATTCTTTGTATATTATTCTGGATATTAATCCTTTATCCGATAAATAGCTGGCCAAGATTTTCTCCCATTTTGTAGACTGTCTCTTCATTCTGGTAATTGTTTCATTTGATGTGCAGAAGCTTTTTAATTTGATGCAGTCACATTTATCAGTTCTTACTCTTATTTCCTAAGTGATTGGAGTTCTATTCAGAGAATACTTGCCTATATCTTCAAGAGTTTTCTAATAGTAATCCAAAGTTTTAGGTTTACATTAAGATCTTTGATCTATTTTGAGTTGATATTTGTTCAGGATAAAAGATGTGGCTCTAGTCTCAGTCTTTTGCATGTAGGTAACTAGTTTTTCCAATACCGTATGTTGAAAATATTTTTTTCTCCAATGTATGTTTTGGAATTCTCTTAAAAAATCAAATGGGTGTAGCTGTGTGGATTTATTTTGGGGTTGTCTATTTCCTTGATCTTTGTGTCCATTTTTGTACCAATACCAAGCTAGTTTTATTATTAGGGCTCGTAGCATAATTTGAAACCCAGTATTAAGAAAACTCCAGCATTGCTCCTTTTGCTCAAGATTGCTTTCACTGTTTGAAGTATTTTGTCCTTCCATATGAATTTTAGGACTGAATTTTCTATCTCTATGAAGAATGTCATTGGAATTTTGATAGGAATTGGATCAAATCTGTAGTTTACTTTCTGTAGAACACTCATTTTCACAATATTGTGGCAGTCCATGAAATTGGGAGGTATTTCCATCTTTTAGTGTCTTTGGTTACTTCAAGATTTTATCGTTTTCATTGTAGAGGTCTTCACCTAGTTTTTTCCTAGATAAATATTTTTTAAGCCTATTGTGAATGGAATTTTTTTCCTAATTTCTTTCTGAGCTTATTTATTGTTGGTATATAGAAAAGCTACTGATTTTTGTATGTTAATTTTATATCTTGCTACTTTCGCCAAAGGTCTTAAGACCTTTCTTCAGAGCTTCCTCAAACCATTCCATGAAACAGAAAAGGAAGCAGTGAAACCATTTGGGCCTGGATTCTTCTTTCTTGGGAGGTTCTTTATTCCTGCTTCACTCTTATTGCTTGTTATAAATATGTTTAAGTGGTTTATATCCTCTTGGTTCAATTTTAAGCCAAGAAATTCATCCATTTCTTCTAGATTTTCCTGTTCATTGATGTAGGCCCCAAAGTGACCACATGGAGAGGACTGATCTGGCCAAGAGATTTCTTTATTGCTGGGTGGGAGAGGGAGAGAGCGGGGAGAGAGAGTGAGTGTCAGTCTTGAGCCAATCCTCCAACCTCTGCATGGCAGCCAACTATCCTCGCATTTTGGAGAGGTTGGTATCCCTGGAGGTACAACTGGTTAAATTTTTGATTAGCAAGAGCAGACATGTAGTATGATACAAGGGAGGAAGGTTAAGAATAGCAGAGCAAGAAACATAGGCATTAGGATGGGCATTGGCCAGGAGAACCACTGTGAAATGTTTTTCCCTAGACAATTTTAAGAGTCCTCCAATTCCCTTCTCCATTTTTCGAAATGTTTCTTGACAGGTGCTGCCTGCCATTGGGGGAACCCATTGAGCTTGACAGCAGTGGGTGTCATGAGAATGACCAGATGAGGGCTGGTCCATCGAAGTCCCAATGGAGAGGGTAGAAAATCCTTTTTGGAGAACAAGATGCCCCGGTTTAACAGAAATTGTTATAGGGTGGGTAGGATCTGGTTTGCATGCTCTCTGAGAAGTTCCCTGAGAAGGCAGGTAGTCAGCCAGAGGAGCAGAGTCTGTTGGAAGCAAGTTTTTCTAAGAGAAAGGGGTGGCCATACATTATCTAAGACCCAAATAGGAATATTAGGAGGAGCATAAAAAGGTGTCTGTTCAGGGACTACATACCTAGGAATCTAAATTCTGCAAAATCCTGTAACTGCCAGGAAAGCTGTAAGATGTCTTATGGTATGGGGGGTTGGGAAACGGAAAATTGGGTTGATGCATTTATGACTCAGGGAGTGAGTCTGTCCCTTTAATGCCACATCTAGATAGGTGACCTGTGGGAGGCAGGGGCTGTCAGGATTTAAATGTAACACTCTTGGATAAAAGAGAGCTTTAGCTTATTTTATATAAATTGACACTTTTAACTTTTTAAATGTTTGTACCATATTTAGATAAAGTATAACATAACACTGTTACAAGGTGGTCATTTAAGGCACATAAGCAAATACGTAAATGAACTCTGATTTAGTAGTACTTAAAGCTTGATAAGATCAGCAGAAAACACAAATAATTTCTTTGATAAAATCTTTCTCTGTAATGGTTTTTTGTAGATGTTACTCAGAGCAGAACAATGTTAAGATAATCTTGTTATTTCATAGACATAGAGGATTTGATTTTACTTTGACATGACCCTAAAAATCTTCTAGGCAACTCTTAGATTATATTCAACTTTACCTTTATCACACACCAAAGCTTTTATTATACACTTTTCAAACTTACTCAGACCTTCATACAACATACTAAACCCTTTGATGGTTTGTCCTTATCCTACCTATTTAAAACAATCTTTAGGACAATCTTTCTTTACAAAATCCCTTCTCATCCAAAAAAAATTCCTTTTTCATTTAACTTCTCAAAAACTACATTTATTACCTATCTATATCCTTTCCAGTTGTTTACTTTGTAACTTGTATTTTAAAATTAACTTTTATAAGAATTTTAAATTTATTATAGGGGCTGGAGCAACTAACTAGTAGCCCTTGTTGTTTTAAGGAATTTATGATAGGCATAAGGCCTCATTGTCCCTCAGGCTTGAGGGGATATTGTTTTGGGTATGGAAACTGTGAGGGATTTTTGAGTTATTTGAATAGGGAGATGTGGACTCATCTCATCAGTCCACACTGTGGAATCTCTTTGCTCCTGAAGGAGGAGGCAGCAGAGATGGCTGCCTGGGGGAAGGAGAATTTGAGCTTTAATTGAGATAGTAAATCCTGTCCCATCAGGAACACTGGAGTTTTAGGTACTATAAGGAAAGAGTGACAGAAGAGGAGGTCTCCCCAAGAGCAGGCCAGAGGCTAGGTACACTAGCGCTCTAGGGGCTAGCCAGATTTGCCCTGAGCAATAACTTTTGTCATTGGACCGGGGACCAGGAGAAAAAGGTAAATCAGAGAAACGGGCTGTTTTTATTGCTATTGCTTTCTAATATAGTTTGAAGTTGGGTATCGTGATACCTCCTGCATTGTTCTTTTGACTGAGTATTGCCTTGGCTATTCGTGGCCTCTTGTGTTTCCATATAAATTTAATGGTAGATTTTTCAATCTCTTTGATGAATGTCATTGGGATTTTGATGGGAATTGCATTAAACATGTAGATTACTTTGGGGAGTATCGACATTTTTACTATGTTGATTCTACCAATCCATGAGCATGGGAGATCTCTCCACTTTCTATAGTCTTCCTCAATCTCTTTCTTCAGAAGTTTATAGTTTTCCTTGTAGAGGTCGTTCACATCTTTTGTTAGGTTTACACCTAGGTATTTGATTTTTTTGAAGCTATTGTAAATGGAATTGGTTTCATACATTCTTTTTCCGTTTGCTCATTATTAGTGTATAGAAATGCTAATGATTTTTCTATGTTGATTTTATATCCTGCTACCTTGCTGTAGCTATTGATGATGTCTAAAAGCTTCTGAGTAGAGTTTTTGGGGTCTTTAAGGTATAGGATCATGTCATCTGCAAATAGGGATATTTTGACAGTTTCTTTACCTATTTGTATGCCTTTTATTCCTTCTTCTTGCCTAATTGCTCTGGCTAGGAATTCCAGTACTATGTTGAATAGGAGTGGAGATAGTGGGCATCCTTGTCTGGTTCCTGATTTTAGAGGGAATGGTTTCAGTTTTTCTCCATTAAGTATGATGCTGGCGCGGTTTGTCATGTATAGCTTTTATAATGTTGAGGTACTTTCCTTCTATTCCTAGTTTTCTTACAGCTTTTATCATGAAATGGTGTTGGATCTTACCAAAGGCTTTTTCTGCATCTATTGAGATGATCAAGTGGTTTTTGTCTTTACTTCTGTTAATGTGGTTTATTACGTTTATTGATTTTCGTCTGTTGAACCACCCCTACATCCCTGGGATGAAGCCTACTTGGTCATGGTGAATAATCTTTTTGATGTGTTGTTGAATTCAGTTTGCCATTATTTTGTTGAGGATTTTTGCGTCAGTGTTCATTAAGGAGATTGGACTATAGTTTTCCTTTTTGGAGGTGTCTTTGCCTGGTTTGGGGATAAGTGTAATACTGGCTTCATAAAATGTGTTAGGCAGTTTTCCTTCCCTTTCTATTTCGTGGAACAGTTTAAGGACGGTTGGTATCAGTTCTTCTTTAAAGGTCTGATAGAATTCAGCAGAGAATCCATCAGGTCCTGGACTTTTCTTTTTGGGGAGACTCTTGATTGCTGCTTCAATTTCATTTTGTGTTATAGATCTATTCGGGTGATTAATTTCCTCTTGGTTCAGTTTTAGATGATCATATGTATCTTGAAATCTGTCCATTTCATTAAAAATTTCAAATTTATTTGAATAAAGGTTCTCAAAGTAGTCTCTGACAAGTTCCTGGACTTCCATGGTGTTTGTTGTTATCTCCCCTTTTGCATTCCTGATCCTACTAATTTGGGTTTTTTCTCTCCTCATTTTAGTCAGGTTTGCCAGGGGTCTATTGATCTTGTTTATTTTTTCAAAGAACCAACTTTTTGTTTCATTAATTCTTTGTATGGTTTTTTTGGTTTCTAGTTCGTTGATTTCAGCTCTTATTTTTATTGTTTCTCTCCTTCTATTTGTTTTGGGATTTGCTTGTTCTTGTTTTTCTAGGAGTTTGAGATGTATCATTAGGTCATTGATTTGGGATCTTTCAGTCTTTTTAATATATGCACTCATGGCTATAAACTTTCCTCTCAGGACTGCCTTTGCTCTGTCCCATAGGTTCCGGTTAGTTGTGTTTTCATTTTCATTGCAACATATCGTTGGGTCTCCCTTTTTAATCCATTTCGTCAAGCGGTGCCTTTTGTTGGGTGAATTAAGTCTGTTAACATTAAGTGTTAGTACTGATAGGTATGTGGTGATTCCTGTCATTTAGTTGTCTTAGTTGTTTGAAGGTTTGATTGTGTGTACCTAAGTTGAGGTTATTCTCTACTTTCTTGCTTTTTCTTTTTCTTTTCCTGTGGTTTGGTGCTGCCTGTCTTTTCATGGTTAAGTTGGGTTTCACTTTCTGTGTGCAGAATCCCTTGAAGAATCTTTTCTAGTGGTGGCTTTGTGGTCACATATTGTTTTAGTTTCTGCTTATCATGGAAGACTTTTATTGCTCCATCTATTTTGAATGATAGTTTTGCTGGGTAGAGTATCCTGGGGTTGAAGTTATTTTCATTCAGTGCCCAGAAGATCTCACCCCACACTCTTCTTGCTTTTAATGTTTCTGTTGAGAAGTCTGGTATGATTTTGATGGGTTTACCTTTGTATGTTATTTGTTTTTTCTCTCTTACAGCCTTCAGTATTCTTTCCCTAGTTTCTGAACTTGTTGTTTTAATGATGATATGCCGTGGGGTAGTTCTATTTTGATCTGGTGTTTTTGGTGTCCTGGAGGCCTCTTGCATCTGTATGGGAGTATCTTTCTCTAGATATGGGAAATTTTCCGTTATTATTTTGTTGAATATATTACGCATTCCCTTTGCTTGCACGTCTTCTTCTTCAATGCCCATGATTCTCAAGTTTGGTCTTTTGATGGAGTCGGAGAGTTCTTGCATTTTCTTTTCACAGGTCTTGAGTTGTTTAATATTTCTTCGGTTTTTCCTTTAATTACCATTTCATGTTCGAATTCTGAGATTCTGTCTTCTGTTTGTTCTGTTCTGCTGGATTGGCCTTCCGTTTTGTTTTGCACTTCTGTATCGTTCTTTTTTTCTGAGGTTTTCCATATCCTGGGTGGTTTCCTCTTTAATGTTGTCTATTTTTTCCCCGAGTTCATTTATTTGTTTATTAATCATGTTCTCTGTTTCACTTTGGTGTTTATATAGTGCTTCTATGGTTTCCTTTATTTCTTCTTTTGCTTTTTCAAATTCTCTATTTTTATTGTCTTGGAATTTCTTGAGTGTCTCCTGTACATTTTGGTTGACCCTATCCAGTATCATCTCTATAAAATTCTCATTGAGTACTTGTAGTATTTTCTTTTAAATTATTCTTGTGGGCTTCATTGAGTTCTTCGGCATAGTTTATCTTCATTTTGTTGGAGTCTGGATCTGGGTATCTGTTTTCTTCATTTCCCTCTGGTTCCTGTACTAATTTTTTGCTGTGGGGAAGCTGGTTTCCCTATTTTTTTCTGTCTTCCCATCATTGTCCTTGGTGTTGTTACTGTCCCTGTACTGTGTGCAATTAAGTATTTTCTAGCTTGTAATAATAACAATGGTAATATTGAGAAGGGAAGAGTGAGCTGAGATGGAAAGCAAGAAGTTAAAGAAAAGGGGAAAACAAATATACAGACAAGAGGGAGAAAGCAGAACAAGGTATCAGACAAGAGAGTTTCAAAGGTATAAACAGGGAGTGTTAGTGTACTAATCGACAGTAAGCTGAACAGACAATAGAGAGACAGAGAAGATTGAAAATCAAAGATAAAAAAATAAAAAATAAGTATATGAAAGTAATATCTATATATAAAAATGAATTAAAATAAAATGGAAAATAGAAAATTAAAAAAAAAACCAAAAACCTTCCAAGTTTATATGCAATGCAATTTCAGTCTTAATAATTTGGATGTCCGTCTCAATCTCCAGTCCTGGAGTTGGTGCCTCAGATGTTGTTCTGTAGTTGTCTCATCAAAGGGGATGCATAAAGTAGAACAAAACTACACTCACACACACACAGAAGATAAAAAAAAAAAAAAAAAGCCCCACCAAGTGTCCCCAGTTCAAATGCAATACAGTTTCAGTAAGTTTTTCGGCTTGCAGGTGTAATTCGGTTGTTCTCTCATCAAAGGTAGGGAGAAAAAGAAAAAAAAGCGTCTGGAGGCAGTTCTGAGAGTGGTATCTGCAACTGTGGCTTGCCTGCCTGCTGCTCTCCGCCTGTAGCTGGCGGCGTTATTTATGCAGATCTCTGGGGTGAGCTTAGCACTCACCTGGTCCCACAGGCTTTGTTTGCTCAGAGTTCTCCTGTGCGGGGGAGGGGGGCCTCTGCCACAGGCTTTTCCCTTTCCAAGCACTGGGAAAGGTGACACTGCCCCGCGTTGTCAGGCCTGCGTGTTTATTTACAGTTCACGTGGGAAGTGGGTCTTCCCTCCTCTCACAAGCGTCCCCGCTCCTGGTTGCTGGCGCACCCCGCTCCCGCCAGAGCCTCTCCGGCCCGCCCGGCTCGTTTCTTTACAGTCCCGGGAAGGCTTCCCTTCCCCCAATCTTCAGCGCTCAGGGCGCCCCACCCTCTTTCCAGCGTGTCTTAACTGTTCTTATTGCTTAGTACTCAGTTTCTCTTTTTTTCCCGGGTGGAGGTCAGTCTGTCCAGGGGGCTATGCTGCTCTGGCCCAGGCTTGTCTGTGGGGGAACCGCGGTACCGCGAAGCTCACCTGGTCCGCGTCTTCCCAAGCCGTATGGGCGCCGGCCACTGGCGGCCCGGGGGCCTCCTCGGTTCTCCGTTTAACGTGAAGTGGAGATTCTCTGCGCCGGCTGGAGGTGTGGAGGGGTCAAAGTTATGCCTTTTCTCGGTGATTATGCCTGCAAAGTGTGTCTCCAGCGTCTCTCCAAGATTTCACTATAGGAGGCTCGCTTTCTGCTTCCTACCTCTAGCCGCCATCTTGGAATTCCTCCCTTTAGTTTTGTTTAGCATAGAAAGTTTTTATTTTTCCTTCAACTGTAATGAATGCCTGCTAGATAACAATAATCTAGGTTGACAAATTATTTTCTTTTAAGGCTTGAATTGCATCACTCCTAGCCCTCTTTGCAGTAAGAGTTTATATTGAGAATTCATCTATTATTCTAACAGGTTTGCCTTTATTTGTGATGTGTTGCTTTTAATATTCCTTCTTTGTTGTGTGTTTGTAGTGTTTTAACTATAATATATCTAAGGGTGATTTTTTTTTGTTGTTTTTTTTTTTGTTTGTTTTTTGTTTTTTTGGTGGGGAGCAGGGGAGGATATACGGGGCTTTGAACTCAGGGCCTCACAATTACTAGGCAGGTTCTCTACCACTTGAGCCATGCTCCTAGCCCTCTAAGGGTGATTCTTTTCTGATCTTGCATGTTTGATGTTCTGAAATCCCCTTATAACTGTCTCTTTCTCAATGTTGGGGAAGTTTTCTACTGTTTTATTGAATGCATTGTCTATGCCTTTAGTTTTTTTCTCTTCTCCTACTTCTATGCCTGTGACTCCTAAGTTTGGTCTTTTGATAATGTGTGTAAAGGTTCTTGCATGTTCTGTCCTTGTTAGCTTAGTATTTTTACTTTGTCATTATCTGATTGATCTAATTCCTCTTAAGTTTATCTTCAATCCCTAATACTCTATTTTCAACTTGTTCTATTCTATCAGCAAGACTTTTAATTGAGCTTTTTATTTGGGTTATTAACTTTTTCATTTCCAAGATTTCAATTCGATTTTTTTTCAGGATTTCTATATCTTGAGTTCCTGTTTCATATCCTGTAGTGTCTTCCTTATCTCATTTATCTGTTTGTTATAATTTGTATCTTCTTTGATTTCATCCACATGCTTACACATCTCTTTAATTTCATTGATCATTCTTTTGAGCTCATTGTTTAAAATTTCATCCACTTCACTTTTGTCCAATTCCTGTGTTATAGAGTTGTTAGTATTTGGAGGAGACATGTTGGCTTGTTTTTTCAAATGACTAATGTTTCTGTATCAAGATTTATACATCTGCATGCCAGTGTTTGCTTGGAAGTTTTAATTTCCTGTGTCCTTTCAGTTGGAGATTTCACAGTGTTCAGGTAAGACTGGTTGTGGCTAAGTTGTGAATTTTCTTGTCACTAGCCTGGGTGCAGAGGGTTATTCATGAGTCAGTCATTCAACTACTATGCTGAAGATGCTCGCTCCAGTCCCCTATTCCCCACAGGGAGTGGAATTCTCAAGTCTGTGGTATTCAGTACAGGCTGGCCTTTTCTGGTGCTTTCTCTCTCTGCTGCTCAGGTCCCCATTCCCATCTTGATTTCTAGATGGAGCTGAGAATGGAAGCAGTATTCAAGCAAACCTGAGAGCTCTGTCTTTTGCCTCACAGGAAATTCTGTGATGCAGTTGGTGCTGGTAGGCTGCAATTTGCATATTTACCATTTTTCTTTCAGACAGCGCATGGAATGACACCCAGAGCAGCTTGGGGTTCATGGCTCCAGCAACCAACAAGCTCGTGGGAATCAAGACTGATGCCACTAACTCTCATCTCCTGAGCAAATCTCGACTACACTCTTGCTTAGAAGTTAGGAAGTGCTGTGTGTTCCTAATATACCATCTTGGCTCCCATCTTTTGAATGTTTAATGTTATTAATGTTGCAGTTTATTTCTTTTTCTAATTCTCTTCTTTCTGCTATCTGAATTAAATTTATCTTTCTGGTTTTTAAAGTAGAATTAGATAATTGATTATTACTTTTATCTAATATAAGCATTTAAAACTATGTATCTTTCTCTATCCTTGTATCCTTGAATTTCTCTGTCCCTGTATCCCTGAATTTCTCTGTATCCCTGAGGTATTTTCTAATTCTTAAAAATTATTTCTTCTTTGGTTCATGATTTATTTAGCATAATCTATAAACATCTGGGTTACTTTTGGATACAGTATTGTTACTGGTGTCTACTTTAATTCCCCTACAGCCAAGGAACATACTGTGTAAGATACTCTTATCTTTTAAATTTTTACTGAGGCTTACTTATTTTGTGGCTTAACAAGTGTTCACAGTGTCATTGTGACGATTGCAAGTACATTTAAAACTATAGGTGTTGGCCTTAGTATCTTACAAAAGTCAGTTAGGTTGAGGTGTTGAGTGCTATTAAAATCTTTACTGGATTATGATCATTTATACATTACTGAAAGAAGGAGATTAAATTTTTTAGCTGAGGTGTATTTTCCTCTTTCTCCCTGTAGTTCACATCTAAGAGTAGTTGTTACATTTCTATTACCTTTTGCTTGTTTGTTTTCAAGACTTTATTTTTTTTAGAGCAGTTTTAAGCTCACAGCAAAATTGAGAGGAAGGTATAGAGATAGCCTACATTCTCTGTCCCTCCACACCACAGCCTCCCTTCTTGTCAGCATCCACACCACAGTGTGCATGTGTTGCAGTTGATAGCACATTGACACTTCATAATCAACCCATGGTTCACCAGACAGTTCACCCTTGGTGTTACACATTGTGTATATTTGCATAGATGTGTCCATCATTATGGTATTATGTAGAGTAGTTCAACTCCCTAAATATCCTCTGTGTGCCTCTTGCAATTTCTTTCTCCCACTGACCTTTTTACTGACTCCATCGTTTGGTCTTTTCCAGCATGTCTTATAGTTGACATCATACAATATGTAACCTTATCAGACTGGCTTCTTTCAATTAGTAACATGCTGGTAAGGGTCACTCATGTCCCCTTGTGGTCTAATAGCCCGTTTCTTTTTAGTGCTGAATAATACTCTGTTGTCTGGATGTGTCACAGTTTATCTATTCACCTGCTGAACTAATTTGGATGCTTTCCAAGTTTTGGCTGTTATGAAGAAAGCTGCTGTATAAAATCCATGTTGAAGGTTTGTTTGGGTAAATACCAAGGAGCATGGTTGCTGAATCATATGGTAAGAGTATGTGTAGCTTTGGAAGAAATGTCAGTGTCCCCCATCTTAACTCTCAACAATAACAAATGTTGTTCCTATTGCTCCATACCCTTGCCAGCATTTATTTACTGGTGGCAGTGTTTTGGATTTTGGTCCTCCCAGTGTTGCAACTCAGCATTTTCTTGATGACATGCATGTGAGCATCTTTTCATGTTTGCCATTTGTACATGCTTGTTGAGATGTATTTTACCCACTTTGTAAGTTGGGTTGTTCATTTTCTTATTCTTGTGTTTTAAGAGGTCTTTGGATGACATTCCTTTGTCAGATATGTCACTTTGCAGATATTTTCGTTCAAGTCTGTCCCTTGTCTTCTCATTCCCTCAAATACCAGCTTTTAAATTCTTATTTACATTGTATTTTTTTAAACACATGTTTATATTATGCTGTAGCAGTCATAGATAACATGTACCTGGGTCCTGTTTTTGTTTTGTGTGTGTGGTTTTTTTTAACCTATTTTCTACCTTTCAAGTGGAATACTTCATCCACTTACATTTACTATCATTACTGATAGGATTTGGCTTGGATCTAGTATTTATTAATTTTTTTCTAGTGTCTTCTAGTTTTTATTCCTGTTACTCCTTTTTGCTGTCCTTGGTTAATAACATTGTTGAAATTAACGTTTCATTTTAATTCTCTAATGTCTAAATAATGTTTGTATTATTTTCTTCTTTTGCTTTTTGGTTTTTAGTGGTTTTAGAGCAGTGGTTCTGGGTAGTTCCCAGGCCTTAGCATCAAATGAGAACTTGTTGTGAACATAAATTGTCAGATTGCACTTGTGCCTTGGAAGGGCAGCCAAGCATTTCAAGGTTTCACAGTGAAATATGCCCTACCTTATATAAAACATGAGGACCTGTAACTATATAATTCAGTTGAATTTTCTTACTTGTGCTGTTTTATGCATTTTATATCTCCATATGATAAACTTCATAATATTGTGTTTGGAATTTTGCATTAAACACTACACTATCTTACAAAGTAAGAGGAACAAAAACTGAAGTCACTTATATTTACTCACATTTATCATATCTGGTTTTCTTTGTTCCTGTAGATCTGATGTTCCACTCAGATTTTGCTTCAACCCAAATCATTTCCTTTGGCATTTCTCATAGTAGAGGTTGTTAGGAGCCAGTTTTGTTTCTTGCTTTTGTACTCATTTTACTAGCAAGGTACTAGCTGCTTTTCTTGTACACTGTCTTTTCAAGGATGTTTGTAGAGTTTCTTCTGCCAGAAGTTGGAGCATGTTCATTGTCAGTTGGAAAAAAAATTTGACTTTTCTATGCTTTAACGTAACCCTTTGCATGCTGGTACTCTGGCTGCTGCATGTGTTCCTGGTTCACTTTTTTTTTTTTTTTAATGGCTCTAGAGTCTCTTGCCTTCTGCCAGCATCCAGGAAACAGTGTAGGCTCTCTTTTTAGCCTGCATTTAAGATAAAATTGCAGATCTGTCATAGTTCTTAACAGTTTTGGTTATGAGGAAGGGAAACTGACCTGGATGTCGTTTTCTCATATAGGTGGATAGACCCCATGCATTGGTTGAGATTTTTGGAAAATACTTGAGGTCAGTAGCTGACATATTAAATGCCAGTCTAGCAGTTCAGCCCTTCTTTTTATTGCCTGCTGATGAGGAGACATTAGGGAAACAACTGCAGGCCAACTCCTGAGAAGAAGGCTGTTTTAACACAAGTGCCCAAACAATGCCCCACCCATGGTCACATTTCTCAGGGCTGGAAGACATTCTCACCAGTCGGAGGAACTCCAGCCCTTTTCATACAGTTAAAGGAGGGGAATTTATAACCACAAGAGGCTGAAAGCAGACAGTTTGGACTAGAACAACTCTCTTGGGAAATGGAGATGGGACTAGATGGTAACCGCTGCACTGCCTCATGCTTGCTTCTCCAGACTGTCCATCCTGCCTGCCAACCTCAGGTTCTGTGGAGATGACAGGAAAAGACGCTGTGGTGTTCATATTGGTTCCTGACTGCTGTGAAGGAGGTTACCCAGACATAGATGCAACACCTGTGGGAAAACAGCGACCAGGCATTAGCCCTTCCTGCTTCAAGAGCCCCAGTGGTTTCTAGCACTGATGAAGGCAACCCACTAGAAAAGAATATGCCTAATCTAAGTCAAGAGAAATTCTTGTAGTCTCTTCCATTGCTTAGAAAATTCTCCCCTGCCCCTTTCTTTAAAAACAAATGAAACCTAAGGGATGTCGTTATGACAGTGGGCCAACAAATGCCCACAATGAAGGTGTATGTCTTTAAAAGTTGCTGCCACATGTCAGGCCCGAAATAGTGAAAATGTGCCACTGGAGAGCAGCATGGCTGAGAGTGCTGAAGCAAGGCGTCCCTGAGCCAAAACCAGATGGCATGCATAGTGATCTTGTTCCTGAGAGGAGGCTTTCCAGTGAAGGAAGCTGAGCTGAACTACCACCAGGCCACACAAAGTAGGATGTACCCATGCCTGTTTCTCTCTCTGCACCCCTGCTTCTGACCCACATGCATGATTGAAAAATGCTTGGGGGTCACATGAGTTTCCCAGTACCCAAACAGGCTGCAGTCCAGGACATCCAGGGAACTTTGGGTTAGGGTGGGTCTCAGTATTCTTGGTTGTTGGGTATAGCCTCCCAAGTCACAAGCTTACCTAGCGTGGGTATAGGTGCTGTCTGGTTTATGGGGTCTAGCCACCTTTATCAGTGGAGAAGGCAGGTATCCTGTGGTATTTGTGGGTAGGGCGTGCTGGTCAATCCACTGTACTGTTATTACTATCCACCTGGATGATTTGTCAAAACTGACAAGTTGCATACATGTAGTTCCCTATCCCATAAGCACTAAGGAGGATTCTCTCACCTGGAAAGAGCTGTGAGTGGATTGGAGCACATATGGGTGTACCTGTGACCCCTTCTCCATGGCTACCCATTTCCTGATGCTGGGTGGTCAGAGTTGAGCACAGTGTCCCACCCCTGACACTTAAAGCTTTCCTTCTGTTGATGAGGTATGTCCTGTTGGTTGATACATCAGAAGCCTTAGCCTCAAAATCTCTGATGCCACTCATGTGGATGTCCCCCATCAAGGTCTGTTCTTTGATGAGACCAAATGGAAGTTCATCAGTGGAGGTGGCTGAGACACCCCAACGAAGTGGAGAGGATCCCTTACCATGCTAAGGTTTTTAGGACTGTGTCAGGCCGGTGCATGGTACACAGCCCCTTTGGTATTTAACTGTAACTGCTGATCCTTTGTCCCCCACATAAAAAAAGGAGGCCCAACTCCTTACTGGACTCTAGTACTGGCATTAGTTTGTGTCTCAGTGGGGCATTCTGCTTGGCCCATATAGGTCAAGTAGAGATCAGCGTCCTTTGTGTGGAGCACATTCTAACATACTGACTTGGCCACAGGTCTACCCCTCTAGTAAAACCAGCTACAAGCTGGCCATTTTCTTCATTCTGAGCTGTCAAAACCAAATGCCTGTCCCATGCAGGTCTTGTGACTCTCAGGCCTGATATTATTTCAATATTTTGTAGTTTTCAGTGTATAAATCTTGAACCTTACTTGTTAGATTATTCCTAAGTGATTTTTTGTTTTGCTTTTTATTAATTCAATCTTTTTATCAGTTCACATAGTTTATCTTAGAATTTGATTTCATCTGAGTTATCTAAATCATTGGTATGCTGTTACAGTCTCAGTTTTTTTTTCTGTGTAATTGATAGTAATGTTCCCCTACATTACTAATTTTAGTCACTTAAACTTCTCTTTTCTTTATTAGTATAGCTAAAGGTGTCCATTTTCTTCATCTTTTCAAAGAAACTTTTGATTTTATTGCTTTTTTTCTTTTTTTGCCTGGTATGGAATTTGAATTCAGGGCCTTGCACTTGTTAGGTGCTCAACCTCTTTTTTTTTTTTTCATTCATATGTGCATACAATACTTAGGTCATTTCTCCCCCCTGCCTCCAACCCTCCCTTACTACCCCCTTCCCCCCTCCCCCCAACTCCCTCCATACCTAGCAGAAACTATTTTGCCCTTATCTCTAATTTTGTTGAAGAGAGAGTATAAGCAATAAGGAAGGACCAAGGGTTTTTGCTAGTTTTGAGATAAGGATAGCTATACAGGGAGTTGACTCACATTAATTTCCTGTGTGTGTTTGTTACCTTCTAGGTTAATTCTTTTTGATCTAAACTTTTCTCTAGTTTTCCTGGTCCCCTTGTCCTGTTGGCCTCAGTTGCTTTTAAGGTATCTGCTTTAGTTTCTCTGCGTTGAGGGCAACAAATGCTAGCTAATTTTTTAGATGTCTTACCCATCCTTATATCTCCCTTGTGTGCTCTCGCTTTTGTCTTGTGATCAAAGTCCAATCCCCTTGTTGTGTTTGCCCTTGATCTAATGTCGGCATATGAGGGAGAACATACGATTTTTGGTCTTTTGAGCCAGGCTAACCTCACTCAGAACGATGTTCTCCAATTCCATCCATTTACCAGTGAATGATAACATTTCGTTCTTCTTTATGGCTGCATAAAATTCCATTGTGTATAGGTACCACATTTTCTTGATCCATTCGTCAGTGGTGGGGCATCTTGGCTGTTTCCATAACTTGGCTATTGTGAATAGTGCCGCAATAAACATGGATGTGCAGGTGCCTCTGGAGTAACTTGTGTCACATTCTTTTGGGTATATCCCCAAGAGTGGTATTGCTGGATCAAATGGTAAATCAATGTTTAGCTTTTTAAGTAGCCTCCAAATTTTTTTCCAGGGTGGTTGTACTAGTTTACATTCCCACCAACAGTGTAAGAGGGTTCCTTTTTCCCCACATCCTCACCAACACCTGTTGGTGGTGTTGCTAATGATGGCTATTCTAACAGGGGTGAGGTGGAATCTTAGTGTGGTTTTAATTTGCATTTCCTTTATTGCTAGAGATGGTGAGCATTTTTTCATGTGTTTTTTTGGCCATTTGAATTTCTTCTTTTGAGGAAGTTCTGTTTAGTTCACTTGCCCATTTCTTTATTGGTTCATTAGTTTTGGGAGAATTTAGTTTTTTAAGTTCCCTATTTATTCTGGTTATCAGTCCTTTGTCTGATGTGTAGCTGGCAAATATTTTCTCCCACTCTGTGGGTGTTCTCTTTAGCTTAGAGACCATTTCTTTTGTTGAACAAAGCTTTTTAGTTTTATGAAGTCCCATTTATCTATGCTATCTCTTAGTTGCTGTGCTGCTGGGGTTCCATTGAGAAAGTTCTTATCTATACCTACTAACTCCAGAGTATTTCCTACTCTTTCCTGTATCAACTTTAGAGTTTGGGGTCTGATATTAAGATCCTTGATCCATTTTGAGTTAATATTGGTATAGGGCGATATACATGGATCTAGTTTCAGTTTTTTGCAGACTGCTAACCAGTTTTCCCAGCAGTTTTTGTTGAAGAGGCTGTCATTTCTCCATCGTATATTTTTAGCACCTTTGTCAAAGATAAATTGGTTGTAGTTTTGTGGCTTCATATCTGGGTCCTCTATTCTGTTCCACTCGTCTTCATGTCTGTTTTTGTGGTGCTCGACCTCTTGACCCCTGCCACTAGTTTCTTTTGCTTTTTCCAATAGGGTCTCAGATTTATGCCCAGGCCAGCCTGGACTGTTATCCTCCTATATATGCTTACTTCATAGCTGGAACAGCAGGTGCACTCCACTATGATGCCTTGCGAACTTTTTGTCCAGGCAGGCCCTGAATGCACCTCTCAGGATTTTCCCCCTCCCTAGGACTATAGGCATGAACCACCATGCCCGGCTATTCTTTATTTAATTTAATTTAATTCCATCACTAATTCTTGTTTCCATTCTTATGTTTGCTTTGGGTCTTAGGATTTTTGTTTGTTTGGTTTTAATCTCAAGGTATTTTCTAGTTTATCTTGTGATTTTCCACCCCTTTGGCAAAATGCTTATGTTGTATGGACTGTTTAATTTCTATACATTGTTACACCCCAAATTCACAGTATGGGGTTGGGAGAGTTCCCTCTTGGTATGTTGTACATTCTATAGGTTTGATAAATATTTCAGTGTCATGTATCCACCATTATAGTATTATGCAGCATAGTTTTACTGCCCTTAAAAATCTTCTGTGCCAATACACTCCTCCCTTTCACAGTCCCTGAAACTCACTGATCTTACTGTCTCTGTAGTTTTGCCTTTTATAGAATGTCATAGGTGAAATTGGGTAGTACATAGGCTTTTCTAGTTTCATTTTTAAAATACATATTCATTAGGTAAAATTTTTTTGCTCCTTTCTCTCTTCTCCCATTACACATACGTTGGAATGTCTGAACATGTCCCATATTTCTCTGTGGCTCTTTTCATTTTTTTCCCTTTCATATTGCCTGATTTCTAGCCATCTTTATTCAATTCACTGATGATTGTGCCAATTCAAATCTACCATAGAGCACCTATAATGAGTTTTTTATTTCAGTTGTTTTACGTTTCAACTCCAGAATGTCCATTTCGTTATTTTGCATTTCCTGTTTATTAACACTTTATGTGTAATGTGACAATGTCTTTATACTTCTGTTTACATCTTTAAGCGTGATATCCTTACTTTGAACATATTTATATTGGCTTCTTTGAAGACATCATTATAACTGACATCCCTCCTCAGTGTCAGGTCCTGTTGTAAGTTTTCTTTTTGTTTTTATCTTCTATGTTTGAGTCACTTACTCCTGTTTTCTTGTGTGGGGTTTTTGAGGGGTTTTTTGTGTGTGTGTGTGTGTGTGGGATTAGGTCTTGAACTCAGAGCCTTCGCCTTGAGCCACACTCTACTAGCCCTTTTTTGTGATGGGTTTTTTTGAGATAGGGTCTCACAACTATTTGCCCAGATGGCTTTGAACCTCGATCCTTCTGGTCTCTGCCTCTAGCTAAGATTATAGGCATGAGCCACTAGCATCTGGCTTTTTTTTTAAACTGGGCATTTTAGGTTTTATAGCAAGATCCCTACTCCCTCCCTCTCTAGGAACTGCTGTTACTTTCTTGATTTTCTTGAAATCCTTTTCCTTTAGTTTGATGCCTTGTATGCAGCACCTCAGAGGGCACAGCTTGGCAAGCACACAGCACCTTGGGGTTTTAGTAGGGCTCTCTTTGTCTCTTTCCCAGATCTCTCGCTAAGCTTTTGGTTCCATGTGGTGCTACACTTAGTTTATTAAATTCTTAGTAATAGTTGGCTGCTCCATTGCTTTTGTCTGACAGTGGTCAGTTTGATCCCATTTAATTTGGGCAGGGCTCGTTTTTTTAATCCAGTCTCTGTGATTTGTGCTTAACCCATAGGACTGTTCTTAGCTGTTTTTTCTCTTCTCTGGTGAGCTAGGTGTCCTGTGGGCTCTTAATTACCATTTCCAAGGGCACCCTTAGGCTTGAATATCCACACATAAAGTCAGTTATTTGGGAGAGTGTTCTCTTTTGGACTGCCTTCTTTCCCTTTGGGTACTAGGCAGAATAGTAGCCTCTGGTCTTCTCAGGTTGCCTGTACCGCCATGAAACCTGCCCCCTAACAATAAGTTTCAGGCTCCCATATTCTTGTCCTCCACCCCTGAGCAGACCCTCCTGATGTCTGGTAGAGCTGTTACTCATTCCTGGGGGTTCTAGTCTTCTTTGAGAGGAGAGCAGAAGGAATGCTGTTGGCCTGCTTCTCATGGAGAGATGCAGTAAGCCTTGGCTGTGAGCTACAGGGTAGGCTATGTGTTTGGCCCCATCCACTAGAGTGAGCATCTCTGAACTGGGCTGAGGAAGGAGTGGGTTAGGGTCATGGCTCAGATGTCACAAACTTTCACTGTTCTTACTGAGTGTGAATAGATTCTCTTGAATACATGTTTCTGCTTTGCTCTATGCTCCTTAGGATACCTTGCAAAGTCCCCACCTCCCATTTTTCACCAGCTTTGGTAGTTTGGGGATAATGTCTGCAGGGCCCCTAAGTCCACTCTAGAAATGGAACATCACCTTTGTTTTCCAGATACCTGAATTCTGGGCACGTGTCTTTCTTCAGCAGGGCTGTGCAGACCTACTCCACCCACTGGCCCTGCTCACTAATTCAGGTCTTATGAGCTTTGTTGTTTGTTTTTCTAGCCACTCTGTTAGCTCCTAATCCAAAGTTTGTCTTCTGACACCTGAAGACACCTTTCTGCCACCCTGAACTCTGAGAAGCAGAAGCCAGCTGTGGTCCCCACTCTGGTTTTGGTTTCTTTTCAGTGCTGCCCAGCATCACCCAAGGATTGTACCACACAGCATTATCACTAGCCTTGAAAAAGATCAAACTTCAAATTTGAAGTGTGGTTTAGGTATCTGAGTGACTTTCACATCGTGATACAGCTGAAAAATCCTCTCAGGGCCCAGCTGTGCATAAAAACTATAAAATGTTACAATAACTTTTCTCCTTAATAGTTAAGACAGCTGTTTGAATGGCTGGTGTGACAGCTGTCATCTATGAAACCATTGCATTTTAAAAAGATCACCGGAATTCTTTGCTATCAGCAGGGTTTACATAAATATGATATTTCTCTGTAGTGACACTTTGCTGTTCCATATTATCCAGTCATTGGTATAAGACCCAAACCTGAGAAAAGTTCTTGGCATTGCTTCTGGTTTCACATCTATCTAGGCAGGCTTCTCACACCTTCTGGGAAGGACGAGATCAAGTAGAGGCAGCCA
Source organism: Castor canadensis (assembly GCF_047511655.1). Lineage (NCBI taxonomy): Eukaryota > Metazoa > Chordata > Mammalia > Rodentia > Castoridae > Castor > Castor canadensis. The sequence continues at coordinate 50,989,872 of NC_133393.1, forward strand.
GTACTGCCACTGATAGGTACCGGTTGAGATACAATGTGCCTTTCCTCTGTGGTGGTTTTGCAGCCTTTTTTTTTTTTTCCTTATAAGCCAGATACTTGCATTTGCATGCCTTGCCCAGGTTTGTATTGTAGCTTCCACAATAGCAGAATAACACTGTCTAACTTCTCATCCTGGGCTCTAGCTAATTTGGGTTTTTCCTGTGGATTTCTGTTCATGTGTTCATGAGCCATTCTTTTATCCTTGCTTTCCTTTCTGTCTTCTGCAACCTTTAGCACACTGCAGCACATCGCTGAGCCTAGGGGTATCAGGGTATGGTCCAGGCAGATGAAGCAAGCTAGTGGTTTTAGGGTTTGGAAGGATTCATGTGGATTGACATCACCCTCTGTAATGTGTAATGTAAAGCAAAGCCTGATTTTACTTCCTCTTTTAGATTGAGTTTTAGAAGGAAATCTTTTTTTTTTTTTTTTTTTTTTGTGGTACTGGGCTTGAACTCAAGACCTACACCTCGAGCCTCTCCCCCAGCCCTTTTTTGTGATGGGTTTTTTCAAGATGGGGGTCTCACGAACCATTTGCCCGGGCTGGCTTCGAACCTTGATCATCCTGATCTCTGCCTCCTGAGTAGCTAGGATTACAGATGTGAGCCGCTGGTGCCCAGCCAGAAGGAAATCTTTTATGTAGACATAAAAGTCCATTATGATTTGCACTTTTCACTTCAAAGTTTACTCCATGTGTGAGTGTGGATAATATTATTACAAAATAGTGTCTGGGTAAGATTTTTCATGCCTTCCTTCATGGTGTCATGGCTTTAAAAAAAATCTTAGTAGAATTTGTCTGCAAATCTATACACCTTCTACAAAGAATTATTTTGTATGAAATTCTTTGCATTGAAATTCTGTAACTACAGAGGTTCCTGTACATACTTTGAGAAAGACAGTTCATGATAGATTTTGAAAACAGTTAAATGGGATGGGCAACTCAAAGAGCAGAACTGGAACGTGAAGAAAGATTTAGTAATAATGATGTGCTTGTGTTGTAATTGTTTTGCTCCCTCAGGAAATACTATTAGGTTTACTATTCCAATAACAATTTATAAAATCCAAACGATGCCTGTTTTTTTGTAGAAGATTAGTGAATGTTAGCTACTCATATGAGGAGTCAACAGGGGTTTCTCCTTTAAAAGGACATTTGTCCTTCAGTGGGGGTTGGAATATACCTCATGTCCCCAGTTGAATCTGATGCCTGAATTTGGTCTTATGCTTATTAGTAGGACTAAACTCCCACCCTTTGTCCAGTGTTCACTGAGCACTGAGTGGTCTCATGAATTGAAGACCAGTCACTCCAAAATCACGTTTCGTTGTCTAGTCGGACATGTGTCATGTGCTTTGCACATTGCATCCGTCACAGGAAGTAGTAGAGTGCCATGCTATATCTGTGCATCTTCACTGCTCCTGTACAGCCTAATACAGGGCTTGGCAAACAGTGGCCTGTAGATGGTTTGAAGAAAGCTTTTATTTTTTTAATTTTACTTTATTTTTGAATTAACATTCATTAATAATATGAGGGGGATTTCATTGTAATAATTCCATTCATGCACATAATGTACTTTGAACAAGTTCATCCCTTCAGTTATATTCCCCCCTTTCTAACACTGTTTGAATTTCAGTATGATACATGAAGCACTTTAATAGAGCTTACATTTTAAATAGATAAAAGATTAAAAGAATAATGCTATTTAATGGCACATGAAAGTTACATAATTCAAAGTTCAGTGTTCATAAATAAGAGTTTGCTTGCTTGCTTCCTTTTGACAGGACTGGGGATTGAACTCAGAACCTAGTGGTTGCTAGGGAGATGTGTTACTGCCAGGCCTTTGAGTGTTGGCTGTTTTGGAGATAGGGTCTTGCTTTATGCACAGTTTGACCAGGACCTCGATCCTCCTATTTGTGCTTCCCCACATGGCTGGGATGACAAGCATGGCCAACGCATGCACCCATTGGTTGAGATGGAGTCTTGCCTGAAACTGCGATCCCTGCCAGGCTCAGCCCTCTTTTTTGGCTGTATTGAGATTTAAACTCAGAACTGTACACTTGCTAGGCAGGGAGTTTTTGTTTGTTTGATGCTGTTACTGGGAGTTTTGGTTGGGGGCCTCTGCTCTTGCATTCACATGAGAGAAGATTTCAAGCAAGGTGTAAAATGTAGTGAAAGTAACACCAAAGTTTATTAACAAAAGGAAGAATATGTTCCCCTAGAGGAGTGGGCCATCTCAGAGAGTATAGGTGCATTTTTTTTACATCCCAGCTTTAGTAGGTTTAAGAGGAAGTCTTTAAAGAATCCCACCTAACTCAAGATTGATAGTTGGATTTTTTTTTTTTTCAGTTTTTTAAATCTCTACTGTGTGCTTTTCTTAACCATGTATCACCTGATCAAATTCCACTGGAAGGAGGAGAGACAGTTTACAATTACACCAAGATTAAAGTAGCATGCTAAGGTCGTTCTGGCCCATCCAGACCAGTTTTAATCACCTTTATCTTGCCTTGCCTTGGACTCCTGTAAAAGGTCCTAAAACCTTTTACAGATTTTTTAACACATTAAGACATCACTAATTATATTAATAAATTCCACCACAATCCTTCTGTGACATGCATTTACCCTCTGGTTTTGTCCTTAGTCTCCTTATTTCTACTTTGGAATAATCATTTGCTTTTAGGATAAAACCTTATTTTACCATGTATAAATAAACCTTTTTATTTAGAACATGTCCCTTACAACTTCTCGTATCTCTTCATGCTCTACCCTATTCCATCAGTTGTATCTCAGCATAAACCCTAACACAATCCTGTGAGATGCCTTAACCCTCCTCGTTTTGCTCTCGTCTCTCCAATTCCATTTGGAAACAATCCTAGGTGATTAGTAACTTTCAGAGACTAAGCTATATGTCATCAGGCATTGGGGAGTTTTTGGCCTTGCACAGTCAGACTGAGCCTGTCATTTGGGCTCTGAGATCTGTTGGTCAGCAAGAAGCAAGACCCTGTTGCCTGTCACAAACCATTCATTAAAGCTAGCAAGCTAGGATGTGATTCGTTATCAACATCTAAGCCTTGGTTCTCAGCCATCAGGTTTTCTGGTTCCCTGCCCAGCCCCTGTATCAGAGCTGCCTCATTCATTTTCATCTGTGCCTGCTTCCTTCTCCCAGTGGCAGAGTTGAGTGACTGGCAGACCTTGTGGCTCACAAGGTAAGCCATTTACTCTTTGGCACTTTATGATCTACTACTGCCTTCTAGCCACTGAGTAGAAGGCCACGGGGGGGGGGGTGTGTGGTGTGGGGTGTGTGTGTGTGTGTGTTACTCAGGCAAGTCAGAGGAGTATGAGCTGGGGGTGGGGCTGGGAACTGAAGGTTCAGGGGAGCTGTTGGCCCCGGAAGGGGAAATCCAGAAATACAAGATTTTGGAAGGTGGGAAAGAATGCCTCCCAGATCCCTGCCTCAGCTTTAAGGAAAAGGGGTTGTCTAGATGAGTGTACATGCTTCTGAAGTAGAAACCAGATACAGGGGGAACAAAAAGCATTAAACATAATTTTCCCATAAGAGATAATCCCTTTAACCCTTGCATTGAAAACTTTTAAACTACTGCTGCCATGAAATTGATTTGCATGGAATTTTCCAGAAATATATCTTTTACTTAAATTGAAATGCTTGCACCTTTATGCGTAACTATTCACATGAGGGGGAGCCAGGGAAATGAACTTTAAAAGCTCTCCTTGCTGTATTATGGACTGTAGACTCACTCACGCTGCACTGACATTAATTTTTGACTCAGAAGATCTCTTAGGTGTGAAATCTACCTCTTGATGGAACATGGCCTTTCTGTTCTTAATCTTCTTTGTACAGAGGGTATAATGTGCATTTAATTTTAGGCAGTTCTGTAGTTAGGAACTTTAGATCTCTGTATCTGAAGTCAGTATATTGGAGACTTTGTCAGTTTTTGTTTTGTTGTTTTTTGAGTAGGAGAAACAGTGAGGGTGGGGGTTTTTCCCCTCCTCCAGGTTATATACCATTGTATTCAATAAGCCTGTATTATATTGGAATATTAGAGAACTAGGCACATCACTCTGTCATTTAACTAGACTTGTGACTTTGCCAGAGACATCTGATCCTCTTTGGCATTTGATGGGCTTAGACCTTTGCACCTATAGACCTTTTAGCTGGCTTCTGCCTCCCAGACACCACACAAAGTCTTACACAACCATAGGGGAATCAGGCTGATGGTTTTTATACTACATGCAGGTGTTGCAATAGAGTCTGGTATTTCTGCAGTAACACAGGTGGAGATTATGTCAATTCTTTTTTTCTTCATGTGAATTGTAGGCCTTCCATTTACACTTAGAATGCCAAACTAGAATGTATCACAATAATCACATGCTTACAAGGCAAGGGTGTATGAGTTTATATATTCGATTTAGGATAGAGCGATTGTAAAATTCAAAGGTTAATAGCATCTTTCTTAAAAGATGTTAGCATAAAATTAAAACAAAGATTTGAGGATAAATAACTTGACCATCATAGAGAATTTCATTACTATGAACTGAGTGCTCAGAGTAACAACTGTGTTTCCTCAGTTAAAGAGTTCCACGCTACTGACTTTTGTAGCTGATCACCTGTTTCTGGTCACCTAAGGATGACCTGGCACAAGGCCACAAGGTGGCTAACATGGGTCAAACCATGATTGTAAGAACTGACTCAGGTGTTCAGAGTTCAGTGAGAAAAAAGAGACCATTGGAATCACAAAGAAATAAGCTACCCATTGTACATCCTGGTTCCTTTTTTCTTTTTCCCCTTCTTTTGGGTAACTAAAAGTGTGTCTCCAATTTATATTTAAAGGAAGAACACAGTTTCCTGTGGTGAAGCATTGCTGTAATTTTAAGATTTATTTTAACTGAAACAGCAACATGAAATTGTGAGTGTTAGTGTGACATCATGCAATGTTTCGATACATCCATATGGCCTACTTTTCAGTACTTACTGTCCACACAGTCAGAACATGAATTTTGAACTTTTTGCCTGAGGTCAATCAAGGAAATTGCCAGAATCCCAAGTGTTCTATTGCCCTTTTATTTTCAGGTGACTGGGGTTGAGGAAGAAAGATCATTTTCATGATCCATGGTGGTTTTTACTATTTTTTATGTTCCCTTATTGAACTTGTACCTTTCTCAAATAATAAGGATTTTTTGTTGTTGTTGTTTGTTTTTAACATGCAGGTTGAAAGTATTGTTGACAAAAGGAAAAACAAAAAAGGGAAGACAGAGTATCTGGTTCGGTGGAAAGGCTATGACAGTGAGGATGACACATGGGAGCCTGAGCAGCACCTGGTGAACTGCGAAGAGTACATCCATGACTTCAACCGCCGCCACAGCGAGAAGCAGAAAGAGAGTGGCCTGGCCCGCACCAACAGGACCTCTCCCAACAATGCCAGGAAACAGATCTCCAGGTCGACCAACAGCAGCTTTTCCAAGACCTCTCCTAAGACCCTAGTGATTGGCAAAGACCACGAGTCCAAAAGCAGTCAGTTGTTTGCTGCCAGCCAGAAGTTTAGGAAAAACACATCTCCATCTCTTTCAAGCAGAAAGAACATGGACCTGGCAAAATCAGGTATCAAGATACTTGTGCCTAAGAGCCCCATTAAGAGCAGGACCTCAGTGGATGGCTTTCAGAGCGAGAGCCCTGAGAAGCTAGACCCCATTGAGCAGAGTCCAGAGGACACGGTGGCACCAGAGGTAGCAGCAGAGAAGCCTGTTGGAGCTTTGTTGGGTCCTGGTGCAGAACGAGCCAGAATGGGGAGCAGGCCCCGAATACACCCACTAGTGCCTCAGGTGCCTGGCCCTGTGACTGCAGCTATGGCCACGGGCTTGGCAGTTAATGGAAAAGGTAAGTGTCTAGGTGGGCTGCCACAAGCTATTGCTGTGCACCATGGGCAATGACCCTAAAAGTATGGATCCTTTATATAAACATCGGGTTGTACTGGTGTATCCAGGACCTTTGAGAGAGTGTGCCAACTTTTTTCTTTTCTTGAAGCCATTGACATTTATCTCTTTAAGTGAGCATTAGCTATCCATTTGCAACCAATGGCTTTGTTGCCATATTGACTGGCTTGCTTTAAACAATGCCTCACTATAAGCAGGCGGTGTTGGTTTGTTTTTGTTGTTTGTTTGTTTTCCACCTATATAGTTCAGCATGGCCAGTATAGATTAAGAAGCCAGGCTGCTTCTAAATAAGCCATGCTTATTTGCATATCCAGTTGAGTAAATAGAAATGGTGTGCATGAAGGCATAGTTTACCTAATGGAGCTTCAGGTATTTGGTTGTTACCCTGTAATCTGGGATCCCAGATCCTGCTGCTTCTTGTTTGAGTAGGAGTGCACTCAGCCCAGTGCACATCATGGCATGCTATCCCCACTGGACCGGAATGGCTGTATCTTTATTGATGACTTAGGGCAGGAACTGTGCCACAGGTAAGGACTGAGACAGAGGTTGGCAACCCCTAGCCTGTGGGACAGATTACACCCACTGCCTTGTTTTATATGGCCTGCAGGCTAAGAGTGGGTTTTACATGCTCTAATAACTTAAAAAAAAAGTTGAGTCTATTTGCTAATGTGAAAATATAATAAAACATGGTTTGTGTGTATGTCCGAACATAGAATTTGATTGGAACACAGCTGCATTCCTTCACATACATATTACACAGCTGTGACCCTTCTCCCAGGGCAGAACTGAGTCTTTGCTATGGAGATGGTGTGGCTAAGTTTATTGGTCTGTGCTCTAGAAAGTAATAGTTTTGAGACTTGATTTATTTTTTAACTTTTAGGAGGAATATAAAAGCCTTCAGGAGCTCTGTGATCCTCCTTTTGTAGTCCACAAAAATTACTTACATGTACATTTTTATGGGAGGGAGCGCATAGTATTCAAAACTTTGACCCAACAAGGTTGAGAAACCCATTCCTTTGCTCTGAACCCAGAAGTGCAGCTTTGATTGGTTGCCACTTCCTATCTCTTGCTCCCCAAAATGAACTGGACTCTTCTTGTATTTCTCCATTCTGCTTTCACAAGGGAAACTCGCCCTCAGCAGAAGCCTCCATTCCTTTACATACGGAGGGCAGTGGCTCCTATTTAAATAAGTATTTGGTGTCTTCCTTTTTTAAAAATGCCTATAATGTAGCTGTGGTTAAAACCAAAAGGGACATGTAAGCATAGGGTCTTAAATTGCTTTAAATTGCTCTGTGGATTTTGTTAGGTTGGTGAGAATACTCCAAAATCCTCTGAGACCATCTTTCTCTAAACCACTGTTATCTTTATTTATATGCCTCTTGCTTACTTCTTTCTGGTCAAAGAGCACACCCAAACTTTATGTATTCCTAAAAATATAGTCTCTACTGAGAGAGAAGATAGAAGCCAGATGGAAATATTTTTAGGATAGTGGTAAGATCATCTTCAGTCTATATTGAAACCAGCCTTGAAGGTTAATAAGGAAAAGAATAGGCACCTCCTCTCATGGAATCCTCCTGAAGATTCAACATTGTAAAGCAGATGGTTTCTTGGGCAGCTGGGCCACCTGCAGAGTCATGTGGCTCAGTACCTTTGTCTCCCTAGTGCCTTCCCATGGCAGAGAGTGCTTTATCATTACTAGCATATCCTCTACTAGTCTGTGAGCTCCTAGAAGAGATACTGTGTCCAGGACATTGCTGCCACATAGCAGATTTTCTGCAAAACTCCATGTATGAAATGAGTCCAGTAAAGTGGGTGCTTATCAAAGACAAAAATGAAGAATAAATAGTGACAAATCCTTTGTGGCCCCTATCTCTGGCTCAGACCAGAAAGGAAAGGGAGTAACTGGGAAGAAATGCTAGTGAGATGACAAGAAATGAGGGCTAGAAATAAACATTTCAGAAAGCCGCCCATTTCTCTTCCTGAATGAAAAGAAGAGAAACAGTCCATGCACATAAAGTTTTAAAGCAGTTGCTTGTTTTTACTTTCCAGATTGATCTTAGAGCTGCATAAGAAAACTGATTTGTTTTTATAAAACTAATTGAAGTAGGTATTGGTAGAATTGTTAGGAAATGAACTTTCTCCTATTCAAAACATTAATCATGTGCTTTCAGGGAATATATTTGCCACTGAAAACAACAGATATGTAAATATCTGAACCAAAAGAATAAATGTTTCTGAGACATTTTAATACAAATGATTACTTTTATAGAGTAGCCATATGTGTATTTGATTTTTAACTATTTTAAGAATGAAATGAAGGTTTACAAGATGAACATATAAATCAAAACTACATTGAGATTCCATCTCATGCCAGTCAGAATGACTGTAATGAAGAAAGGAAAAAAATGTGGGCAAGGATATGGGGAAAAGAAACCCTTATACACTGTCTGTAGGAACATAAGTTAGTGCAGCCACTATAGAATCAGTATAGAGGTTCCTCAGAAAACTAAAAATAGGATGACCATATGATCCTGCTATACCACTCCTGGGCGTATGCCCGAGGAATGTAAGTCAGCATGCAGTAGAGATAACCTGCACATCCATGTCTGCTGCAACACTATTCATAATAGCCTGTCAATGGATGAATGGGTAAAGACGATGTGAGATGCATATATATACACAGCAGCCAAAAAGAAAAGTGAAATTATGTCATTTGCAGAAAATGGAGGGAACTGGAGATCATTGTGTTAAGCAAAACAAGCCAGACTCAGACAAGCATCACGTTTTCGCTCACATGTGGATCTAGATTAAAAAACAACAACAACAAAGAAAGTACAAGGGGAAGAAAGTCTGAGGGAGGGAAGTGAATATGATCAGAGTATATTATATATATGAAAATGATATAACAAACCCCATTTTATGCAAAAATAAAAATAGATGAATGTATGGTTTCACTCAGAGATGGGAGAGATTTTTAAATGTAGTTTGTGAGCATTTGTCGTCTTCTCATTGTCAGAAAGTTAAAGGTAATCTCTTGCTCTAATTGCCTAATAAATTGATCCTACAAAAGAAACAATTGTTTTTAAAAACTGGCTTATCGTGACTACTCTCTTGAATTCAAATGTGTAATTGGTGATCATTCCACCAGTAGAAAATCTGAGAAAATGCTGTTAGCAAATGTAAAAAGAACTAGTTGGTGTAAGATGTTAAGTCAAAGCCAAGGGAGTTGGTAGGAAAGTGACTGAAAGGACCTTAACACCCTTCCTTCCTAGAGAAAGTTCCCAGGGGAAACTGTTGGGCAGCTTTTTTTGCTGCTTCTGAGTGTGACTTTGTTTCTAAGAGTGGGAACAAATGATCTGGCTTCTCTATCTTTGTGATTATCAGGAAATGTTAGTACCACAGCAGTAGCTCCTCCCCTCCAGAAAGGGGCCAGAGAGTAATTAAGGCTCTGAAGTTAACCCCAGGGAAGATGAGGAAGTCAGACTAGAAACCAGCAGGAATGGCTGTTCAGCCAAGCCACAAAGGAAATGTCCACTTGAAATGACTGGGGGTATCAGAAGCAAGTTAGAGCAGGATAAGCAAAAAGTGTGTGTGCGGATTTGATCTCAACTTGAAAGAACATGCATTTATTAGCATCTCATGGTCTCACTTCTTCATTGTGAGGAGCAGATTTGCTTAAATTGAGAGAGGTTACACAAGTGAAAAACCAAACTAAAGAAGAATAAACCAAGCAGGAAGCAGACCCATAAATGTGCCATTTATTATTTCCAGTCTAGCTTTCTTAAGTATAGCAAGTACTCAGATGTGTGTAGATTTGAGTGCATAGTCCTGTAAATCTGGAGGTTTTTTCACTGGGTTTGTTGGGTTTTGTTTTGTTTTTTTCTGTTTTTCTCATTTTTTTTCATACCTGGTTTGATAATTAATTTTAGACTAGAGCCTTACCAAACCATTTGATGTAGCTTTCATCGAAGTTGCTCCTCTTTTGTAATCATATCTCCTTATTTTATGTAAAAATGAATTAAATGTAACCAATTCAACTAGACTAAGAAGTTGGGGGAACGTCCCATAATTGGAGCCTTGAATTAAACTGACAAAAAACAAACAGGAGAAAAAGGCATAAATGTTTAATTGATATTTTTCATTTTATGTGCAAAGAGGGTGTTAAACCTCAGAACTGGGATATTGGAGTGGCTCAAATGGTAGAGCACCTGCCTGGCAAGTGTGAAGCCCTGAGTTCAAACCCCAGTACTGAGCAGGGTGGGAAGAGCTGGCTGGGCACCAGTGGCTCATGCCTGTAAAATCCTACCTACTCGGGAAGCAGAGATCAGGAGAATTGCAAAGGCAAAACCCTATCTTGAAAACATCCAACACAAAAAAGACTGGCCAAGTGGTTCAAGAGGTAGACTGACTGCCTAGCAAGTGTGAGGCCCTGAGTTCAAATTCCCATACACTACCCCCCCACACACACACCCCAAAAAAAAAACCCAAAAACTTCAGAGGTGATGTACCATTTTAACAAAGTACAGTAAATTGTGGAGAAATGACTAGACAAAGGAAACGAAGGTTTCTGCTTCTAGGTGAATTGTAGGAAGGTCAGTATGTGTGCAAACTAATGGAAGATAAGCTCAGTTTGGGAAGAGGGTTTGTTTAAAACTGCAGACTCACATCAGTTCCGTCTCTCGAGTAATAAGGGTTATTTTCCTGGTACTGAAAGGAGGGCAGATAACTTGTTCTTCTTTCTGTTGTTATCCTGTTTCCTTTAACCCAATTTAATCCTTATGCCACAGCAGCATATTGGGGCTGGCATATTCTGATCCCTTTCAGACATTTAGAGAATATACACCAGTGCAGATGAAGTGCCATTCCTGACTGCTGACCGCCTTACTTTTCATGGGGAAGCCAGCTTCTCAGAGAGTGCTGGCCCTCCCTGCCCCTTGAGTGGTGGATCTTTAGAACTCTGGGCAGTGTTTACCCACAGAGCCAACTTCAGAGCCCATTCATAGTCTAGGAACTGACTTGGGACCTGCTAGGACTGTTCTGTTTTCTCTTGCTGTTGCACCTTTCTTTTGTATTTATTTTTTTTCCTTATACCACTGGCTCTTAAGGTATGGTGCCTAGACAAGCAGTACTTGGGAATCCTGTCAGAAATGCAAACTCTCGGGTCCCACTTCTCCTGAATTGTTCTCTCAAATTGGGACCCAGCACTCTGTGTCTAATCTGCTTGTCAATGTATATTCTGTATTATATTTTAATGTAAGTTTACATTTTTATAGAGTACAGTGGGAACTGAGTAAAAATATACTATTACAAAATTCTGCTTAAAGTATTTTAGAGTCTTATCATTGATGACGTATGGTTTCTAGTGTGGTGTGTATGTTTGTATGTTGCTGGGGATTGAACCCATGGCCTCACATATGTTAGGCCACTCAGCTATGTCCTTGACCCTTCTATCTTGAGATTACTTAGCCTAGAGTATCTTTGTAAAACTATTTTGCATTGCTGAGGATTGAATCCAAGCCTTGCATAGGCTAAGCATGTATTCTCCCACTAAGCCACACTCTCAGCCCCAGTTTAGCATGTCTTGATTTGAGATTTCTTTTTAATATTAGATTTTAATAAATATTATAAAATAATTAACACACCTACTTAGTTCCCCCCCAAAAAAACCCTACATATTTCCCCACTCCAAAAACAGGTTTTAACAGGTTTTTTTCTCCCATGAATTGTATACATATATACAATATGCATATCTTTTAAAATGCATCAGTGGAATCATAATTGTTTGGTTTTCTTTTGTTGTTGTTGTATAATACATCTTCAGTATTTTTTTTCACACTTGCAGATTGTTCTGCTTTGATCTTCTAAAAGATTTGTGTTTATTTATTGTTTGAATGTAGGTGTGTAATGTGTGCCCACCAGTGTTAATCAGGTTTGGGCCTAGGCAGTAGCCAGTTTAGCATTCCAGGACCTGTCCTTAGGATGCGAGTAGTGGCCTCTGCATTGTAACGCAGAGTCCCTCCTACTGCTCCTACTGTCCAGACACCCACATCCCACAAAGGTCATGTAGTTAGAGTGCATCCATTACGTGAGAGCCTTGGCTGCAGACAAACATGGGGAGTTGTCATCAACTCATGTTGACAGCCCCCCAACAAATATATTTTATAGATGTTATGACAGCAGAAATGTTGACACCCATCTTGTTCAAGCAGAAATAATACAAAAATACCACAGGTTTTACACAGGTAATTTAGAGATTTGGAACAACATGTGAAAGTTCATAATCACCTTCCATCTCAGAGAGAACATTAATAACCAGCAGTGTATTTCATTCAGCCCGTTTTCTGTGTGTGTGTTCTCTTTTATATGAGATTTTACTATACAAATTGCTCTGATGTTTTCGTTTAACATCATTCTTAGAAAACTTATTTTATACTCAAGTTGCAAGAAACACCATGCACTCTTCGTCCAGATTCACCAATTGTCCTCATTTTGCTGCATTTACTTTGTGTGTGTTTATGCACACATAGGTATAGACCCATACATGTTTTTCCTGAGAAACAACAGTTTAACCTAAAAATGTGACTTTTTTTTTTGTCCTTGTACCAGTTCAAGTTCAAAAGGAGCAGCAGCTGTAATTACAAATATTACTTTTTTGAAAGTAAGCTGGCAATCTCTTATTATAAACAATAGCAAATGCAAGGGTTGTAATCAATTTAAGAATTGATAGGTGTTGCCAAATTGCCTTCTAAAAGAGTATAAAGATTGTGATTGCTCGTTTACCTGTTCTCAACCAACATTTTAATCTACTTTTTAACATCTGCCAGAGGAGAAGGATGTTTTAATTTTAAAACAGGAAAGCTCTTAACAGGTTAATTGGTGGTTTGCATTTATTTTTCTGTTACTTCCCTTAATATTTCCCTTGCCTGATTTTTTTTTTGAGGGGGGTTAACTTTTGGAAAATGTGAAGATTTCTGGCATGTGTATATCTTTGCACAGGGACTGCCCCAGTCTCCCCTGCATGCTTGAGCTGTAGTGTACATTCTTCCAAAGGGTGTGCTTCAGAAGAGGTCAGTCATGAGCTGACATTTCCATGATAGGGCAGACCAGCCTCTGCCTTAAGGAATAGAAAATCTCAAAATTAATTTTTATTAACTTTATGGTTCCTGCTCATTTCAAATATACCAGAGCACACTGCTTTAACTCAGAGTTTTATAAAGTCTTATTTAAAAGAAATTTTAATTCCTTACATTGGATGCCAAAAAAGTAACATTTGTAACTATAGTTCCTATTCTTTTTGAACTTATCTGCTAAAAGGACAGAAAAAAGAAGTCACATTTTGGTTAAATTCCTTTTTTTTCTTTAATATTTTCTCTTGTTGCCTTGATATTAGCTCTTATATTAAATAAATACTTGTTACAAATCCCACTTTCCCACTTGGCTTCTGCGTTCCCATTTTCAGAACTGTCATGTGCAGCAAGGTGCTGGTCTTCTAGAATATTCCTCCAGTGGCATCTGTGTCTTAAAAGTGAGCAACTGTATGTGTCGGCTGACTCCTGAGCGTGCTGCTCTGTTGCCTTTGTTCTGTGTTTGGTTCCTCCAACATTCTTCATAGAATACTTGTTTTATGGATGAGACTGATTGTGAAGAGAAAGTGATTTGATAAAAGTGTCTCAGAGTTGGTGGGAAAATAGGGTCCACATTAGAAAATGTCACAATAGAAATGGTGACTTCCATTTAGTATTTCTGCTGTGTTACAAGGTGGTAACAAGTGACTTTTTATACGCATTTATACTAATGATAGGTACTGTGTTAGTTAAGACTTTTTTTCTGTCTCAGATGAGTGTAAGTGAACTCAGCTTGTGACATACGAGCCAGCCAATGGGAATGGCATCTCTTGGCTCATGTAGCCAAGATCCAGACACTGCCAGATCTGGGGCCTGACAAGCTAACAAGTCCCAGCACGCCTCTCCTCCTCTGGGCTTGATGTGCCTCATTCAAACAGATCCTGACATTGTAGAAGCAAGGTACTGTTGGGATGCCGTGGGCTGGAACCTTGACCCCTCAGCAGACCAGATGGAAAAGGACCTTCTCTTCCCAGGGGGAGGATGGGTTTGTTTCCAAGGGGCTCCAGGGCTGGTAACAGCAGTTAGGGGCAGACCTGAATAATAGAAGCCAGTGGCCTTGACACAATTAAAATTGCTGAGTAATTTAAAATACAGTACTACTTTCCAAATTTAGAGAATACTATGTGTTAAAAATTAATCATTTGAATAATACCTCGAAATAATGCCCCATTTTAGCCTTTAGGTCTGTTCAGACAGAACCTAATCTTCCCAGTGTGGCTGTGTCCTGTATGCTTCACACCTGGAGACTGAGCTGTGTGTTCATCTCTCTACTTTCTGTGTTGGCTGTTCTACCTTCTTGCTGTGAGGGGATAGGCGCTCCCCTTCCTGCATGTCACCTTTTACAAGTCAGCACATTACCTCCATGTGAAGAAAGGCTATTTACAGGCAGTTTATCAGAAGTCCCTAGAAGGAAGATGCCAGGGAATAAAGTCTCAAGGCTCTTTTGCTTTTGGGGGAAAGTCTTACTAAAGTGGCTTGGACACCTGGGTTGAGTAGATGAGGCTCTAAAAAATCTGATGGGAAATGTTCTGAGAAACCTGGTGTAAAAGAACTTACTGCCATATGTAAAAGATGTGTGAGACCGAAGAACGAACACAGGTCAAGAGTTGCACAAAGTGTGGTTAAGGGGGGCAGCGAGAACAATAGTAGATATGATTTGGGCCAGAAGAAGGGAGTTTATATACTGGTCAGGACAAAAGCTATTTTTATACAAGCCAGGATGTACCTGGTTTATCTCAAGTTAACAGCAAAGATATCAGATAAATTCCTGGTGCTGATGACAGTAGAGTCTGTTGGTAAAACTCCACATACTACTCTCATGTTTTGTTTGTTTCTGATATGCCAGGAAATCTGGGGGAAACTGACAAGGATCACTTGGGGCAGACAGAGCAGTTAAAAATAAAGATGGCTGAGTTCTCCATCCAGGTTAAAATGGATTCCAACAGGAAAGATCCAGAATGGATGCACAAATCTTTAACACTAAATGGTAGAAATGGAAAAGTATCATGGCACACATTTTAATCACCTTTAGAATCTCCCGCATTGTCTAGTCTAGTTGTTTAATATATAATAGGGGCTTAACTAACATTTGTGTGTGCATGAATGAGTTGTTGGAGGAATTTTTATCACTTCCTCCATCATTAGTGCCTGCCTTCTGAAGAGTGGAAAAGATGTCTTCTTGGGGAGGTTGGGAAGAATCACCAAGGCAGTAGTGGCAGGGCAAGTTTGCATTTGCAGGCAAATAGAGAAGGAAGTGGTTCCTGGAGCTGGAAACACAGAAGCAGCCACCTGGAAGTTAATGAAACAGCTACCTTTCAACAGTAACAATGACAGAATCTAGGAAGCAGCTTCTTAGGTGATTGCTACAGCCCCTACCAGCTTGATTCACTTCCAGAACTCAACCTTTAGAATGTACTTCCAAGCAGCAGAGCTGACCCAGCACCTATGTTCTTGGTCATTAGAGAAGGAAATAACCTGGGTGGATGATTAACGACATTTCTATCTCCTCATCCCCATCCCTATCCCCTAATGCAGCCCTCAACCCTTTCTTCATTTTCCCTTTGAGCTGCTTCCTACCCCCATCTCGCCTGCTTCCTAACTTGGGATGTACCTGTTGTGTTCATAGCTGTGTCTTCCTCCAGTCCCTGGGTGCTCACCCTCAAGATTTCCCACACCTTCCTCCCCTTGCTGAACCCCCCCCCACTCTCTCTGGCTGTTGGGGGAGGAGTGCTTGTCTCCTCCTGGGGCTCCTGTGAGGCTGCTTCCTGGCTGAGGCCTGTGTCCCACCCCAGCGTCTGTCCCTTCCTCATTATTGTTGGATTGACAGCCTATTGGCACTATTCCAGTATTCCTCAAAGATGAGGGCTTTTGAGTCACAGCCTTCATTCCCAGCCCAATTCTAGCTGTCGCTTCAGAGGACACAGTCTCCAAGTGGAAGCCGTAAGGATCTCACTTCTTCTCCCAGTGTTAGCTGCTGTTCATGGCACACCTGCCACCTAAGCTCCTTACACCCACATGTGCCCACTGTCAGAACTCCCTTTTTACTCAGAAAGAGTCCAGGCTGAAAGATGGAAGGAACCTGCCAGACAGCCTCTCCATAATCCCATGGCCAGAACTCAGACTGTTGCTGCCCAAAGCTTGGTCCATGACAATGTCCTCCTTTTTCACAGGGGAAAAAACAACCAGATTTTAAGGTTGAGGTCTCTTCACTGTCTCCTCCCTGACCCCATACCCCACACCCCATCCGGCCCAGTCTCTGCCTCAGCCACCTGTTCTCTCTCATTTCCTTAGTCACTGGTGGTATCGTAAGACCCTTCAAGATTCTGCCTTTTTTTAAATCCTTTTTTCCACCCTAATTCCCACCTTCCACTTCGATCACCCTCTGCAAATGCTCAACGCCCAGTTGTGTGTGTGTGTGTGTGGTTTTTATTTTATTTATTTATTTATTTTATTATTCATATGTGCATACAAAATTTGGGTCATTTCTCCCCCCTGGCCCCCACCCCCTCCCTCTCCCCCCCACCACCTTGCTACCCGGAAGAAACTATTTTGCCCTTATCTCTAATTTTGTTGAAGAGAGAGTATAAGCAATAATAGGAAGGAACAAGTGTTCCTGGTTGAGATAAGGATAGCTGTACAGGGAGTTGACTCGTGTTAATTTCCTGTGCGTGTGTGTGTGTTACCTTCTAGGTTAATTCTTTTTGATCTAACCTTGTCTCTAGTTTGTGGTCCCCTTCTCCTATTGGCCTCAGTTGCTTTTAAGGTATCTGCTTTATCAACGCCCAGTTTTTGAACCTGGTGCTCAGACTCCATCAGAGTCTGCACTTTAGCCGCATCTCTTTGTTTTTACATTTTTTAATTGCAGTACAAAACACATAGTGTTAAGTATGTCCACGTATGTGGTTCAGTAGTAGTGGTTTATGTATTCATGTTGTGCAGAGCCTAGAACTTTTGTTCTTTAAATCTCATGAAGCTGACGCTGCATGAGAAGCGTAAATACTAATCTAATGTTCCCTCTTCACAACCCCTCACAGAAGACATGGTCACCAAGGGGAAGCCACAAAGATCTCACCCCTCTCTGTCTCTTGAGTTTTTCCCCTAACCTCCTCATAGTAGAATCATAGAGTGTTTGTCCTTTTGTAACTGACTTACTTCATTCAGCATAATGTCCTCAAGATTCATCTGTGTTGGGAGCATGTGTAAGAATTGCCTTCCTTGTTAAGGCCGAGTAACAAGTATTACACACACACACACACACACACTCTCTCTCTCTCTCTCTCTCTCTCTCTCTCTCAGGTTTAGTTTACCCATTGTGATAACACTGCTAGGAATATGGGCATATAGATATCTCTTGAAGTCCTTGTTTTCACTTCTTTTGGATATATACCCAGAAGTATAATTGCTGACTTGATGTAATTCTTTTAAGTTTTGTGAGCTCTCCACCCTGTTTTCCATATCACCTGCAGCACCATTTTTGTGTTCTATAACAGGGCACAGGGTTTCCATTTCTATATAGCCTTGGCAACTCTTGTTTGATCTTTGTTAAAATACTAGTTTCCAGAGCACTAGTCTGTTCACCTTTTACCTCCCAAACTGTTTCTTCTCTGTTTGGTGAGCTGTTCTGTAACCCCTGGAGTCTCAGGGTCCCTAAATACTGCATGCTTTGACACCCATACGCAGAAGATACCTAGTAGTTGCGCCATCAATAACAGAGCATCTACTATGAACAGCCTGTGGCCATCCACATAGGATTCTGGCTGCCCAGGATTACCTCAACCCTGCCCTAAGCATTTGGAGGATCTTTTCCAAATCAGATGATGTCAGAGGGCTTACACTCCTGTCCCTGTGTCCCAGCTGCACTTCTTGTGTATCCTTTTAAGTGAAGTTGACATATTCTACTTCACAGCAGTTCCCAGTGTAGAAGGGAGCTTCTGAAAGTAAGAACCAAGTCCTGGTTTTCTACTTCATGCTACACAGGTTGCTACTAAATGTGTGGAGGAAAAGAAGCATTTTCTTCCTTTATGGGTCATCTTAATTTATCTTTTCAATTGTCCTTTTTTGAAAATTAATTCTGTTTTCTTTTATCTGGTCAAAATCTAGTTAAAAGATCCATTCAGTTTCAACCAATGATAGAGAACACATCCATGTGACTGGGAAACACAGGTGGATGCTTGCCACTGTCTGTCATCTGGTACCATTGCAAGAAGAGGCTCCTTTACTTTTCTATCTAGAGTCTGATTTAGGGGAGACCTGGGCATACCTCACCTCCCACGTCAGCACTCAGCTGGGATTGATCAGTTTAATTTGGCTGCGACACAGTTGTGGACTTCTTATTGCCTGTCTCTCATTTCATAGCTTTTCAGTTTCTTTTAAGGCGTTTTTAAAACCTTGTTTTTAGTTTCTGATTTTTTTCATGTCATACACTGACATTCAACTACCTCAGCACAGGGGAGTTTCTATGCCCTTCAACACACACCTACTGACCACCCATGTGCCAGGCTCCATGCTGCATGCTGAAAATTTAGAGCTCATGACACACAGACCCTGGCTTCTGGGGACCTCTGGCCTGCTGGAACAGGTGTTCATGACAGAGCCCATGTTTCTGATCGTAGGGCCTTGTAGTTGACAGAGTCATACTACACTATCAGACAAGAGGCCAGGCCACTCCATGGTGCTGAAAGTTAATCTCTGCAGATGGAGGTGGCATTCCTAAGGCAGGAGCAGTGTGGGAGATTGTAATAAACTAATCCTTGCACACACCTACTCTCGCCCGAGTGATGACATCTAATGAGATAAACTATCTCCATAAAAAAGTAATTACCCTAATAGAGTAAATACTCATCTCCCCTGGTGGTAAGGATCTAATGTAACTGTCTCTCTGTCTAGGACCATAAATAGGAGCCACTGAGGCATTCAAAATAGGAAGTATTAAGAAACATCTTAATGTTAACTTCACACTATTTGTTACTGCAGATTTTCTACTGAGCTATGTATTTGTTCTTCAAGGCAAATGGGTTTGTTACTTGTTCTTCCATTCACTATGTCTTCTCCCCATTAGAGAAAATGGTACTATGTAATCAGGTTTATTTACTATCATCTGGTCCACCACCCCCAACTATGTTATTTGAGAGTTACTTGTGCTCAAAAAAATTTTTTTTTCATGGGAACAAATTAGGTTCTCAAAACCCCTTTCAGCCTGATCAACCCAGTCATGGTCTTCTGTCTGCAATTTTAGTTCTTTCTTATGCCTGTGTAGCAAGAGGAGGGAGTGCAGTGACCTTCTGCTTCCTCAAACAAGAGTTGTGTGTGGGACCCAACTACATTTATCCATATTGAATGGCAGCAGTGCAGTGTAGCTCCCCTTTCCTCAGCCCCCTGCTGAGAAGTCATTGTCACAAAACCCCTGTGCAGAAATGAAGCTGTTGAATCACTAGCAGACTCTCGGTCTCTGTGTCAGGGACTGTACCTCTAGATGAGCCCCGTTTCTTGTGACCACTACCCTGTTTGGCCCGATGTCCCTCTCCCTGCATGATCTGAACTAAAGGAACAAATAGCACCTGCAGCACAGTTATCAAAATGGCAATGAGGACACTGATTCCAGAGGGTCTTTTATGCTTTTCTGTCTTCTCCAACTGCCCCTCCCCAGTTCCCTCAACCTGATGAGATACCACCCAGGAGTCCCTGTAAATCTGAAGGTCTTTGACAGCTAAGTTGTCCCACATCAGGTTGGTCTGAACATTCAGGCAAGGCGTGCTTGTGGTGCCACCTCTTCTCCCTCGGGACAAACCCGACTGTCTTCTAAACTACTCACAGTTTTGAAAAGTACACTCTGACACCAAAGAGGCCATATTTTAGTTTCTTTTCTGAGGTGGCATGCTTAATACTATGGCAGGATTGGTGGGCATATTTAAAAGCAATCTATAAGAAAGGATGAACTGCTGTATTGTTTTGTAATAATAAAAGGGGAGTCAGTCACAAAATTTGTTTTTGAGGTTATACCAGTGAAGCTGTTGGCTCTAACTAGGTTTGAGTTCAAAAACCAACTTTCATGTTTAAAAGCCCCTCACTTCTTTAAGTGTTTAGCACCTCACAGTTAGATCTTTGTCTTCATGCCTTGGTTTGGATATGGTTTGAATGTGTCCCCCAAAGGTTCACGTGTTGGAAGCTTGGTCCTCAATACAGTGATGTTAAAATGTGGTAGCACCTTTAAGAGAGGGAAGCTAGTGGAAGGTGATTGGGTATTGGGGACACTGCCCTTGAAAGAGATTAACATAATGCTTGTGGTACCCCCTGTCAGTCCCTAGGGTTGTGTGTGTGTGTGTGTGTGTGTGTGAGCGTGTTTCTCTCTCTCTGTCTCTCTCATCACTGTCAGGATCATCCTCACATGCTCCCACCATGATGCTATCTGCCCTGAGGTCCTTACCAGAGCTGAGCTGATGCCAGCTTAGAATTTTGAACTAACCTGATCTCAGGTTTTCACTTTAGTAACTGTCCGTTTTTACAACATCCTTTCTACTGTTAAGTGTAATTACTGGAAATTCCTTATGTCACAGTATAGCAATTGAAGACTTGAAAGAAAATAACTAAATCCTGTTAAAACCTGGAATCATGTGGTAAAAGGATATGTCTGTGAAGAGGGTGCTGATGACTTTATTATGTTGGCTATGGGGAGGTTGTAGATGGGTGCTCTGACTTTTAGTGAATGTAATACACATTACCTGAAGCTCTTAAACTAAATGGAGATTATTTTTCATCTTGCTGATGTTTTATTATGTATCCCATGTTAACATAATCGTAGCGTTTTCTTCTTTGGATGACACTTTCAACAAAGCTTGGTAGTTATTTCCCATACTTGGCGTTCCGTCTAAAGGTTAACTGATACTTTGGTTTGCAGGGACATTGTGAGAATGGAATGTAACGCTCTCAGTGCTTAACTACCCTCTTGCCTGTGTTCCACTTGTGTTCTGTGGACACGGCCACCTCTTTATACCTGTTTTGTGACAGTACAAGTGTGAAGGCTCTAGGGAAAAGGGACGGGGCCACCCAGTCCACAGAAGCTTGGAACATAGGACATCATACACACAGTGTAACTCTGGACACTGTGTTTCCACCCTCTGTGATTTGAACCAAAATTTTATGGGCTTTAAAAGGAAAGTAGATAACAAATTTCTTCCATTTCCTGTGTGTCTTAAAGTTGACTTTGGCTCATCTCCTTCTCCCCCTTTCCCCAGACAAACCTTGCTTAAAGTTATAAAATTATGGGAAGCTATTTGTACAGTTAACAAAAGTGCCACAGCCTTATAACAGGAAACCAAAACGAGTGTAAATTGGCCTCCAGCTGAGTTTTGTTGTTTGGTTTATTCTATCTGGGAGAACTTGTCACCCCAGTGAATTTTGTGCTTGCAGAATACTCAGCAATGTCCCCCATTGTATTTGTCCCCCATTTGGAAGGACTACATATCATACAATCTAATTTGTGCATTTTCCAGATTTCACAAGGGATTCTTTAATACACATTTAATAAGCAGTCACACACTGAGTTTTCTTGATTGTATAGTCTGTGTACTGCTGTGACAGCCCAGAGTGGCCCTTTTCCACAATCTTGAGAGCTGCATGTTACTATTTATCAAATTCAGCCAGGTGCAGCTCATGCCTGTAATCCTAGCTACTCAGGAGGCAGAGATCAGGAGGATTGTGATTCAAAGCCACCCAGGCATATAGTTCTGTGAGACCCTATCTCAAAACAACTCTTCACCAAAAAGGGCTGGTGGAGTGGCTCAAAGTGTAAGCCCTGAGTTCAAGCCCCAGTACAGCAAAAAAAAAAAAAAAAAAAAATCCACATTAGAAACTGTGACTGTGGCTGTTGTAGTTTTAGCGAACATTTCCTTAATATATGGAAAAAGTGGGGGGGAAAAGCTGACTCTGGGCATTTGGGACTAGTGCAGTTTTTACATAGTCAAAATTGATCTCAAAACTGGATTTTTAAATTGCTGTGTAATGTTTTATACTGTTCTTATGAAACTTAGTAAGTGTGGCTTTCTTTCTAATTTTGTTTTTGTATTTGGGCCTCTGATGCTGAGGACAGCTTTCTTTGTTGGTTTTTGAGTAGCTTTGTCCTGTAGGTAAGGTGCAGCATTAGGCTTGAGGCTCTTGCTTTCTCTCTGCTCAGTGATTGCTGGGGTGTGGGTCAGAGGTAGCTGGTCCTTGACAACTCTCTGCTTGACTGATGGGAAATCAGCCTGGGCCTGAGAGGGCTGTGCAGTCTGTGAGGGAGAGCATTGGGATTTAAGTACTGATGGTAATCTCTTAGACTCATCATAGGTGCCATGTTTTCAGACTCTAATTTGAGAAACACTGATCTAGACTAAAGCTAAATGTGTGGTTTAGAAATGGACTTAAGGAAATGTTTGATTTCAGCCCAGTATGCTTACTTTTTAGCTTTGCAGATTAAGCTAGTTAACTTAGTGAAGATACATGTCAGCATCCCCGGGGGCAGCTTTCAACACCTGTCCTTTGGGACAACACAGCATAACTTTGGCTTCTTTCATGTTACAGTCGATATAAATGGCACATCTTAGACTTGAGGGCCACAGACCTTCTAGATTCCAGAGTCTGTTTTCTTTAGCATAAAAACTTCTAATACTCCTTACAAAGAAAGCTATGCCCACCCTTTAAGCTTACTGCTGACCTTTCCACTCCCTACCATTGGAAATAATTTTCCTTCGGGTCAGGGCACTCTAGCCCATATAGAGTTTGACCCACGCTAAATCCCCCAGCCAGCAGTTTTGCATATCCACACACAGATATTCCGCACCTCCGTGTCACGAGATTGCCTTTCACTGTGTGTAGTTCCAGTCCACATCTGTTGAAAGGCTGTGTTCTTTACTAGATTCTGTTTACCTAGTTAACTCACAAAGGGTTTAAAAATTCCCATGCCTGTATACAATGTCAAGAACAAGTAGTTAGGGTCATGAAATGATGTGTACCCTGGCCCCTTTATCTGTAGACACTGTTTTGTTATTTGATGAGGAGATCTTTTAAAGGGACCCATTTGGAAAGGGAGGGAAAGGAACCAAATTAGAAGTATATCCAAATTACATGTATAAGTAAGTATATTAGAAGTATATAAGCATTATATGTGTGTATGTCATGTAATTACTTAAGCCCTTGTATTAACTTTTTAAAGTAAACCATTTTATCATGAGCATTGCTAAGCCAAGTTAATTACTGACACCCTTCATGAAGTGGGGTTGGTCCCAGATCCCTGCCCATTTCGGTAAGTGCTACTACCTCCATCTACTTAGCAACTCAAATCAAGAGCCATTCTCCCCTTTCCTCACATCCTTGCCATTCAGTCTGCCACCAAGCCCATACCATCCCATGACCTTCCCACCTAGGCCAACAATTGACATCTTTTTTATTGCCATTTTTCAATCCATTTTTTATTTAGCCACCAGAAGGATCATGTATGTAAATTGTGTGTCACTGTCTTGGCCAAGACTTTCTGATGCACCCAAGATAAACCTCAAACTTCTTACTGTGATCTGCAGAAAGAACCCTGTGGATCTGGCCCTTTGTAACGTACTCTATTTCCAGTGCTTTCCAGTGCACTGACTTTCTCCGGTATTTAGAATAGGCCAGTTTCTCTCCTGCCTCGTGGTTTTGTACCTCTATCCCTTTTTCTTTCCTTCCTCTGTTTTTAATCTGGTTAACTTCTTACACTGCTATTCTCAGCCAGCTGGCTCTTCCTGGAAGAAGCCTCCTCTGATCCCCACCGGAGCTTCCTCCCAGCTTCTGAACTAGATCACCTCTGTTCTGCAACTTTATAACAAATTCACTTCTGTGTGGTTCTAACTACCTGCCTAGCATGTTGGTTTATTCATCTAAGCTGTAATAGGTTAGTATTTATTCAGCCCTATAGGGTCAGCACCTGAAATAATGTGCCAGTGGTTACCTGCTCCAGTTTAATTGTGGTGCTGATTTTTTTACCTTGTTCTTCCTGCAAGATTAAATTCCTGGAGGGCAGATTGTGGTCTTATCTCTGTGTCCCTGGCCAGAAGAATCATTGATGAATGAGTGCATGAATTAATGTTCTGCACGCAGTGAACGTTTGCCTTTATCCTTTCTGCTGCCTTCCTTCCAAGTGAGAAAGCACACTGCCCACTATGTGCCAAGTATCCTGAGATCTGCCAGGTGACACATATATGGTTGTGTCACTGATCTGCTGTCTCATAGCTAGCACTTGCCTAATGGAGAGAAGCCAGCTACACAAGAGACTGTAACATAGGGCAGTGTGTTAGTGCCCCTGCATGACTGAAGCAAAAGGATTCCAAAGGTTGAGGGGAGAGTGTGTCTGGTTAAGCTCTACAGGAACATTATGAAGAGGGGAAGGTTTCTCCATGGGCCTGGAAGGGTTGGTCGGGTTTATAAAGTGTCACTGTTGGGAGAGGTAGTCTGGGTAGAAGGCAGGAGCCAGGGTCCAAAGAAGGGATTGTGGGGTGTCTCTGACAATTTAGACACTTCTAGACCTTTCTTGAAAAGGACTTAAGGCAGCTTACAGTTTGGCGGTACAGGGTTTTGTGTTTTGTTTTTGTTTTGTTTTGCTAGCGGAGACATCAGTGCAAGCGGAAACTAAGTAAAGCCAAGGCTGTGATTAGTCCAGAAGATGCAGTCTCTGACATTGGCGATCTCCATGGGTTGCCTATCCTGAGGATTAATTGAAGAGTTGGCTCCATAGTGGTCACACAAAGGTTCCCCCCAATCAGAATCCCAGAAGTGTTGGCAGAACCCTTCTGGGGGAGAGGTCTTTGATTAGGCACTGGGAGTGGGTGGTGTTCAGAGAAAAATGCAATCGATTCAGGGTGATTTGGGGTTGGAGGGAGCTTCAGGGACCTCTTCTGATTATAGGGCTGTTCTCAGCTGCCTATAGTAATATTGACAGGACAGCTACCTGTTCCTCCAGCCCTCCACACAACAGGGGGATCCAGCCTCGTGGCTGTATACCTCCAGGTGAAGAGGGAAAATAAATTAGTGGGAGTCAGACACCTAAAGTGTTTATCCACAACCCAGAGAGGAGGCAGGGAAAGTCTCAGGTCTCAAGTGAAGTGGAAACATTCAGTGGCCCTAGAGAAGCCATCAGTGCCTTGTGCTGTGGAGAAGCAGCAGCTCAAGTCAGCACTTGATCTTGGGGCCTGTGATACTGGGTGGCCAGCGACTGGGGCTTTCCCAAGTTTGTGCTGATAAACCAAGCCTTGAAATAAGTGCTGGCATTTAAGAATCACAAAGAAGTGAACCACACCACCCCTTGACAGCCAGTTTGAAAACATGGGAATACATAGGCACAAAAAGATAGTATATTTCAACACTGCCAAAGCCTGCTATGCTGGTGTTCACAGGTGCAGTGAATGAGAAGTGCAAAGGGAGTGAGGTCTCATCAGTATTTTCTGATTTTCAAGCTCAGAAGCAATGTACCTAACTCCTATTACTGCTGGAGGTGCAGCTCAGTGGTAGAGCGCATGCCTGGCATGAGATCCTGAATTTCTGTCCCCAGCTTCACACACACAGAGTTATTCACGCCGCAGTGTTGTTTTGTTTTGTTTTTTAATTCAAAGTTGCGTTTTTAAGTATTCCCTTTTGAGTCCTGTATTGATGTTTGGAGAACTATATAATAATAATGGTACAACCGTTCCCAGAAATTTGGCATAGCCTAAAACTGGGTGACAACAAACATGTAGGAGAGGCTGTGAGAGCCTTTAGAAACAAGTTAAGTGCTTGGTGACCATTTGGCTCGCTGTAAGAAACTCAAGAAAGTTGAATTGCAGGATTTTAAAAATAATGTTTAGATTGTGTGCTTTTGATATAAAAAGTATCTTACATAAAAGTTTATACCTTTAACCAACTTTTAAAATCTCATGATGTAGATAAGATATAAATGTCTCAATTGTTGATTTTAGAACCTATATCAAAGGACTCAGCCATAGTGAGGTGTAGAGCCACTTCAGTATTTTGATGTGTGCCACATTTTGTTTTAAGTCTGCATCAAGAATCAGTTTCCAATCGGTGTGGAAGAGCCTTTCTTAGATCCAATAAACATTTTAAATTTTTTTTAGGCAGTAAATTTTCATCTTCAAAGATAAGGTACCTGTTAATATGAAGAGATAAACAATTACTAATTTGATTGTCATGTATCTCTGTGTACAAAAAGGAAGCCTCCCTTTTTCAAGGTACATTTTGTAAAGGTACTGTACATGAAAAGATTGTTGGAAGGGACATTTAGGATGTGAGGGCTGTTAAGACAGATGTAATATGGGGAAGTGAGACTTAACTGATGGAAGTGTTGGGGAGTATGAGTTTAGTCTTCAGTGCTCTGTGAGCACATCTACTCCGAGCCAGCATCTGAGTCCTGGGGAGGGGATGGGATGGGAAGAAGCATCAGAACCTAGTCAGCCTGAAAATTGCCTGTGTAATGCTGTCCTGTGAACCAAGAGGCTTTTGTTTATTTATTTTAAATGTGAGAAATAAGCAGATTAAACTTTCATGCTGATAACATATGATCAAAGTCAAAATTGAATAGCTTTCAAGATATTTTTTTCTCCTAAAATAACCATTGTTTTCAAACATACCCATTTAAAAATTTCAAATACAATAAATAAGGGCATAACTAGAGGCAAGCCTGTGGTGTTTTTTTAAAAATGGATGAAAAATAGCAGTAGAGTGTGTAAGAAGGGGTAACTTCTTTGCTAGGAGACTGAAGGAGGGTGGAAATTGTGACAAGGACCTAATGCTTGCCCCTAAGGTAGGCATATGTGCAGAGCACAGACAACATGTCAAAATATGCGTGACTAAATTACCTGCTGAATTGGGGATCATTCATCCCTCTCACCAGTGCAGCCACAGTCAGTCATGCCTTGGGAATGACAGGGGTATGTCTGAGAAATGCATTGTTAGGTGATTCTGTGATTGTGCAAATGTTACATGGTACACTTACCCAAACTTAGATGGTTCAGGCCTAGGATACTCAACTTGTCCTCGTGATGCAATCAAGAAATACAGTAAACATGTGATGATTGAGGCTGCTAGTGGTATAACACAGCAGACTGTTTTTTATAAATAGAAAGTATACACTGAAGTAGCCATTAAAATTACAGTATATGTTGAGCCAGGCATGTTGGTGCACACTTGTAATCCCAACACTCTTGGGAGACTGAGGCAGAAGAATGGCAAGTTCAAGACCAACCCGAGCTACATAATGAGACTCTGTCTCAAAAAAATAAATAAATGAAAAGAACAAATGTTTAGTGTAGGTAATGGTTTGGATCTTAAATGTTCCCTGAAAGCTTATAACGATAAAGGCTTGGTTGCCAGGCTGTGGCACTATTGAAGGTGGTAGAACCTTTAGGAGATAGGGCGTGCTAGAAGGGAGTTAGGTCACTGGGATGAAAAGGATATTGGGCCTCTGTGAAGTAAGCAGTCTTCTATCATGCATTCCCACTGCAGTGATGTCCTGGGCCACTAGAGTATAGACTGAAACTACTAGCCAGAATAAGCCTTTCTTCTTTATTGTTTATCTCAAGGTATTTTGTCACAGTGAAAGAAAAGCTGACTAACACAGTATTGCATGTACATAAACCAGTAACAGTCACTTAATGCCTGTAATGTATTTGTACAAAATTGTATGTGCTGTTCTTTTTACACCAGCATCACCACAAACATGTGAATAATACATTGCACTGTGACCTTACAGTGACTGTCACACCCTAGGCAGCAGGAATGTTTCAGTTTCATCATAATCTTATGTGCAGCCTGCCCTCAACTGAAACATCATTGTACAGTGAATGACTGAATGGTCACAGCAGTGGGGTTTCACAAAGGCCCTTAACCAGGAAAGTTCTTTTCTTTTCCAACTTTGTTGAGTGCTTTTATCATGAAATGGTTTTGGATATTATAAAATGCTTTTTCTGTTACTGTTCAAATGATTGTGTGGTTTTTAGCCTCTGTTCATGAAGCTTATTACATATAACCAAGTTAGTCAAGGTGTGTAAGCCTTGTGTAGGCTGCTGGGTTCAATTTTGTGGAGGATTTTTGAATCTGTGTTCATAAGAGATACTGGTTTGTGGTTTTCCTGTGATGTCTTTGTCTGATTTTGATGCCAGGGTAATATTGACCTCACAGAATGAGTGTAAAAGTGTTTCTTATTTTTCTTATAAGAGTTTATAAAGGGCTGATGTTAAGTCTCCTTTAAACATTTGGTGGTATTAACCAGTGAAAACTCCTAGGCCTGACTTTTTTGTGGAAAAGTTTTTGATTGCTAATCTCTTTAGGCATCATACTCTAATTGTCCTAGAGTCAGTTTTGGTGGTTTGTCTCTTTCTAGGAATTTGTATATTTCAACTAGGTTATTGATTTGTTGGCACATGGTTCTTAGTATTCCCTTATCATCCTATTAGTACTTTTAAGTGCTCTCTTCTCCCCATTTCCCCCGACCCCCTGGGGTCAGTCTAGCTAAAGTTTTGTTGAGTTTGTTGAGCTTTTCAAAGAACCAGCCTTTGATTTCTCTTATTTTTTTTGGGGGGGTGGCTGTTTTTCTGCTCTGTAGTTAATAATTTCTGTTCTTATCTCTTGTACTTGCTTTGATCTAGTTTTCTCAGGGTGGAAGCTAGTGGTTGGAGGGTTTTAACTGTATGTTGTTACTGATTCTGATTTCATTCCTCTGTGTTTGGAAATCATACTTAATATGATTTCAGATGCTTTAAATTTAGTCAGACTTGTTTCCTGGCCCACTTTATTCTCTGCCCATGTGCACTTGAGCAGGAGTCTTTGGCAGTTTGGGGTATTATTAGGTCTAAGTCATGAAGTCCAGTCATGTCTTCTTGTTATCTGTTGATCTTCTGTCCAGTTCTACTCATTCCACCTGGTGCAGTGTCCATATTAAGACTGGTGAAGTCTTCAGTTATTATTGGGTTGTCTGTTTCTCTTCCAATTATGTCTGCTTTTGCTTCATTTTAGGGCTCTGTTGTTAATTTGCACATGTGCTTGTAGTAACGTCTTCTTGATATACTTATCTTTTTGTTACTATAAAATTCCCCCCCCCCGTATTTGTTTATTTACTCATTTATTTTTCTGTTGCTAGGCGTTGAGCCCACAGTCTCATATATGGTGGGCAAGCAGTCTACTTTAGCTATACCCACAGCCCTTCTTTTTTTTCTTATGTTTCATATGATACTGGTATAACCATTACTTTTGGTTATTGTTTACACAATCTGTCTTTTTCCATTCTTATGTTTTGTGTATGGTCTCTTGTGGTCAGCATGGACTTTTTTCATTTTTTTTTCTGTCAGTCTCTGTCTTTGAAATGGGTTCTCTGCTTCATTACACATCAACTGTCACATAACATCAGTCAGTGATGACTGTATATGTAACAGTGGTCCCATAATATTATAACGGGGCTGAAAAATTCCTACTGCTTACAGTGCATTTGTGCTTTAAGATAAGTGTTATTACAAGAGTTAGAAAATCTAAAAGCATTACAAAGTTTATAAAAAGTTAGCAGTAAGCTGAAGTTACTGTGTTACTGAAGAAGAGTTTCTTTTGTTTTTTAATAAGTTTAATGTAGCCTTGGTACGCAGTGTTTGTCAAGTGTGTGGCACTGCACAGCAATGTCCCCAGCTTTCATGTTCATGCCCCATCCTCTCACTGACTCACCCAGAGCAACTTCTAATCCTGCAGTCTCTGCTTGTGGTTAGTGCTGTAGACAGGTGTACCAGTTCTTATGCCATATTATTACTGTTCCTTTTCTGTATTCAGATACACTTATTTATTTACTTGTGCTGGGAATCAAACCCATGACACTGAGCTACACCCCAATCCTTAGTTAGGTTTAGATACACAAATACTTAGCATTTTATTACAGTTGCCTCCCAAACTCAATACAGTAGAATGGTATTCAGGTTTATAGCCTAGGTGGGAAAAGCTATACCATATAGCCTTTGTGTGTAGTAGGCTGTGCCATCCAAGTTTGTGGAAGTACACTCCAGTATTTGCACAATGATGAAATCATGCATTTCTTAGCCCATATCCCTGTTGTTTAAGCAACACATGACTACACTAATAAACCTGCCATTTTCTCTACATATCTCATGTCTTTCCCTCCATTCTTCCATTGCTGCTTGCTTTTGTGTTAGATATATTCTAGTATACCATTTTAATTCCTTTTATATTTTCTTTACTATATAGTTTTAGTGTTTTTCATTGATTCCCTAGACATGATAGTTCATCCTAATCTATGAAAATATAGTTCAGATTAATACCAATTTAAGTTTAATAGCTTGCCAGCCCATATGTATATATATTGCTCCATTGTCTTTCAAATGAGACAGGAGAGGAATTATAAACCAAAATACATTTATCCTATGTTTCGTAATTACCTATGTGGTTTCCTTTATCAGTGTTCCTTATTTCTTCATGTGGATTTAGGTTACTATTTAATGTCCTCACTTTAGCCCAGAAAAATTCCTCTAGTTTTTGTTGCAGAGCAGGTCTGCTCATGGTGAATTATCTGTTTTCATTTATCTAGAAATGTCTTAGTTTCTCTTTCATTGCTGAATGATAATTATGCTAAATGCAGAACACTTGCATGGTGGTTTATTTTTTCAGCACTTTGAATAGGTTATCACACCATCATTTGTTTTCCAGTTTCTGTTGATAAACCAGTTAATCTTACCAAGGATCCTTGAATGGGATGGATCACTTCCTTTTTGCAGCTTTGACGATTCTGTCATTGGCTTGGATGTGTCTTAGAGGGGATCTCTTTGAGGTTTTTGTTGTTACTGTTTCTGCTTCAAGTTCCTTGAGCTTCTTGCATATATAGATTAAGTTTTTTTTCATCAGACTTTGAAAGTTTGGGACTATTGTTTCTTCAGATCTTTTCTACTGTTTTTTCTCCTTTGCTTTTGGGATTCCCATAATGAGTATGTTGGTATGTTGCCCAAGTCTCTATGAAGTTCTCTTCTTTTTTTGTTGAGGTTGTTTTTGTTTGTTGGTTTGTCTCTATTTTTGACAATGTTTTCAATATGTTTATGGAAGAGAGAATTTTCTAAAGTCTTTACCATTTTCACTTATGTCACCCCCATTCAGGGTTTTTTATTTCTACATGTGTCAGTTCTGAAAGAAACGTGTTTCTAAGAATTGTCTTCCTTTTTCTGATTTATATAAAGTTGCTTATAGTCTTTATCTTTCTAATATCTCTGTAGGTTCTGTAGAGGTATGTACTTTTTACATTCCTAATATTAGTTACTTACACCCCGTGTTTTATTTGTCTGTCTTACTCAGAGGGTTATCAATTTTGTTAGATTTTTGAAAGAAACTTCTTGTCGTTGTGAGTTTTATTTCATTATTTTCTGCTTTTTTTATTTCCCTCCACTATTATCTTTAGGTTTAATTCACTGGCTTTCTGACTCACTATAATGGATATTTACATTTTGAGAGTTTGGCCTTTTTTAAATATATGTATTTAAGGCTATGTATTTCCCAGTTGTATCTCATATGTTTTGATGTGTGTCTTTATTATCACTCAATGTTTTTCATGTTCTAACTTCATTTATAGTTTTTCCTATGGGTTTGGGAATCTTATGTGAGACTGCAAATGTTAGATGTTAAGTTCTTTATATAATCAATTAGGACAAGTATACATGTTTATATTGAAATCATTTATGTCTTTGCTGAGATTCATATGTTCTTTTTGACTTTTTTTTTGCCTCCTAAAAAGTTTTAATTATCCATTCATTTCTAAAATATGTTTTTGCTGTCTGTAATTTGCTCATTCTCTGTGTTTAAGATATCTCTGAGCTGTATTAGTTCTGACAGGAAATCTTTAGTAGGTCTTTATTTCTCTATGTAATGTCTTTTTCATCTGGTTCCTTTCTAGATTTATCTTTGGTT
Source organism: Castor canadensis (assembly GCF_047511655.1). NCBI lineage: Eukaryota > Metazoa > Chordata > Mammalia > Rodentia > Castoridae > Castor > Castor canadensis. The sequence continues at coordinate 51,021,908 of NC_133393.1, forward strand.
TTCAGATTTCCCAGATAGGTATTTATGTTACTTTTAAATTTTACTTGAGTAAAAATTGGGGTTGTCTTAATCTTTGTAGCTTTTATGGTCTCTTCTGCCCTTTGTGGTCTGTAACATAGCAAATACAGAGCTCACTGTGACAGCATCTTAGAGCACACTTAAAATTAGTGCAAGCATTAGTCCAGTAAACGATTTCTGATTTAGAGAGGTGGCAGGAGATGGAAGGAAAAAGTTAATACCGTCTTGGAGTGTGCTGTTTGAATACTCAGGACATCGATGGAAATGGTAGCACTTGGAAACAATAGCAAGTATATCTGACCAGTTTTCACCCTTAGCCTGTCGCCATCATCACTGCACATTAGTGACTGGTAAATGTAAGTGCAAGCACCTCAAGCATGGCCTGACTCTAGGTGATCATACACTTCCCAAAGACATTTGAAATTTTGGCTCTTATGAGGTGCCTTTGCTCTAGGGCATGTTAGAATATAGCAGGCACAATATACCAGATGCAAAAAAATTGAGATTGTGGGTTAATTTTCTTTGGAGAAGTTTGATGATAACTATTCCACATGTATCTAACCAGGATAGCATCTTTAGGATTTGAAATTAATGGCCATGCACTGCTAATGAAAAGGGAAATTAGACTGAAGTTGAGTAGTTACCTTACTAAAGCAATAGTTGCAGAAACTGATAGTTCTAAAAGTCGAGATAAACATGAAGAAAAGTTTTGTGGGTGTGAGCAGTAATAAGATCCTACTGCTGGAGAACATACCACACTATTATTTTTATTGCTGTCATCCTTTTTTGTGGTACTTGGGCTCAAACCCAGGGCTTTGTGCGTAAGCTACACCTACACCCCAGACTCTTGTCATTGTTCTTGTTCCTATATTCTCATTTGCCTCTGTTTTTCTTTTTAATTCTCTCTCATTCTCCACACAAAATAGAAGTGGAGAATCTGTTGACTTTCTAGTCCTTTTTGGTACTTTGTATCCTTTTTGGTGCCGCCCCCCACCCATGCACACCTATCTTTTTAAGTTTACTTTAGGAACTTATCCTGAATGATAGGGTTTATAATGTCTAGTAGTTTTTCATTAGTTTTAGTTTGTCAGAAGTAAAACTAAATAGCTGGAATTTGCAACTGCCATTAAAGATGGATCTTGCTTGAATAAACTTTTCCGTTAACTTTTCAAATAATACAGTTTGCTTTTTAAGGCTTTTTGTGTATTCAGTGTTCATAACTTTGATTCTAAAATGTTGGTCATCAACTGGGCTTTGTAGCTGCTCGTTGTGTATGTTTTGAAGAACTGAGGAAAGATGGGCGGCTAGTTTCTGTCAGCCACTAAGACTGTTGCTTTTCTAGATCTAGGGGTCCAAATCCCCTGAGGGATTATTTCGTTCTGAAGAGCTCAGCATAGCTCAGAATGCAGACTAACGCTGACAGAGGGTTCTTGTACACAGATATCTTAGCATACTGACCTTTAAACCACAAGACCTTAAAACATGAGCAAGGACACTTGTCGGCTCTAATTATATTCAGTTTGCAGAATTCAGAGTTTTTCTTTTGCAACTGGAGTGTTTTCTTCTGCATGAACCAAAATCTTCAAGTTCTTTTTATTCTCATACTTTCAAAAAGTCATTCAACAGACTCTTGTGTCTTTACAGGCGAGGCTTATGTCAAGGAGGAGTGCTGCCTCTGTGTGTGTGGCACTCCAGGATCTTTGTTTAAAGATATCCTCAAAATTGACTGCACATTCCCAGCACTTCATTGTGATTCTCACAGCCCCTTTCCAGCAGTCAGAGGATTTTACAACGGTGGCTTCCTGGCTTGCCCATCCCAGGTTTACTAACTAAAGTGAAGAAATTTAACAAAGATGAAAGTGATCACAGCCCATCATTTAAATCTTTCCTAAGAGTTTGTTTATAATTACTCATTAAACACAATCTGAATAATTTAGAAAAATACTAAAGAAAGCTTCAAAAAAAAAAAACATAGAATTCCCATAAGATGCAGCCATTCTACTTGTAGGAATATCAGGACTTGAAAGTAGAGTCTTGAAGAGACACTCATTCACCAGCTCTAGCAGTGTTAGTCGTAGTGGCCAGAAGATGAGAACAAGTCGAGTGCACAGCTGGTGAGTAGATAAACAAAATGTGGTCTGTCCACACAACAAAGTATCACAAAGCCTGAAAAAAAGGACAACTGTCCCTGCTACAATGTGGATATACTTTTCAGGACATACTCAGTGAAACAAGCCAATCATACAGTGTCAAATGCCTGGTTCTTAACCAGGAAGTGCCTGAAGTGGTCAGATTCGGGCATAGAAAGAGTAGTGGTTACTAGAGGATGGGAGGGAAGAGGTGCATTGGTGTCACAATTTAATGGGTACAGACTGTCAGTCTGGGAAGATGGGAAAGCTCTGGAGGTGGTGGTTAGCTGCGTAACTATAAATGCATTTAATGCCACTGAACTGTACTCTTAAACAGTTTCATGTTATGTGTGAGATGCCACAGTTAAGAAGTTCTAGGTGCTCTTTGCTAACACTTTATTCAGGACTTTTGAGACACCTGTGTCTATACACAACCACCCAGTAAGCGTGGGCACTTCTGCCAGGAAGGCGCCTGCCTTGACACAGCGGATGTCTCCAGCAGCTCCTTGCAGTACAAGGAATAAAAGCAAGTGTCAGTAAGGTAAAATGTCACAGGCAGCTTATTAATGATGTTTGTCAACTTCTGAAATGGTGTACGTGTGGTTTGCTTTTGTTTTGTACTTTGTTTTCCTTTTTAATAATCTCACTAGCATGAGCTGTTCTCTGTACAGTAGTGGCCTCTGGTCCTGTGCCCTGGTGGTACACAGCATCAAGTGTAGCCTTGGAGTGGGTAGCTAAGACAGTGAGACTTAAAGAAGAGGGTTTTAGGCACAGGGAGGACACATTTCCATATGCTCTGAGTACATTTCTTCTAGAAACCATTTCTCTGCCCAAGCCACTAGACATACTCACTGGTGGCCCAGGAGGACTCCAGTTTGGGCACCTTAAAATTTATAAGCATATGGGGAGTTATATCAGCCCCTGATATTTTTTTTTTTTAAAAACTGGATCAGAACACGTTTTCTGGTTCCTGGAAGATCATTCACATTCCTCTCTTCCTAGGCTGTTTTTAGTTGTCCCTAGCAGGTAGGTGAGCTGTTGGTCCCCTTAATCTCTCCCCATTGCCTCTGGCATTATGCCCATGATTATTTAACGAGATGTGTAACCCTGACCAGACGGTTGTTGTGGTAAACCTTCCTCAGAGTCTGATGAATCTGTGGCAATGTCTGTCATCTCTTTGCTAATTGGCAAAGTACCATATGTGCCACATTCTGTTTCTTATCAGTTGTACCTAACAGATAGATACTTATTGAGTACCTATGATATGCAAAGCATTTGGGAGTCAGTTAAAATTCCAACTCCATAACTCTTAACACTCCATGGGGATGTTCCTAACCTTCTTGAAGACTTTTCTTGTTTTTTCCCCATCTTTTGCTAGCTCACTTTTCATGTGTGCATGTTTTCCCTTCCAGAAGGCTGCTGAGTGATGGAGAGCCTTTGCAGCCTCATGGGCCTCAGTATGATCTCAGCTTGGTACCATTTCTCCCCCTCAGTAACTTCAGGTCGGCGAGTAAGCACAGCAGACCTTGGGTTTTCATCTTGTAAAGTGGAGCTTTGGTGAGAGGTCCAGTACCATCCAGTGAGCATTGATAGTCTATCTATGGGTGGTGGTGGCTAATCCTTTGCATCAGTGTCTGTGTCCCTGACTGCTGTGATCGCCATGCTCTGAAGAAACACAAGATCATTAACCACTAAGAGTTACCAATGAATGGCTCATTCTGAGGGAAGGTAATCAGAATGTGAAACTTTTTACTTTCCTGAAAGACACTAATTGTGCAAAATTACAAATACTAGCAGTGTAAGAAACAACTGCTAAACTGTTTTCACACTGGAGGCTACCTATCACTGTGAACTTACAAGCTTCTTGTTCGGGGTACAGTTCGTAATGAGGAAAGTGGGCAATCTTGTTGGCATTGACCAGCACTGGTCACATCCTACAGCTGGCTTCCCAGATCCTGAGCTGTCCATTTCCCTACTTATTTCATTCTGTTACTTACTATTTCAGACCTCAAGTATGCTCTGTCAGTGATAGATAGCAAACACATTGACTCTGGATTGGGGTCCTGAGCATCACGCTGGAGAGGGGTGACTGTGCTCCACCTCATGAATCTCAGGTGACCCAGGGTATCCCAAGGAATATTTTGTGTAATTCTGTTGTGAGTCAGAATAAGAACTCCTATGCAGACGGCAGTACATCACACTTGACATGTCAAATAGAACAGTATTGTATCTCCCTTGTGTTAATTAGGCCAGCCTTATTTAGGTTTAGGAAGTTATGATTAACTATATGGAGTTGATTTAAAGTTACATAATCTCACTAATTGATATTTCCTTTAGTCTCAAAAATAGTATTTTTCTGTTTGTCTCCTTATTGGTTTTCATACTTAGCATTTTTAGATTGGTTCTTAGAAAAGGTAGTAGATCGCTTTATTTAAAGAAACCACTTATGTTCTTTCTGTTTATTCCCAAAGTTCTAAGCCTGTGTGCTCTTTGGTTTTTAATGTCTGCATTTCACAATTTTCCATTCATCTGCCGTTAGTCTATTTCTGGTACTCCTTGGGTTCTTTGGCAGTTTCAAGGAATTATTTGTATTGTTTCATGGACTGGAATGGCTTTTATGCATCCGCCATCCTCTGGTTTCCTTTTGCTCTTTAAAGAGTGAGTTATTTGTGGTATTATGCTTTTCCCACCACTAACACTATGCCACAAGCTGCATGGTACAGTTTCAGGACCTGCTTGCTTGGGCTTAGCATGGGCCAGGTTCATCTTGCAGAGCTGGGTACACCTGCTCACCCTGGAACCTCAAACACAGCTCCTGATTGATTGTCATGAGAAAGCATCAGAGGTGAGAAACAGACCTGAGTCAGGGAAACCTAGACCATTCACCTAAGTTTAGACTTCATAGTTTTTATATTTTGATTCTTTACTTATAGGGAAATTCCTGAATGAAAGAATTGAAACTTTGTACACTATGTGAGTGGAAGAAATGCTCCTGAGTGTGGCTGACCTTATTTAATTCTTGGGATGAGATTCCTGGGATTGCCTGTTCAGCAGTGTTCTATTGCTGAATAGGCAAGCACAATGTGTGCTGCTTTGAGAATATTTGAATCTGTGTCAGTGCTCAAAAAGATCAGAAATACAGATTTTTTTTCTTCTTTCTCCTTTTATTTTATCATTTTTACATTTACTTACATGTATATATATTGTTTGTTCCACCTCCCCCTACCCCCCAGAAATACAGATTTTGATAGCAAAATAACATTAGTTATGAGCTTTTATGAGGAAAGTCTTTATAGTTAGACTGTTGGGAGGGGTAGAAAAGATGGGGGGGAGTCTATAAAATCTTTCTTAGAAAATTATTTCGTAGTTCAGTAGAAATGGTTGTATTAGATGTTCCCTGTAACTTAATATTATATTTGTAGACTAAATTATGTAAATGTTACATAAAATCAGCCAGTTATTAAACTATAATATCTGCTTTTATTGTGTTTTTAATTAGCCTGAATAAAAAGCCCTTTAAAATTGGGGGGGGGGTGTTTGTTTGTTTTGTTTTTTAAATTTTTTTTTTAATTAGTTTTTTAGAAAGCATCTGAATGCAGTTTGTTGGGTGTTATGATTATTCAATGAAGTATTTAATTAGTGCTAAGTGGAACTGTTGCCAAGCTCCAATAAGGAATCATATCCTAGGTAGGGTTAAACCCCCAGCAAAATTAATTTATTACACGTCTTAATGAAGTTTGAATGTTCAATAAACTGTGTGCACTTAAAAAGATTTAAAGAAGGTTATGGTGGCCACAAGGTTGGCTAATGGCAACGTACAGTCGCACAAGATGCCCAGGGAGCCAGCGGGTGGGCAGAGCATCCAGACACAAGAGACACTAACTGTGAGAATCAGCCACATGAACAGAGTGGGCAGGCCAAGCTGATGTATCTGTGGTGATCACCGGAGATTTGTGACCTCCATGGCTATCCTCTGGTAGAGTTAGGACGGTGACCAGCTGTCCTTCTTTCTCTCTGTACCACCTGCCTTCCAGGATGGTAGTGAGGCAAGGAAGGAGGCCAAAATGAGGCTGTCTAGGAAGCAGATGCAAGAGGTTGGGTCAGTGAGAGAACTTGAATCTCAGGTTTCTTCATTTGTCAAACATATGCTAGGTGTCATTTTCTATGCTGTGATCCAGATAGAGGTGCCTCCCCTCGGGGCCCAGATAAGTTGGGTTAGGACTGTCAGGGAATCCAGCTGAGCTTCTCACGACAAATTTGACGCACAGAGGTGCTGGCACTGCTGAAGAAGTGTTCTCAGTCTTCCGCAGTAAAGGACACATCAGTGCATAGGCATGCTGTGGACTCTAGTCTCATAATCTATTCTGTTTGAAAGAAGGAAGTACTGGTTGGTAACCATGGCCTTGTGTTTCTATCCCTGAGCTTGAAGGGTACTGTTGTGTCTAGTAGGGAGATAGTATCCAGGGAAAGGAACACAGCATCATCCCATAACCCCGGGACAGCTCCAGGGTCGCTATCAGACTAGGTGTTGGGTAGCTGCACTGAAGGAATGTTAAAAAGGCCTGCCAATCTAGACCCAGTGTGGAAACCTGTGGCTGTAGCAGCTGGGACAGAAAGGAGACTGCTTGGGCAATTCTCTTTTGAGAGTCTGGCAGTTTTGCCTAGCTTGGGCAAGTGACTGGTCTAGCAGAAGCACAACAGTGGTGACCTAGTGCCCTACCTCCCGTTTGCTGTGGAACATCTTCCTGATGGGCAGAACACGTGGCTGGGGTGCAGGGGATCAACCACACTCACGGCCAAGGTTTGGGAATGAACAGTGCGGAGTGGGGGGGGTTGGACAGCAGAATTTGGACTGGCTTATTCTTCATAAGGTTTCTTTTACTTGACTAACAATGGGGATACATCCCATTGTAACACCATCATGGTAAGATTAAAAATATAAGCCAAAAATGTGTTGAACAGGCTAGACACAGTGGCTCACAACTGTAATCCTAGCTACTCAGGAGGCAGAGATCAGAAGGATTGCAGTTGGAGGCCAGCTGAGCAAAAATTTTGTGAGAGTCCCGTCTCAACCAATAAGAAGCTGGGTGTGATGGCATGCACCTGTCATTCCAGCTTCATGGGAAGCCTGAACAGGAAAATCACAGTATAGGTCAGACCAGGCGTAAAACAAGACTCTGTTTGAAAAGTACCTAAAGCAAAAGTAGCTGGGGGCATGCCTCAAGTGGTAGAGCACCTGATGGTAAGTTCAAGCCCCTGAACTCAAACCTCATTATAACTCCCCCTCAAATAAAGGAAAAAGCATTAAATACACATAACCTCAAGCAGCACACTTTGCAGTGATGGCGTCCCCTTGAGATCACAGGGTTGGCTGTGAAGTGTGGGCACTAGAAGATTAGACCTCGTTATCACTAGCCCAAGGAAACATCCAAATTCAAATTTTGAAGTATGGTTTTCATGGAATGCCTATCACTTTTTGCACCTTCATAGAGTTGAAACATTGTAAAGTGAGCCATCTTAAGTTGAGGACCATTTCAGTTTGGTTACATTAAGTTTGTATGATGAAGAGGCTCAGTGTCTTCAATGGCTATTTTATTAGGTTTTTTCTGATAGAATAAACAAAGATAAAGCATCTCCAATAAATAAAGCAGTCCCAATGCTGATGTAAAGGTAGACTTGCACTTGGTCTCTGAGTCCCAGACCTAGAGCTGCCCTGTTAGGGGTCATGCTGACAGGACCACCAGGAGTTTCTATGTGGACCAGGAGACATGAGGCAGTAAGTGGTGGCAGATTCTAAAGACCATTTTTACCTTCCCACACCTTTCCTGCAAGGGGACAGTTGAGGACAGGGTATTTCCCTAATTGGTGTTCAAGAAAGATTTGGCTATGGCCAGTGACTTGGCCTGGAGTCCCTTAGCCCATCCAAGTTGAGGAGAGCTGCATTTGAGGCACCGTTGCCATCGGAAAGCACAGGTCTCCCGCGGAGTACTGTGGTGGTGGATGCTGCTCTTCTTAGCAGAGAGGATATTTGAAAGTGAGCCTGAAGGGCTGAAGGCATGCCTCAAGTGGTAGAGCGCTTGCCTAGCAAGCATAAGGCCCTGAGTTCAAACCTCAGTACCACTATGGATGGATGGGAAGAAAGAAGGAAGGAAGGCAGAAAACTCCATGAAAAGAGATGAAGATTTGGGAGTGGCCAAGTGTATGTCCACTGTGGGGCAGGGTTGAAGACTGGGGAGAACGAGACAGCCTAGCACGGCAAAGAAAGCAGAGTGCTGTCTACTTGAATCAGAGCACAAACATATGATGCTCTTCTCTCCCCACTAACTGGGTTATATTTATTCAGCTTGGTGAAGCCGTGGGGCCCCAGCTCTGGAAGCCAGTGTTCTTCCATGTTGCAGGAAGGGACAGCAATGTCCGCATGCTTTGCTGTGTAGACATGAGTGAATTCCTCTTGAGGAACTGGGGTGATGAAGTTCAAAATGTAGTGTTTGACATGACATTTCCCATTCTTACTCTCCATTAGTAGTTGGGGTATAGCATATCATTAGTTAGGTGGTTTTATTTTTAGCCAGGTGTAAAATGTGGCTGTGAATAAATTCTTGGGAAAACTGTAGTATGGGGGCTTTGTGAAGTTGTGGAAAATGGGACCACCTGACATCATGTGGGAAGTATAACACCTGTGCATCAGGTGGCTGTTGAAGGTGTGTGTATTTCCAGTCTTACTCAGGTTCAGCTGATGTTGTGTGTTCACTAGCCTTCTGCACACATGACATGACATGCAGTCTACTCATACTGCTCGTAGAATACCAGTTGTGTTGAAACAAAATATTACAGTACCACTGGCCGTATACTGTCTTCCTCAAAGACAGCTAGGAATGAGCACGTTAGCTATAAACTCAGAGATCCTTGGGGATTAAACAATTGAAGGACATTTTATAATCCTTTATAATGTCTTATAAATTACAAGGATCCACTGACCCGTTTAACGTATAGTGGAGAAAATGTTTAAAGCCTTCCTTTTACTCTTCCATGCTCATAGGAAAATTCTGCCTCGATAAATTCAGTTTGCAGATTTATAAACTGATTAAAATTACACTTTTCTGTATACTTATTGGATTAGTTTAGGTAAGTGTGAAAAACAATATTTTGAAATGTTAAGCCCTATAAACATGGGTTATTAAATGTGCAGACACCATAGTACTTGCTCTCTAACCTTAGAAAAAATAATGGCCATGAATACCTGAGATTGGCTATAATCAGGTGGGAACATTCAGCAGTTGAGAACCATATTGCCTTGACAACGTATTAAACTTGCTGTTTTTTTTTTTTTTTTTTTTTTTTGCACTGCTGGAGTTCAAACTCAGGGCTTCACACTTGTTAGGCACATTTTCTACTGCTTGGGCCAAGCCTCTAGCCCTTTTTGCTTTATGTGTTTTTTAGGTCGGGCCTTGCAGCATCTCCTTAACTTTTTTTGCCCAGGCTGGTCTCAAACTGCGATCCTCCCACTCTCAGCCTTTGAAGTAGTAACTAGGATTATAGGCGTAAACCACCACACCCAGCTTAAACTTGCTGTCTCTTGATTAAATAATCTTAAACTCAAATATAGTCAAATAACAGTAAATCTTTACCTAATGAAAAGTAATATCCCAAAAACTTTAATCTAGATTTTGAGTGTCATAGTATGTTTTCCAGTAGTTGCCTGGTTATATCAGTAATATTCAGCACTGTCAAAATTTACAAAAGAATCGCTCCATACTTTTATCACCAAGAAAAAGCCATTATTAACATTCCTATAATTTATTCTTAAAAAACACACACAAAATACTGTGTGATATCTATCCACACATACCCTTTGTCAGCTTTCACTTCTTTCATGTCAGTTTCCTACCAGAAGAACATTCTTTCACTTTTTTTTTAGTGTAAGTCTGTTGATGACAAATTATATTTCTCTTTTGTCTGGAGTTTTTTCTTTTTCTGCTCTCATAATGAAGGACATTTCTGTTACGTACATGCTGTGCATGTTTTTGTTGTTTTTTTGTAGTTGTTTTTTTTTTTAACCTTGTGCACTTTAAAGATACCATTCTGTCTTTTCTGAAGATAAGTATACAGCTGATCTGTAATTATTTTTGGTTTTTTTCCCCAGGTTTTTAGCAGATTATGTCTTAGTTTGATTGGTGTGTTTATCCTGATTTTGTGTGTGTGTGTGTGTGTGTGTGTGTGTGTGTCCTTATTGATCCTTGTTAAGCTTCTTGGGTCTATAGACTTGTAGCTTTGGTGAAATATGAAAAACTTCTAGCCATTATTTCTGTGAGTATTTTATACCCACCCCTTCTAAGATTCAAATTACAAACATGCACTGGGTGCCAGTGGCTCACACCTATAATCCTTGCTGCTCAGGAGGCACGGATCAAGATCAGGAGGATTGTGGTTTGAAGCCAGCCTGGGCACATAGTTCCTGAGACCCTACCTCAAAAATACCCAACACAAAATAAAAGAGTTGGTGAAGTGGCTCAATTGGTAGAGAACCTGCCTAGAAAACATGAGGCTGAGTTCAAACCCCAGAACTACACACACACACACAGATAAATTACACAAAATGCCAGATGGCTTGATGTCTTCCCACAGAGGACACTCTGCTCTTCACTTTTTTTTTTTTTTTTTGGGTTTGAACTCTTTTTTTTTTTTTGGGTTTGAACTCAGGACCTCACACTTGCTGTGCAGGCACTCTACCACTTGAGCCCCTCTGCCAGTTCATTGTTTTTTCTATCTCTTGTCTCTCTGCATTGCATTTTGAGTCTGTAGCTGTATTTTCAAGTTCTAGCTTTTCTTTTGTACCATTAAAGATGTTTTTACTTTTTTTACTTCTGATTTTTACTTCTAATCTTCCATGTCCATATTATGTTCATGTTTTCTGGAAAATAAACCCTTGAGCATATTGAAGGGTTTTGTTTTTGTTTTCTAAAACTAAGCATACTTGAGGATTTCTGTACTGACCCTGTGTATGGCTTGCAGTCTATAAAACCCAAAATAAACATTACAGAGTGTTCTTCCAGACAGTGACTACTAATGCTTATATGTACACACATTGAACAACGTGCTTCACCCTCTTTAAACTAAATATAAGAACACCATTAAGAGGCAGAGATTTTTATTTTTCATAGCATGGTCTTGTGTTTGCTATTAACAAATGGGATAGCACTCTCCCAAGGAGCCAGCCGTTCTCTGTGAGCATTAGGACCAAGTATCGGAGTCACTACCTTGTGTTATAAAGTAGAGGCCAAGTAATTTGGAACAACATCTGAGATGATTTTAAGTTTCCAATGTTAGATCAGTTCATTACTGTGAAAATACAGCTCTTTATTAAAAACGTATCTCCCTAAGAAATAGGAAATATGAATGAATTTTAGAGAGTCTGTGATTCCAGAGGCAAATAATATCTCAGTCTTTACCCGTTACATGGAGGTCTCTTCTCCTTCACAGGGAGTATCTGTGTGGTCAGTGGTGACTGCCAGGGCACAGGAGGTCTGACTGCCCTCTCATGGACCCTCTGCTTGCTGTGCCCCCTGGTCTTTCCTCATTGTATTTTCAAGTCATTGCTTCAGCCTTACTCTTCACATTGATCATGTCCTTTCCTGTCAGTTCTGTCACCATTATTTTCAGGTCTCTTTCTAGTCACAGATTTAATCTTGGTTGGTGATTCTGCTTTCCTGCATCTTGCTTGTCCTCTCGTTAGCTACTGAAAATGACAACTTTTACAGTTCAGGGTGCTGGGTTTTGTTTTATGCTTTTTAAAAGTGTTGTCTTTGTTCTGGCTTGTTTTTAAGCTGTGTTAGTGCAGTTGTATATATCCTTTATTCCAGGCTTAGCTTAGTTTCACTGCTAACATGTGCCTGTTCTGGGGTCTCCACCAAACGCCCCATGGGTGAAGTCACTCCACTGTGACTAGTGAGGACTCCCAGTGCCCACTGATAGGACTCTGGGAATTGTTCTTTCCTCAGAAGTTACTACCTTTACAGACTTGGAGATTTTCTCCCTATGCATGCTTGGATTGGTATTCAGCAAAGGCTCAAGGGGATCCCTAAACAGTTGTGGAAATTTCTCCCTCCTTTCCCATTTCCTTGGCCCACGATTATAGTTCCCTGACTCCCCTCCCCAGTCCCAAAGTCATTTGTGTGCTCATCAGCACTTCCACTAGCTGTACTTGAGCTCCCTCCTTGCAACTGCAGTGTCCCTGTCACCTCTGGATGCCTTGTCTGCACCCTTCACTCTGGGGATACAGCCCTTCCTTGCCTGTCATCCAATGTCTAAATACAGTTCTTGCATGCATAGTGCTTCATTTCCTAGAGGTCATCAGAAGACAGGAATTGTGCACACAGTTTCTTGCTAAGGTTGCAAGCATGTGTCACAAGTCATTTTTACCAAGACTTAGGCTTTTTTGAAGCCATGATATTTAACAGGTTAACATCCATGTTTGATGGCATCTTCTTTGCTCTGCAACACACTAGAAGAAAACCACTTGTCCTAGACACCAACAGAGGTTTCTTTCCCAGCCACATTAGTGCTTGTGGTTTATGGACCAGCATTGGTCAGCTCTGAGTCCTGGTCCTGAAGGAAATGTTAGTTCACAGAATCACTGAGTTTTCACACAGTTGATACTGTGGGGAATATTTTCTTCTGCACCACAGGGTTCACCTCTTGTGAATTATGAGCAGTGTGATGTCTGGCAGTTCACTTGGGTTTTCATGTCTAAATCAAGGGATCTGAGCTGAAAGGGGCCTCATTTATTCAATAACTGTTTACTGGGGATACATGAGTGAATTTCACAGGCCTGATAATAAATATTATGCATAGACATCTAATGAGGATAAAATAACTTTTAAAGGTATTATGAAGAAAAAGGGGTAATGTGCAATGGAACTGGGCAGGAGCTAGCACTTGAGCAGAAGAAACTGGCCATTTGACACTCTAGGACTAGGGCATCTAGACAGAGGGAAGAGCAAGTGCAGGGGTCCTGAGGTAGGTACAAACCCAGATGGTGTGAGAACATGTGACTGAGTAATCTCGAGTGAGGACAGAGGGACACAAGTGAGGCATGTGGTGCTGCCCTTTGGAAAATGTTTAGCCATCTCTGTAGGCACCAACCCCCCCCCCATACTCACCTCCAACCCAGCTTCCCTGAGTCCTCCTCCTACTCCTCCTCCCCAACGTCCCTGTGGATGCCCCTCTCACCTGCTCGCTTGGGTTCAAAGGTTCAAGTATGGTACTTCTCTGGACTCAGAAGTTGTCTGGCCATATTGATCCTAAGTCTGAATTGGAGTAGATCAAGCAATGATGGAGAAAAGGGAGAAGTTGAGACAGTGAGTGTAGTAGACCAGGCGAGGCTGTGATTGGTGTGAGAGAAGAGGTTGGTGCAGAGGAGAAGAGGTTAGAGAGGGTTTCTGGGCAGAAGAATGTTTAAACAGATGAGGAGGATCTGATCTGTAGAAGAGAAGATGAAGATTTAAAGAAAGAGAAAGGATCATTCCCAGTTATCAAAAGGATTTAGCAACAGTCCTGCCTGGAAGGTAACATTATCAAATGCTCTGTCATTAGATATCCTCCAGGTTACAGATCATTAGGAGTTTGCTCTGTGAATTTGCCAGCACTGGAATGACAAAGGCCAAGGTTATTCATTGCAGCATTGTCCATAATATAAAAGCTTAAGTGTAGTGACTTCTGATACATCCCCCACAACAGACTGGGGTGCAGCCGTAGAGCAGAATAGGGTGTCTGTCCCTAGAGTAGACTCCGAGATACTGTTGAATGTAAAGCAAGGTGTAAAGATGTAAGTAATAAGCACCGGCACACCATGCCCAGTGTGCTTTTCTTTTATGTTCTTTAAAAGCAGGTAGAGGGAAAATGGATGTTCATATTTCTGGAGTGTAAAGACAATCTGGAAGGATTCTTGATTCGGGGGAGAGGGGCTTTTACCACATCTTTTTATATTTTTAGACTCTTAAAACATATGCATGTATTAATAGCCTCTTTAAACATTTCAAAAGATTGGATTTGGTTTTTTTATTCCAAAGATTAAAATTGACAGTATTATTTCCACCAACTGAGTGAAAGTCAGATGTTTTACCAGGAATATTGTCTTCTCTATAATAACTGTGTATGAGTCCTTTCTGGTGGCTTTGGCTTTTTTCTTCCACTTTTTGGAGAAAAATTTTTTTGATTAAATTTTTTAGTAGGGTATGTTCATTGTACCCGGGGTGGGGGATTCATAGTGACAGTTCCAATTAGACTTGTACATTATTTACATTGCCCTGTGGAGAAAATATTTCTAGATTCATAATGGGGCACACACCTCCAATTTCTAATTTCCTGAGCATAGCCCAGCATCATTGTCATTCATTGGTTTTCCTTTTTTCCCATCCAGAGGCTCTATTCATTGCCACAATAGATTTTATTTAGACAGCTCACATAGATAGGATAATTACTTGCCTTCATACTTGAGTTCTCACTCTAACATACCTTGTAACTCTAGTAAACTGTTAAGTGAACCCCTTGATTTTAATATAATAAAAAATGTTGAAGGTTGGGGTTATAGCTCAGTGGTAGAGTATATGCCTAGCATGCACCAGGTCCTGCATTCATTCCTCACCACCAGAAGAAAAAAAGAAATGTTCAGGAGAGCAGACATTAAGACTGACTGGAAAGCAGCGTCTGGGTTGGTATTGAAGAGCTGAAACCTTGTGTGGTGGAGGAGAGGAGCGGAGAGCCATCCTCCACTACTTAAGTAGCTGTTTCAGGCAGTGGATGAACACTCGACTAGTCACCTTTTGGGCAGCGAAAGGAGAGGTTCTGACTGTCTAAGGTGCTTCACGAGAGCCAGGTCTGAAGTTGCACCCACCTCACTACTTCATGCACCTGCAAAGACAGGTGTGTCTACAGAGCCCTCTTGCCTTGGGGAAGAGGATTTTCTTGAATCACTTTTTTTTCCATTCAATTTGTCAAACCTCCAACAGCTCCTCTCTGTGAGACCCATTCGTTCTCTTTTTAATTCCTTTCTTCAAAGCTCTCCAATTCTGTAGCTTCCTCTAGTACCTCTCCAGCTTTATATTTTAGGCCAGATAAGCAGAGGGTGGTTTCCTGTCATACATGGAAAGAAAACAGAAATAACCTTAAAGTAGACTTTGTCAGGAATCTAACTGTTAGAGTTCTGACATTGATAGGTTAAATCATGTGTTTGCAGTGAGTGTTTCCGTCTAACTCAGAGGTGACCCTGGGAGTGAACTGGTGGCAGGACATCACAGACCACTGTGATTTCAAACTCTTGGCAGGTACATCTCCATTCATGGATGCGCTAACAGCCAATGGAACGGCCAACATACAGACGTCTGTTACAGGAGTGGCGGCTGGCAAAAGAAAATTTCTTGACGACAGAAGAGACCAGCCTTTTGACAAGCGGCTGCGTTTCAGTGTGAGGCAGACAGAGAGTGCCTACAGATACAGAGATATTGTCGTCAGGAAGCAAGATGGCTTCACCCACATCTTGTTATCCACAAAATCATCAGAGAATAACTCTCTAAACCCAGAGGTGAGAGATGCGCCCTGCTGTGCGTTTCACGCTTCTCCATGCCCAGTCCTGCCCGCTTTGCTCAGTGGCTCTTTGTGTCTTCCTAAACTTTCTGGGCTGGCCCACAATGCCCCCAGAAGGCCAGAAGCAGTGGGGACATGACAGCTTGGCTGCTTATTATATTGACTCAAGTGACATAGGGAGAGTGGGTGTGTGCCGGCTATCTACTCCATTCTCCAGTGGGAGCCTGGTTCCTACTAGGAGAAGGGGAAAAGGCAGCAGCACCTCTGTCCTTGTTCACCTCCCAGATCAAGAGCTGTTCATCTGTATCCCTGGCCCCAAAAGTCATCTGGGAAATGTGTGTGTGCACAGGTTTTCTTTAGCTCTCATCGGACTCTTGATGGCTCCTGGGTCACACGTGATAAAGATGTCCTGGTCCCAGCCTCTCCTAGGGTTCCGCAGCATCCTTGTGGGCAGTCTTCAGCACTCGTAGCTCAGTGACAGGGCTTTGTGCGCATGCTCAGTGTCGATAATTCCTGGTAAGGTGGCTCACAGAGACCAGGGAGACTGGTGCTCAGAGGCCTGGGAGCCAATTCCATGCAGGCACCAGAGCCAGGAGCGTTTGGACTTGGACTGCACCTCGCCAAAGCTTTAAGTTCTGCATTGCTTTTTTCCACTGTGCACAGCTGGGAAAGTTGTTTCCATGAGTAAAAACCAAACACAGAAAGCCTGTGCTGGCCAGGGTCAACACAGCGAGCACTCAGGGCTGCTCCTCGTACAGCTGCAGACTGCAGACCCCTCGATGCTCGTTTCCCAGGTCTCCGCGGATTTGATGATTCCGTGCCCTTCTGCATTTGTCCTCCCAGGCCGCTGGGCTTCTGCTAGTGCACTGCAGGTCTCTGTCCCATGTGAGGTAGGCAGGTTTTAATAAAGTGATCAGTAAATAAAATGGAACTGAACTCAGTTGCTGAGCTGGGTGAATGTGCTACCTGCTGTCCACACTGTAGAAAACCCAGGGGATAAGTAAGGAGCTTGGCTAGCCACCGAGAGCCGTGATGGCCGCAGAACACTCAGGTGATGTAGATTCACAGGCCTCTGTAACGATCCTCTGTTCAGAATGCCAGGTGGTTGTACTCACACTGTGTCCCCAGCACCCCGATCTCTGGTTCCAGAAAAGAAGTACTGTGCAATTATTCACAGTCCAGTGGGTGAAGCAAGCCCCACAAGGCTGGAGTGAGTTTCCTGTAGGTCTCAACTGGCTGGTCACAGAAAGATGTCTACCCCTGACCTTGTGGTGACTTCTAGGTGATGAAAGAAGTCCAGAGCGCCCTGAACACAGCTGCCGCCGATGACAGCAAGCTGGTGCTGCTCAGCGCTGTGGGCAGCGTCTTCTGCTGCGGCCTGGACTTCATTTATTTCATACGGCGGCTCACGGACGACAGGAAGCGAGAAAGCACTAAGATGGCAGACGCAATCAGGTAGGCAGAACCGGGGTGTCTGAACCCTGGACTTGGGGTCTGGTGTTCAGCTACCAGTCCTGAATAGAATAAAGGTGCTAGTGGCAAAGTCCTTGATCACCTGTCTTCTAGGGGCCTGGTATAAATTCCTGCTCACCTTGTGAGTTTTCAAGAGCTGGCTTGAATTTACCCAGCAGTACTGGGGCTGTTTTCTGTGTGTGACACAGCACCGGGTCTGGTGACTTGTGCCAGGCTGCCCAAGCCTGTGCTGTGCGTGTAGTTCTCAGCCTTGAGGAAAGACTTCTGTTCTAAACAGTAACTAACCATCTGCTTGACTCAATAAGTTGTCTATGCTTTGTGACAATTCCATAAGGTCACATGGAGAGATTTATTTATTTTGTTTTCTATTTATTTATTTTAGTAAAAGTAGTGCACATTCTTATTTAAGTTCATTCTAAGTTCCAGCTACACTGAGAGTTAGGGATACACAGTATAAAGTCAAGTCCCCCTTCTCTATGCCCCAAGGAACCCTCCATTCACTTCTATGTCTTCCTCAACCTTGCTCTTAATACTTTCTTTTTTTTTTTACATGACAAATAAAAATTGTATATACTTATACAGTGTACACTTGTGATGGCTTAAAGTATTTAAATATTTATACATTGTGGAATGGCTACATCAAGCCAATTAAGACATCCATTCTCTCTCTCCTCTCCCTCTCTCTGTTTTTTGGTTGGTACAAGGATTTTGAACTCAGGGCCTCATGCTTGCCAGGCAGGTGCTCTACCACTTGAGTCACACCCTACCCCTTTTTTTGCTTTAGTTATTTTTCAGATCAGTTCTCACATTTTTGTCTGGGGCTGGTCTCCAACCTTGATCCTCCTATCTATGCTTCCCACCTACCTAGGATTAGAGACATGCTCACCATGGTAGACTTATTTGTTGAGATAGGGTTTCCCAGACTTTTTACCCAGGCTGGCCTCAAACCATGATCCTCTAAGTAACTAGGATTACAAACATGTATCACCACACTTCGCCTTTGTCTCACATTTTTTTTTTTGGTGACTACACTCAAAGTCTCCTTTCTTAGCAATTTTCAAATTTGTAATCCGTTGTTAACTAGTCACCTTGACCTTCTTGATGTAAGCATTTTTAAATCTGTAGTTCATATACTTTGTTATGCTAATTACTCTGTATAATTCAAAGGCTTAATTTTTCAGAGGTGAGTTGGTTTTTTTCTTAAGCAAATGAAACCAGTCACTAATCAGGAAGATTTGAATTTGTCTTCACACCTCTCTAAAAGGTCACCTCCCTAAGCACCCCTCAAAACCCTTTGCATTGCCTTTTTAATTTATACAAAGATGAACTACGAAGAGCTGCAGACTTGCACAACGGCGATAAAGTGGCTGGATCCTCTCCCACCCCCAGGTACTTGCAGAGTTGTGACTGAGGTTTCGATCCTTTCTGGGCTCCAGTTAGCTAAGGCTAAGCCCTGCCATTGGGCTCTTGGCCTCTACTCCCTTGAACCATTCTAGAGGTGCACTGCAGGACTGGGGTGCTTTCTCTGTTTTAGTGGGTCTAGGGTGTGGCAGGTCATCTCTTTGACAGGCTCCCAAGATGGTCCTCAGCGTATATGCACTTGTATTTAGGAGGTTATTTAGGAGGCTCAGTGTTTTTAAGAGTGACACTTTTTAGACTATCATATGAGTTATTTTTTGAGAAATAGGTGGAATTTTTATAATCTGATATTACTCAGTTTGAAATTAAACTGCTTGATCAATGCTAACTCCCCGTCACATTATTAGGACACTCAAGACAACTTGTAGATTCTCCTCACTATTAACTGTCCACTCAGGATGAGCTGCATGGATTTAAGTTTCATTGTTTACATACACACACCATTACACCCCATGTGGTGACTGTCTTCTGTGAGCTCATGCTGAATCCACCTGTTACATTATATGGTTTGGTAGCTCTGTGTAGGAGAGCACAAGGCTTGGCAGCAGTGCCTTCTAAGTTGGGCTCCATGTTCCCGTGTAGATGCTTTCTTGGGCCCTGTTTAGAAATTTTGTTGGTATTCAGCCGCTTCTTCCTCCAGTGTTGAATTACTGTGGCTAAGGCTTGTGGTGCTGGGGTTAGAAAAGCAGAGAAAAGATACACCAGGACAGCTTTAAATAGAGACCTGATCCTTGAATTTTAAATGTTTATTTTCTTCAGCTACTCATTCCCCTTTCTTCTCCCGCTCCCTCCTCCCCAACCTCTTTTACTCTCCTTACTCCCCACAAAAGACTAGGAATAGCCAAACCCTGCTTCCACAAAACTTTTGTGTTTCTTCTTCAAGTGAATACATTTTTCTCAATGTGAATTTTTCTTAATATACTATGGCAGTATCATAAAAGTAGTTACTTACACCAGATTCACTTTAACTTTCTCTTGCTCATTTGCATTTAAATTAATTTTATATGATTAAGAGAGACTTACAGCAGCCCTTATTCTATGTATTTTTTGTTCATTGTTTCTGTGGTGTCTTATCTCAAATTCCTTAAAACTTTGAGGCAATGGACCTCGTTGCAGCAAATTTCCAAAACGAAGGTGGGAAGGAGGAACATTGGATGAAACACTGGGCTGTAAGCTGCCTAGGACAGGCAGTTCCATCATGGTAAAGGTAGAATGATCAGGAATCTGTTTGCAGCACCAGGCTTTTGAAGTCTGTGAGAACAGGAGCCAGCACCTGTCCCAGGACAGAGGGGTCAGGGACAGAGGAGCTCTGACCCAGCACTTCCCGGGTTAGAAGGTTTGGAGCAAGTGAACGAGCTGCTGCTCCTGGAACTTGCCCCTTCCCCACTCACTCCTTCCTATTCCAGACAGTCAAACTGAGTAACTCAGCTGAAAAAAGGCAGTGAACTGTATGAAATCTTCAGGTGCTTGTTGCCTCATTTTCAACAAGAGTTTCTACACTCTTACATGAGTTTCTAACTTTCTGATGTCTGGATTAGTAAGCGTTCTTCCCAAGAGGATTCTCCTTAGTTGCGTCTTTTAAAGCTAATTTTGTGCTAAGTATCCCTCCCTTGCACGCCCAGCACCAGCAATTGAAGGGACGCGCAAAGTCAGTAGTTGCACTGCACATACTTGAGTGTTCACGGGGTTTGAGTTCAGGTTTTAAGATACACCTGCTTTTTATACCCAGGACAAGCTTAGACCCGGCTTGGCAGTGGCTGCCAAGGACTCCAGCCCAGGCCTGAGGGCCATCACTGCCTCGGCCTCTGTAGCTTGATTTGCTACATGACTAGGCCTTTGTGGCCTGGGGCATTTCTACAGAGGTTTGGGGGTTGTGGGGGAGATCATTTTGTTTGGTTTAGCAAACTGAGTTTCTGTGCAGACCAGGTTTTATCTGGCATTTTGGAGCTGGTGCATTGGCATGGCACTGCCCTCTGAGCCGGGAAGATCTTCTTCCAGGGTGCAGTGAATTCAGACCCCTCCCAGAAAGAGCCAGTTTCAGTTGACAGTGTTAGTCCAGGCAAAAACAGAGAAGAAAAACAATTCTCCAGCCTGTTAAAGTCCTAGTTTGATTTTTTTTTTTTTTTATCGTTGACTTTGGGAGCAGATTTTTGCTTTATACAAATACATGGGAAGAGAGTGGTATTACATGACTCTTAATTTCTTTCACTATTTCTTTATACGATCATTTCATTGCAATAGTTTGATCGCTGTTTCCACACTAATGTACCACACCCGCTGCTTATCCTGGAGACCAGTTCAGCAGGTGCCTTTCTAAGAGGTGTGGGTACCTGGGCATAGGAAAAGTATCTCCATGCCCTGTCATTGACCCCACATCCCCAGAAGGCAGTGAGACTGGAGCAGTTTCCTGAGTTTCTCTAAGCACGTTTCAAGAGGGTGCTTAAAAAGTTGTCTGGCTCTCTTTGTATCATTAAACCCTGGTGTGATCTTTCTAACAGCATCTCAAGCCTTCTCATTTGGAATGTCTCAGTGCTGCTCGTTCATTTGAATGAATTAATTCTTGCTCAGTGCAAAGATCCTGCAAACCTTGATGGCCTTGGAATCAGCCTCTCTGACTACACCTTTGAAAAGCTGCTGAATATGCAGCCTCTGCTCTCCTGTGGTCCTCACATACCTCCCCCCTCACTTTTCTGCCCTGCCCTCTCTCCCCCGGTCTACAAGAGAACATGTGGGCAGCCATTTTCAGTACTAACGATGGGCCCAGGTTTAGAACCCAGTCTGTGAAAGGCTGCAGTTATTCTGCAGTTCTGATCCAGAACTCAGACTGCCTAAAAGGAATCCCCCATCTTTATTTCAGCACTTGTGGGTGGTGTGTGTTTGCCTTTCTGCTCCACCATATTAAGTCATAACGAGAAACAGCCTCTGAACTCATAGCTTCTGGGATCAAGAGGAAAAAGCACATTCACAATATGGTGTGGCACCAGTCTCCCCAGATCTGAAAAGTAGCCTACATTCCCAACCTTGATCTTAAAATAAACCCCAACAGGGCACAGAAGTCAGGTCCTCTGAGAATACCACCCCCTCCTGCCTTGTTCTCCTCTGAGCTCCCACTGTGGTGGGAACCACCAGCATGCAATGGGGGTGCATGCATGGGACTTGGGGTGCTTGCCCATCTTACTTGCCAACCTCATATCTTAAAAAACAGCTGACTCCATATCCCCAAGGTCATTCAGTCTAGTTTGCATAAATTCAGGAAATATCTTTTGTTTCCAGATAACTAGTGAACTGTCAGAATCCATGTACCAAGGCCAGGACCAGACCTGTGCATTCTGACTCCAGTCTACTGCTGTTTGGTCAGTACCAGGCAGCCTCAGTGTGACCCAGGACAGTTTTCCTCTGGGGTTTGCTCCTTTGTTGGTCATACGAAGCCCATAATGTCAGCAGGCTCCTTGGTGTCTTCCAATGAGAAAAGGTTGAGGAATAAGATTTACAGGTCAGAGACCCCAAGGGCCACCTGCAAATACAAGAGTAGCCTCTTGCTGCATCACCTAGAACCTTCCCGTAGGCCCTGTTGCAACAGCCACCCCATGCACGGTGTCCGACTTGTGGTTAAGCCTTTACAACATGCAGCAAATATATCCATGGTCCACTACTTCTGGGAAAAGGCCTTAATGATCTCATCTCTTAGTGATTTATAGAGTTTATGTCTTGGTAAATTGAATTCCATAATAGATTTTTTTTTGTCTGCTCAAATATGCAATGTTTTCAGTAATTCCCCATTTATTTTTCATTTTAGAAACTTCGTGAATACTTTCATTCAGTTCAAGAAGCCTATTATTGTAGCAGTTAATGGCCCAGCCATTGGACTAGGAGCATCCATATTGCCTCTTTGTGATGTGGTTTGGGCTAATGAAAAGGCTTGGTTCCAAACACCCTATACCACCTTCGGACAGAGTCCAGATGGCTGCTCTACCGTTATGTTTCCCAAAATTATGGGAGGACCATCTGTGAGTACTGTTTTTGTTGTTGTTGTTCTAGACAACATCCTAAAGAAATCTGGTTGGTTCTGTATAATATACATAGCATGTCATTGTATGGGGACTTTGTATCAAATACACCTGGAATTCAGAGTTTGGTTTGTGGGACTAAGGATTATGATATGCTGTGCATCATTCCCTAGAGAACAACCCTGTTCATGAGGAGCCTGTATCTTTGCATAATTAACACTGATATCCACGGTCAGTAATTACCCAGCTTGTAATTCAGTTGACAGAGTTTGCAACCAAAAAGCTCTTTACCTAGTAACATAAAAGCTTCCCTTTAGTTTTAACTGTTTAAACAAACCCATTCGTGATAATACATTGTGCTTGCATTGTAGCTTATGACCTAGCAAGAAATTACGTGGACCACATTTCCCAGTTCTTGAAATAGAGTGAAAGATAGTGCACGGGTGGGACTGTCCAAATTGCAGACTCTGAGTTTGACATGGAAGAGAAGTCTCAGCTGGTCCCTTTTGACGGGACAGGGAGGAAGCTGGACTGAACAGAGGGAGAGGTCAGGCTGTGTGCATGCTTTTGTTACACACACACTCTCCAAGTTCTAAGTGCCTGTGGCCTGTCCAAGTGTATTGGCGTGGCTGCTTGCGTCATGTCTGTCCACATTGCGTGGGATGAAGGAAGAGTACTGTGCCAGTAGGTGAGGTGGCTCTCTGCAGCTGAGGAAGTCCTGAGGGAGCTCACAACTCTGCCTGCCACAGCCCCCCTGTGTCTCTGGGATCCACCTTCTCATGCACATGGGGAGCAGCTCCTCCAGGTTCCAGGAGCCTCTCTTCCTGGAGGAACTTAGAGAAGAAGGTTAGACAGTGAGAACAGTTCCAGGCGAAGCCACCAGAGAATGTTAAGATGAGTAAGACTGTGATGAAGAAGAAGAAGGGTATCCACCTCCTCAGTGCGGGCAGAGGGCCAGAGTAACTGCAGTGAGAAAGCTAGCTGGCACAGCCTCACTGAGCGGGCAGGGTGCAGAAGTAAGGTTTGTTGATCTTAGTGTCCCCTGATGAGGTACACTGAGATGGTCATAGCCTCCATCGCTCATGGGACTCCTGCCAGAGAGCAACCCTCAGTCTAGTCACCAGGAAGCCTCAGACCAGCTCCAACTAGGGAGGGGGGCAGTCTGCAAGTGCCGAGCAGTGCCCCTCAGGAGCACCAAGGATGGAGGAGATCAGGGTGTGATGGGACCCTGGCTGGGATACTGTGTCAGAGGAGGGCAGAGTGGGGAAATGGCAAGATTGGTTCAGGGTTTGTGATCTACTGAATAATGCGGTATCAGTGATAATTTTATGATATATATATAATGGTATATGGCATGTTAACCTAGGGACCTGCTGCTTCTTCACAAGGTAGATGGCAGCCTCCATCCAGTTGAGGCGTTTTCCTTTCCGCTTCTTTTATTATCATTGCACAGGTGAGGCTCCAGTGAAGTTGAACACCCCCTTTTCAGCTTGTACAGCCACACTCAGTCACAGAGAGCCCCTGTGACACAGGGCCACCTGTTTAGTAGATGATGGGGTCCTGGGCTCCTGAGCCTCCTGGAATGTGTACACATCTTCTCACCCTGCTAGCTCTGCCCACCTCTAGGTCTGATGGAACTCAACTCACAGTAGAGTTTCCAACGTGTGATCACTTGATGTCCACTAGCCTGTCTCCAGCACACCCCAGTCAGTTCTTCACTGAGGACAACTGGCCTTGTTCCATGCCTCAAGGACTACACTAGGAGCCCTGTGCACTCCCCACAGCTCTACATGGCATCCTGTCCTGTTCCCTCCATGATCGGCCACTGACCTCCAGTTCTACTCAGTAGGGGCTAATTTCTCCTTCCCAGAATCCCTGGGATCGAGGTGACATCATTGCCTGGGGAGTTAAATTGGTGTCCTGGGAGTGCTCCCAAGTCAGTGGCTGCCCTGTCCAGCACTACAGTCAGGCCCTGAGTCAGTGTCCCAAGAATTCCAGCCCATGAGTCGTCCAAAGTCCTACCAGCACTGTCTGGCTGGTCCTCCCAATCCTTTAGACGGAGGAAATGGCAGGTCCCAGGAGTGTTGTCTTCTTGCAGCTAGAGAATATCCACGCTGTCTTCCAGTAGGGGCACTGTTTGTTCTAAGTAGGAACAGGTGGGCCATTTCTATGGCAAACAGGGTCCAAGTATGAGGTTCAAAGTTTGAGGACATGCCATGTGTCCACATGCCAAGTTTTAAGGTGTCTGCCTCCTCTTTGCCATAGTTTGCCAGACCTTCCAACGGCATATGATTCATTCTGTGTGGGGCTTGGCCACTCCAGCTGAAAAGTCTAGGGCTGGGTGGGGGCTCATCCCTTGGTTTCCTTACTCCTCAGGAGCCTCTTTATTTGTATCCTGGCTACAAGGAGTTCCTCTGCTCTCTCAGGTTCCATTAGTGCTCTATCTGACCCTGAGGGGCCTCCTTGCCATCTAGAGAGCCATCCAGCCCCCAGCTCCTAGCTCCCTCTCCTCACCTTCTTTCTCTCCATTCCCCCCATCACAAGTCAGTTTCTCTGAAAGCCAAATGGATTTGCTGGCTTAGGTGTCTGCATTTGTGGAAGAGCCAGGAAGAAGCAGGGTTGGGCAGAGAGAGGGCAAAGTTGAGCAACCCTCGGGGAAGTCCAGGCACTCTGTGGTCTCAGTTGTTCAAGGCACCCAACTGCATGTGGCTGTTGGGCACAGAGGCCTCCAAAAGCCATGCCCAGGTCAAGCCACCCGAAGAGCTCCTAGTTAACTGCCACCAGCACGCCCACATCCTGGGCAGTGAGCAATTCCTGGGCTGGGGGCAGATCTGTGTCTGCCCCACACAGTGCTTTACACTGTCCAGATAAAGATGTGGAGGCCACATCTGTTTTGTTTTGTCCTTGCTGAGCTGTGCCACCTGACACTACCTACCTCCAGGTAGTCGTTGTCGGGAAACACACTTCTGAGTTCCTTGTGAGTTATCACTGAAGTAGGTTGTTGGCTAACAGTTACTGCCAAATCTGGCAGCGCAGAACCCTTTTCACCAGGACAGCTAAGTGCGTTGTTAGTTACTTGTCCAGTTCTCTCCTGCTGTAGGATCTGTGTAGATGTATGGTGATCAGGGCAGGAGGGGCTAACCTGAGGGAAATAGTAAGTAAACTTGGACAGTCAGACACCTTTTGGGCAAAGGCATCTTGGAAATGGAGCTCTTGGGCCAAGTGCTATCGGCAGTGGAACTCTTTTGAAGACTCATAAATGGCTTGAGGTCATTGCAGGATGGTCACCTACGCCTTGGTCAGTCCTGTCCCCGTAGACAAGTCCTGAGCAGTCATTGGAATCTACTGCGCAGCTCTTTCCAACTGGGTGGTTTTGACTCACAGCCAGGGGACATGTGAAATGTGGGTCAGTAGAGGCCAGGGCGCCCTCCGCATCCTCCAGCACACAGGACAGTCCCACACCACTTACCTGGCCCAGATGTCCCCCACGCTGGATGAGAAGACTGCTGTCCACAGGAGTGAGATGCTGCACTGCACACGACATAAATCTGCACTGTGTGAGCAGGTGTTTGCTAACCCCAAAGACCTATACTGTGACAGCTCTTATGGAAAGAGATGACCCAAACAATGCCCTTCCTTTCATGAGCTTCTGGTGTATTTGAGCCTTTGACAGCTGGAGGCAAGACTGGAATGAGTTTGTTTTTCCCACTTGGGTGTGCAGAACTCTGCCAGGCGAGTCAGCTGGAGGGGTGGTGATACCAAATAAAAGCACCTGTAAGGAGACAATCTGTGTGAGCTTTTTGTCCCCAGTGGACATTCACAGATCACCTGCTGTGCACCAGGCACCCTACAAATCATGGTCCCATCTCAAGGACTCCTCCAACCCTCGCACCACAAGCCAACACTCTCGGAAAGGATTCTGGGCATTGCATCTGAGCCCTGGGGAGCCTCAGTGGACTCTGGGTGACCCAGATTGATAAAGGCCCCACTCACATCCTGCTCAGGTGTGTGGCCCAAGTGCCCAGCAAATGACTGATACCCTTCCCAGAGTTAACCCACAAGAGCTTCTCTCCTGCAGAACATGGAGACCCCAGGGAGCAAGTGGCAGAGCCCCTGACACCCCTCACCCCCCTTAAGGGCACCTTTTTGACTGAACTAAGAGGTCTCCACTTCAGTTTCCTCTGGCATTTCTCATTTGCCCAGATGGTTACATTCTAACTTTTGAGGAACACTTAGAAAATTTTGACCATGTTGTAGTCAGTCTGCAAGTAGTGAATATCCCAGAGACTGCCTCTTGCAGGTCAGTTATTTGTGTAGAAGTTCAGAATCCCCGTTTAAAAACTTGAAATTTGTGTGCACAGGAATGGGCTCCAGTTGAGCATGTTTAATCCTGCTTATTTGACCAGGGAAATGTTTTCCTTAGTAGTGGTTTGGTTTGGTTTGGTTTTTTGATGCCTCTAGTTTAAACCGACCCACTGCCTGTGTTTAAGCAGGAAAGCATTACAACCTTGGGTCAGTCCTGTCATTCACACCATTGGGTAAATTCAGAAGTGTCCTTGGTTGTTCTGCACATCCAGTCATCTGGAAGAGAGAAACCCCAGTCCAGAAAGACTCCAGTAATAAGGAGGTGTGGAGCCAGCAAGGCTGGGAGGAGGAAGATGGGCACCACGACTGTGTGCTGGCCAGAGGAAGAGCTGCTCTGATTGGCCCAGGTGGAGAGAGCGAGGAAAAGGAATGAAAGGGAGGTAAATGGAAGAGAGTAGTGTTGAGGCTGTCAGCTGACCTCCAAAGGACAGAAAATAACGTGCAAAGAGTGACTGAGGCTGGGTGTGGTGGTGCACACATCCACCTGGTTATTATCATCCTGGTAATTGGAAGGCTGAAGCAGAAAAATCATGAGTTTCAGGACAACCTGGACTACTTGGCAAGACCCTGTCTCAGAAAAACCAAAAAGAGGAAAAAAAAATAATAATAATAAGTGACTAGGGAGGCTAGAGATGGAGAGAAGCAGTGCCCAGGAATGCTGGCTCTTCGCTACTTACCTGGTTCATTGGGCCTAGGAACATCATTGTCCCTCACTGCCTGAGGACATGCTTCATTCTTGACATGAGGGACAGGTGTGGTGTGGTGTGCAGTGTGTATCAAGAAGGAAAGAACATGGCCTAGGACAGGAAGATGGAGTTGTCCTAGAGCACTCTGCACTGCACAGGCACCAGGCCCCTGTTCAGTCATCCTCCTCACTCCCTTCAAATTTGCCTTGAAGAGCCATTAGCAGCCCACAAAGTTAAGTTATCCTAAATTCCATGTTATTTATGGACCATCCTTTCATTGAGAAGGGGCTGCTTGATCAGCCTGGGTTTCAACAGAACATTCCAGACTCTACCTGCTCATGGCCTTGACCAAGGCTGTGCTCAAATAGCTGGCTGACCTTTGGGTGATGATTCAAAACAGATGCCTGTCCCCCACCCCTGCTGTCTCTGTCTTTGTTACAAGGGCAGCGAACCTGCTGCTAGCTTGCTGTGTGCTCTCCACTTTGTGCATATGTGCTTCCCATGCTGTGAGTGGCACCATTGCATCACAGAAGAACTGGGGGATGCACTTGGTTACTGCAGGGCCTTTTTGTAATGGTTTTACATCTAGAGAAGGGAGTCACATACTAGCAGTAGGTTTGCTTGCACTCCAGAAGCTCTTGGTCCAGTCTCCAGGACCATCAGGGACTTGGGAAGGTCAGCCGTGACAAGGAACACACACAAGTCACCATGTCAGTCTGGGGCAGTTTGTTGTGTCAGTCTCCCCTGCCTCAAATGATGTAAGATCCAGATAACTTGTGCCAAGACTTGAAAAGTGACCTAGAATCCAGGACAGCGCTAAAATCAGTTTTACATGTATCCACACAGACATTTTTAAAACAAAATCAGGTTAAACCCTTTCTCCATCGAGGCATGGGAAGTCACAGACCCTCTTACTCACAGTAATCAGCAGCATGTCCAGGTCTTGGGTAATTTCTCATGTTTATATCCACAGCCTTTAAGATGTCATCCAGCAGTGACATCCATGCCACATTGTCTCTGATCCAAGGACAAGCCAACTTTGCCTCTCTAGAGCATTGTCATCTCTGTATCAACTGCAAGCCACCAAGTCTTTTACTCCCACTTCCTGCATGGGGAGCAGGAAACATTTCTCCCATTTTCTCCCCTCTTCTCCCGACTTAATCCTGTTACACTGAAATAAATCCGTGATAAAGCTTCAGGGGAAAAAAAAAAAAAAACAGGCCAGTCTTTTCTCTTGAGAATGTCTCTGTGTATTAACAACAAGCCACCTCTCTCAGATAGGGAAAATACCACGTTGTTGTTCTCTGCCTGGTTCACTTCTTTAAAATTACATTATCTACCCTTCTGCGGCTCATTTTCTCAGGATTGTTTTGCATATTAAATGAGTTCACATGGAGAAAGGCTGGCATTAGCAGGAGGAATGCAGATCGTTCTACCAATAACCACGTTGACCACAAAGTAGACTTTTTGTAATTTGTGTTTCGTTGTTGAGTCCACATGATTCTAAATTGCATCATAAAGTAAACCTTAGCTTTCTTTTTATCACTGACCCAGTTTATTTATTACTTTCCCATCTGCCTTGCACACAGGGCATGCCAGTAGCTCTAGAGGATGTGCAGCAGGTTCTGGGGTTTGCAAGCGTCCATCCTCAGTGTGGATTTTGAGTATGAGTTTTCAAGACAGGACTTCTTCTGCCTGTCTCCCCTGGGGTTTCACATCACATCACTCTGCTTCCTTTCAGGCAAATGAAATGTTGCTGAGTGGGCGGAAGCTGACGGCGCAGGAGGCGTGTGGCAAGGGCCTGGTCTCCCAGGTGTTCTGGCCAGGGACCTTCACCCAGGAAGTTATGGTTCGAATCAAGGAACTCGCCACATGTAACCAAGTTGTACGTCTTGTTGGTTCTTTCATGTATTGTCTCTTTTAAAAACATCACCTTTTCCTGCACACTTGTTCTCCACAGAGCCACTTTCACAAACAGTGCCACACTCCACGTGTCCCCATCTGGTCCTCCTCTATGCTTACCCAAGAAGTAGAGGAGTGGACTCCAAGATGAAATTCAGTACCTTAACACTCCCTGTAAGGTTCTACAACAACCAGCACTGAAACCACTCTCTACTGTTTGCACAGCCCCTTCATGTCACACAGGTTTAGTTCCTACGCTCAGTGGGCCTTGTTTTGTGTGTGTGTGTGTGTGTGTGTGTGTGTGTACGTACGTACGTACGTACGTACCCGGGGCCTCAACACTTGCTAGGCATGCACTTTACCACTTGAACCACTCCACCAGCCCTTTTTTGTGTTGTTATTTTTGAAATAGGGTCTCACTTTTATAACCCCAGCTGACCTCAAACCTCAGTCTTCCTCCCAAGTAGCTAGGATTCTAGGTATGAGCCACCAGCACCTGGCCTGGACCTTGTTTTTTTGTTTAGATGTGCCAAATAATCAGTCTTCTAACAAAATTGCATTTAGCAAGTTACAGGATGAAATGTTTCCTATTAACTGATACAACTGTCACCTAACCTTTGCAGACATGCGAACAACTTTCATGAGTAAAATTAGATTTGTGTAAACAATCCCCTGTCATAGTTGTCATTGAGCATCAGTGAAGTGGATGTCCAGCCTATAACTGTTGTGCTGGGTCCAAGGCTGGTCCAGTGGTGGGTGAGGGCCATTGTGCGATAACCCAGCTTGTTTGGAACATTTTACAAGCCATTTTGAAGTTGGGAATGTGTGCAGCATCGAGTGTGAAATACATAGCCATCCCTCCGGATCCATTGCGGGGTGTGGGGGTGGGACTGGTTCCAGGGGCTGCCCCAATGCATACCAGAATCCATGATGCTCATTTACACCCCTTACGTAAAGCAGTATGGTATTTGCATCCTCCACTCGCCCTCCCTATATTTCGACTCATCTCTACATGCCTCATCTCTACATGCCTAGTACGATGTAAATGCTGTGTAAATGCTGTATTGTTCGGAGAATAAAGACCAGAAATAAAACCTATGCAGGTTCAGTACAGACAAGGTTTTTTTTTTCTTTTCTGAATATTTGCAATCCAAATATGGTGAAGCCACAGATGCAGAAGCTACAGATAGCAAAAACAAAAAAAAAAGGGCCAACTGTACTTTATGTGTAACAGACCTGACATGTGAAAAAAGATCTGTTGAGTGTTTTAACATGACTCAAATTTGATTGATACCTCTGTGCCTGTGAGGAGCAGTGGGGGAGCAGCTCAGCCCACTGCTAATTCTCTGTGTTGTCTGCTGCAGGTCCTGGAGGAGTCCAAGGCCTTGGTGCGTTGTAATATGAAGATGGAACTGGAACAGGCCAACGAGAGGGAGTGCGAGGTTCTGAAGAAGATCTGGGGCTCAGCCCAGGGCATGGATTCCATGTTAAAGTACTTGCAGAGGAAAATTGATGAGTTTTGACGGGCAGCTGCATGCAGATGACTGGTTTGAGCAGGACATCAGTGGCTCCCAGTTCCCACAGGCCGTCCTCACAGCCTGAAACAAGTCCACCCTTAGCTCACGCTTGGAAGCAGGACTGGAAACATCCAAGCTATTTATTACCGAGGAGTTTTTTAAGTACTGTAACTTTAAAATAAATAACTACAAAGCTCCTTTGTCCAAACGTCATTATTTTATACTCACAAATGTAAAGTGTAATGGTGAGCCCTAGACTGCTCTTGGAAGCTCTAATTTTTGTTTTCTTTGGCTAGTACTGTATTTTTTTTTTTAATTGTGTTTTATTCATTTTGGGTAACAAAAGTCTGAAACAATGTTTGTTTTCCTCATTGTTTTCCTTTTAGAACACAGAGTCTATAGGGGTATTGGCCAGCCTCTCCTCCCGTCCTCAAATTGAGATAGAAAAAGTTCTGAGATACTTTTTGTCTTCTCCAAGGAGGGAGGTACAAATACCTCAGTGATGAGAATTCTAAATCATAAGTTAAGACTTACCCTTTAGAAAAAATGCTTCTGTTGAAAAATCCAAACATGCACTTAGGGTTCATGCCGCAGTGTCAATTGATTCTCCTGTTCAAGTATGTGCGGTTCTCACCCAGTTAACATGAAGAAACCACTGTCTGGAAGAAAATTTACTTTGCAGTATTAGTGAATCACTGAATAGCTAAGTTATAAGTAAGTTCCAAATAGTTTTTCTGACCCTTTTGAGAAATAACTAGATAAGTTCTTCTTGTTGCTGGGTGAGAAATATTACTTCATATACAATCTTGGTTTTCTGTCTACAGATATGATTGATGTATTACACCAAAAAAAGTATTTTTATGTTTATAAAATGTAATTTTTAGGTTCACTTAGAATATATTTTATTTAATAAGTTAAAATTCTTTTGGCACACTATTAAATACAGAAACTCCTTTCCAAACAAAAGAGAACTACCTTATATTGGAAATGTAATGTTTTGGTCTCTGCTCTCGTCTCCATCTCTGCTGAGGACAGCGTAGTGCCCAAGAGTGCCCTGTGCAGATGGACCCAGCAGTCCTTTCAGGAGCGGAGACTGATTCCTGACTACAGATGCCTGCTACTCGTTAGGCTTCTGGGCTTGCAATCATATTGAATGTATGAAGAATGAAAATCAAAACCTTATTTTTGTACAGTTTTGAAATTTATACTTAGAACTGACCACCTCCCAGCCACGTGGAGTGCTGTACAGTATGTAAATCTGCCTTTACTTAGGATTGATTGGTACAGTATTTTTGCATCTGTGGGACCTACTTTTTCGTTCAGTAGTTTGAACTATATATAAGCTGTAAAATCTGTAAAGTTTTTATAGAATATTCAGCTGTGAAGACTGGTTAAATAAAACTAATATTTCTTAACACATTTGCAATGTTTCTGTGATTCTTCACTGCAAGGTTTCTAATGGGATCTTTTTTGTAATCATTTCAACAAATGATGCTGGAACACTTGCATATCCACATGCAAAAGGATGAGGTTGGGCCCTTTCCTCAGACTTCAGACAGAAACTAAATGGGACAAAAATTAAATGTAAGACATTCTTCTCAGAAGAAAAGTGGGTGCCAATCTTCATACTCTTGCATATTATGTTGAGTACAAGCCATCAAAGAAAAAAATATTTGTATCCATTTTCAAAGCTTTACTTCAAAGAACACTACCAAGTAGGTGAAAAGGCAACTCACAGAATGGAATCACAAATTACGTTTGTGAAAAGGGTCTAGTATCTTGAATATAAAGGGATCCTGGAGATCCAGAGCAGGGCCTTGGACATTAGGCAAGTGCTTGACCACTGAGCTAATCTGGCCTTCATAAAGAACTCTTGCGACTCACTAATAAGACAAATTTTTTTAATGGGCAAAGAATCTGAATAAACCTTCCTCCAGAGAAAATATACAAATAGCCAAGAAGCACATTAAAAGATGCTCAGTATTGCCAGGCTCACGCCTATAATGCTAGCTACTTGGGAGGCTGAGATCAGGAGGACTGTGGCTTGAGATTAGCCAGGCAAATATTTGGAGAGATCCCCCATCTCCAAAAAATGACCAGAGCAAAATGGACTGGAGTTGTGGCTCAAGTTATGGAGCACCTGCTTTGCAAGTGTGAAACCCTGATCTCAAACCCCAGTTCCACCAGGGGAAAAAAAAAAAAAAAACAAACTTCAATATCATTGTCATTAAGGAACTGCAATCAAAATCCAGATGACTACAACAAAACCTGAATCCTACATTGTGATAGACGTGCAGATTGGTGCAGCCACTGTGTAAAGGTGGGCTGGTCCTCAGAAAGCAAAATATTAGGTTACTTTATAACCCTGTAATTCCACTAGTTAAATATCCAAGAGAACTGAAAACGAGTACTCAAATACTTGGACATGAATGTTCAGCATAGCATTATTCATAGCAGTTCCAAACTGGAAACAACCCAATACCCACAGGTGGACGGTGGTGAGTGGTCAGTTGGTATGCCCAATGTGATGTCATTTGACCATAAAATAAAAATGTGTTGGCTGAGCCTTGCAGCATGATGCCAAGTGAAAGCAAGCTGACATGAAGGCCACATACTGAATGATGCCATTTACAAAATGTTCAGAATAGGCAAATCCATAGAAGCAGAAAGTACAGAAGTTGCCGGGGATTAGGGGTGGGGAATGATTGCTCACAAGGATGGGGTTTTATTTGGAGTTGATGAAAATGTTCTGGAATTGGACAGTGGAATGTTTGCACAACCTGTACTATAGTAAAAAAGAATTGCATAAAATTGATTAATTTTATGATTAATTGCATCACTTTAATGAACATACACATATACACATAACAAACATTTCTGAGTTGAGCAGCCCGCTTATATAGCCAGTGTGTGTTTGGGGGAGGGCGTGACAAGGGTGCACCAATCACAGCAGGCCACTCATGCAAATGAGGGGCTATGTTTACACCAATCATAGGTCTGTTGGGCCATCGGGGGAAGTGCTCCCATGCTGGCCTGGGTAGATACAAAGGGTCATCTAGAGTTCCAAGATTTGCAATGGCAAAAAGTCCCATGCAGGCTGTTTTCTGGGACAGTGCCCAGAAAACATTTTGGTTTGTCACCTCCTCATGTGTTCAGTTAGTGTTCAAACAGTTGTGCTGGCACAAGGGCAGTCCGGCTGGCTGTTTGGCTGATGCGCCTTCATTCAAATCTGCCAGGGTGCCAGAGAAGACACTAAGAGCTGTCAATTAAGGAGTCAAATTGCCCCAGTCCCCAACATCTCAGCACACTTTAAAGAAAAAATGAAAACAGGTGCTTATAATTAAGTCTTATGATTACATTAGCAGTGCCTTCATAGTATTCTACAGTGTTCTAACAATGTTTAAATCCTGTCTCGGCACTCATGGGACAGGTGGGTGCCCACTGTCTATTTCAGAAGTGTCTTTGAGACAGTAAGTGACACAGTCAAGTCATTGGATGTGCCACTGAGGCTATGGGGAGGTGTTGAGAGAGGCCTGAGGATTCAGGAAAGCACAATTCTGCTGAGCTACATCCCCTGCCCTTTCTTTAACTTTTACATATTTATAGGGTACAATGTGATATTTCAATAGATGTATACCAGAGCCTAGGTAGCTCAGTTGGTAGAGCATCAATAGATGTATACCATGTATAATAATCAAATCCGGGTAATTAGCATATACATCGATCACCTCAAATGTATCGTTTCTTTGTGTTGGGAACAAAGCCCTATCTTTCAACTATTTTGGAAGCTTTAGTCGCCCTATTGTGTCATGATACACTGGAACTTACTCTGACTGGGTTTGTACTTGTAAACAGACCTATCCCCTCACCCTCTCTACCATTCCAGCCTTTAGTAAGCAGTATTTGTGTGTGTTTGTGTGTGTGTGACAAGGGTTTGAACTCAGGGCCTCACGCTTGCTAGGCAGGTACTCTTACCACTTGAGCCATTCTGCCAGCCTTTTTTTATATGGGTTTTTTTGAGATAGGTTCTCCCAAACTATTTGCCTGCAGCTGGCTTCAAACAGAGTAGCTAGAATTATAGGCATGAGCCACTGGTGCCTGGCTAGTATGCACTATTCTTCCTACATCTGTGATATCATCATTTCTAGCTGAAGAAAGGCATTTTCTCTAGAGATAACAACTTTGTTTAGAATTGGTACTTCAAATTGAGGAAGCCTAATGAATTTATACCACTATAAAAAATTCTTTGGTGGTGAAACTGAAGAACACTGAAAAGTATGAAAAGGTCTTAAAAATAACCAGAGTAAGGATAAATTAATATAAAGTCAATTGGTTGACTTTTCCCCAGTAAAATGGTATCCAGAAGACAATGGAACAAAATCTTCAACATTCTAAGAGAAAATAATTGATCTAGAATTATAGGAAGATTTTTAGGAGAAAATACATTATTTCCTGAGCTACTGAAGTCCTATTCAGAAAGGCATTCCCTATGCCTGTATCTTGAAGTATTTTCTCTGCATTATAGTTTCAAAGTTTCAGGTATTTGCGTTAAGTTCTTTAATCCAATTTGAACTGATTTTGGGGAAGGTGAGAGATGGGTCTAATTTCATTCTTCTACATGTAGATATCCAGTCTCCCCAGCACCAGTGGTTGAAGATGTTGTCTTTTCTCCGATGTGTGTTTTGCTATGAGCCATTTTTATTCCCGGTGCCTATTAGGCACGTAGAGAACAATAATGGACTTAATAAAAGTATGACAACGTTTGCTTCAGGATTGATACTTTTCACATGCCTTGGTTCAAATCTCAGCCAGCTCTGTCACTTACTGAGTGAACTTGAGCAAATCACTATCCTTTCCATGCCTCTGTTGCCCCTAAAAAATAAATCTCAGAATCAGGTTGTTAGAAGCACTACATGAGTTAGTATTTGTGAAACACTTATAGCAATGACTGGCACATGCTAGATGCTTTATGTCTGCTAAGTAGAAAACAGTTGTACGTATGAGTCAGTTGGTCTTGGTTACTTTTCCAGTGTTATCTTCCCTTGACACTGGCCTCAGCCATCAGCTAATATTCAGCCCTCCTTCTAGACAGTGCTCCTATTTCCACAGATTCCAGAAAATTTCCTCCAGACCTTTGCATATGCTGTTTTCTGTGTGGAAGAGCTTTCCTACCTTGTTCACCTGTGAGCCCCCATTCATTCTTCATAGTTGAGCTCAAACTTCACTAATAAGAATCCTTCCTCGAGTCTCAGACACAGAATCAACTTTTCCTCATCTGGGTCTGCCTTTCACCTCACTTTCATGCATGTCTGAGCTTCCCACTGCACCCAAACTCCTTGAGAACAGGTGAATATCTTATGCACCCCAGCATTCCCTCCCATATCTGGTACAGTGCCTGCCACATAGTAGACATACAAGATACTTGTTGAATTGTTGAAGAGACAAATTAAATATATTTTGTCTCAGAAGTGCCTTCCAAGATGATTGGGGGGTGGGTAGGGTTGAAGGGAAACTGGGACTCCAGAAAATTCTGAAGGAACACTGCATTGGCAGATTGGAATGGCATTGCACACTGTAGTGAATTATCCACTGCTGTCTTGGGTTTTGGCAGAAGCACTGGAAAAACTGCTGCTGAAGGATCCAGAAAGTGGGAGAAAGCAAGGAGGGATCAGGAAAATGGCAGAGTGTGGGAAAATTGAGCCAAGCTGCTGCACCCCAGCTCTCCTGGCACCCCGGCTCCCAGCCTCAGCTTTCATTTGTCTATGACAGAGGAAGCTCAGGCCCCCACGCCAGGAGAATGTGGCCTTGTGGTTTCAGCTGGCCTGGACCACATG